>NC_041385.1:670912476-671059544 GCF_002162155.2 Triticum dicoccoides | reverse complement strand
TCGCACGATCCGCGCCTGCAGTTTTCCGACTCCCGCCATCTCCGTGTCTGCACCCCTTTGCACGCCATCCCCTTTGCGTTCGCCTCAGCCTAGCCCCACGGAATGGCTGATTCGAGAGTTCCTAGCAAGCCAGGCTGTGAGGTGCTTTTAAGTTTCGTACGCGTGCGAGCCATCTCGTGTGACCAACCTATAAATTATTTTTCCATCCATCCGCCCTGTTTAGGGAGGCTGCAGACAACCAAACACGTCCCTAATCACAAGCCGAGGATCACACAGTCCATCACGTGAGGCACCAACCCTTCGTCCATGAGAAAACGTTGAGCCTGACTCGTTTGGACACCGGCGGGCTTCATGTCTCCTCCTGGACAGCTGCCCCAGTTGCAACTTGCAAGACGTGCATTATTCGCCGCAATTGCCAAGATCGAGAACATGCGATGGTCGAGCGGAGGCACTCGTTCACCATGGGTTCGCTGGGGCCTCATCCACACAGGAGACAGCCCATGCAATCGTTGAACAAGACGAGTGGGGATGCCGCCATGAAGACAGACATATTCCTCTCCAAGCAGTAGAGACAACATGTATGCGGATGGCGTCAAAAAAGAAAAGTATGTGATCGACCTTTTCATTAATGGCCGTTGCCCGCCTTGTCTCGACATCTCAGTCTTGGATCCATCTTTTTATTTCTTTGCGGGAAACCCTGAACTCAAATTCTGTGTGCCAACATGCACTTTCAAAGTTACAGTAGTAGTAGTGCCAGTACACTCCGGTTTACGCTCGATATTACAGTGATATTACAGTGGAAGTAGCTGCTACAGGAGTACCTAATCTGCATGCCAAACCGCATGCGATTATTCATCTAACGGGAAATTTAAAATTGTGATGCGTGCCATACATGAATCACACCGACAAAACAGAATACGTTCAGGCGGGATCAAGGGGGCTGTGGCAGGCTAGGCGAGGAGCGTGATGATGTCGATGACGACGGTGCAGAGGTGCTCCAGCGCCTGCTCCCGCCGGGCCAGCTCCACGGGGTAGGGCACCCGCTTCCTCCGGAACAGCGTCCGGCACACCGCGGGGTACTCAGCGGCGGCGCCCACGTGCACGAACGCGTAGTCGTACGCCTCCTCGCCCACCGACTCCCGGGCCTCCAGCAGCGCCTCCCGCGCCTCGCCGTACTTGCCGGCGCAGGTCCTCATCAGGAGCGCCGGCACCTGCTGCGCGCGCCCGTCGCTGCCCGTCTCTGGGGCGCCCGAGGCGGCCCAGGTGGTGTTGGCAAGCGCGGACGCGGTGGCGGAGGCGTTGGCTGCCGCCGCGGAGACGGCGATGGCGCAGAGGCCGCGGAGGTCGGCGGTGGAGCTGGCGGGGTCCGCCACGAGCGCGGCCACGCAGAGGTCGTAGTAGGTGGTGGCGTTGCAGGTGGACTGCACCAGCGCGCGCACCGCCGGCCCCAGTGGCGCGCCCCCCTGCTTCTGCTTGTTGTTCGAGTTCGGCTTGCCGGGCTGAGATGGTATCGTTGGCACCGTTGCTGTTGCTGCCGGCGCTGCGCCTGCAGTACATGCGACGGAGAGGAGCAGCAGGGGCAGGAGCAGGAGCAGTGGCAGCAGAGCAGGTGAGGGCGCCATTGTTGCCATGCTGTCCCTCAGTCACTGTCAGTACTCAGTAGTGTGTGTGAAGGGCTTCAGAGCTCGCACATGAATGGATGGGTGTAACTCCCCCCAGATTTGGCATGTATATATACAGATGCTCCGGGTCCGGGATGAGACATGCATGCTTGCTTCGATCGATCTTTTGCTGTTGGAACGATCGAATTTGATGAGCATCGGTTCACGGACCAACGGGCGCCACTTGCTTTTGGATGTCGCCTAGCTCGCTTCACGTGAATCGGTGATCTTGCACATCTCATCGTCCATCCAAGGACAATAAGAGAGAAGCGATTGGAGGTGGAGGCAATTTGTTTTTTTTTTTTGGAAAACAAGGAGGCAACTCAACATACGCATAAAGCCTGGCCCAGCCCGGCCCAAAGGCCTCCCCAAGACCGGTTCCACGGTTGTTTTGCCGGTCGGCTGCAATGGTTGATCCCGCGAATGATTATGTATCTCTACTCTCTACTACCTAAAAGAACAGTAAGGTTCCGTCTCCCCTCTTACGTCGCTAAATTTCGTCCGACCTCTCACTTCAGCTCGCCTTTCTCCGCTTCGTCCGTTGATTCCATCTTAAGTCGTGTTCTCTCTCCTTAATCGCCCCCGAAATCACCGGGGCCCGTTCCCAAAATCTGTCTCGGGATATCCTCGCTGCCAGCTACGTCCTCTTCCATCTACCCCGGCGCCCCATCTCCCCTCTCCCAAACCCCACGGTGGATTCAGATCCAACATTCCCGTCAGATGGGGAAGGCAGGTATCGCCGCGAAGCGACAGCGATGCTGAGGAGGAAGACCCTGGGCCATGCAACGGGAACAAGTCCCACAACCGCTTCCTGCCCAGCGGGAGGCGCCGCTATGGCTGCGCAGGAGGAGGTTGCCCAGCGGGAATGAGTAGTCTCATGTCGTAGCCCGGGCCGCTGCTGATTCAGCCAAGGCGAGTAAGAGGGATGCAGGCCATGCCAGGGCCGTGCAGGAGGCACCCGCAAAGAAAAAAAAAGGCCCCGCAGGAGGCGTCTGCCAACATACAACATATGTTTGGAGAGATGAGGCGGCGGCTCGAGCTGCAGCGGGCGCGGCCGTAGGAGCTCGTCATTGGGAGGAGGGAGGCCACCGAGGGCATCTAGCCGGTGCTAGCTCTTTTCGCGCTGCACAACTACAAGTGCAGGTACGTGTTTCTTTCTCTCCACATAGAAGAGATTTGGCTGTGTTTTGTCCAATAACATCCATCTCCTCTGTCCTGATTACAAGAATCCGAGGAGGGGTTATCTGTGGAGAAGGCACGTCTTGGAGATCTGGAGAGGCCGGCTGCTTAGGACGAGGCAGTATTGTATGGTAATCCAAGTTTTTGCCTTGTAACATGTGGTATTATTCCATGAGATGTCGGTCGGTTGCAGAAAATTGTCTTCCATGGACTGTGAGAAAATGATTATCCTCTGTAGATCCTGCCAAGTTGGACATGATGCACACATTTTAACGACAGAGCAGATGTCCATTCCTGAAGATCATAGGTGCTTTGTGTCTTATAGTATTTTTCACAAAAATAAAATATATATAGTACATACAACTGCAGACCTAGGATTTAGTTCATGCCGTTTGTGGGTATGCCTGGTGATAAGATGGTACTGGTCAAGAAGTATGTTGATCTTAGCCGCTTTCTTATGGACACATGAGAACTTAATTCTTTTTATTTCTTAAAGCTTGTATTTGTTTCATTTTTGAGAAATGTATGTGCATAATTGATATGGGAATTATCAAATGTGGGAATTATATATATTGCCTACTCTATTCAACATTTTTTTTGAACAAACTTAAATTTGTCCCGTGGCAAGGCACGGGCATTCAGCTATCATACAAATATTTGATATTTAAAATGTTTATTTTACATGCATTACGCCATGTGCATTCGAATATGGTGTATCCTCTTTTGTGTCAAAGTTTTATTAGAAATCATCATATATAATAACCTACTCAATCAAAATAGTTGTCAGGGTCAACCTCGCCTTCATGAGTTTTTGATATATTCTTTCTACAATAAGTCAGTTTTTTTTACATGCGAGTCTTCAAAACAGTTTGTTAGATGTTGTTTCTTTGTGCAATTTGGTGAACGTTTTCTTGAAATTTAGGATTGTAGGGTTATACGTGTGTGTGATATAAAAACTCATGAAGGCGAGGTTGACCCAGAGCACTAGTGAAAAACGCGGCGAACTTGGATTCGAGAGGTGGAGAGGCGAAGATAGTGGATGGAGGAGGAGAAGAAGAAGATTAAATTAGTAGTAAAGGAACACAATATTGTGTGATGTGCACGATGAAGCTAAAGCTATATATTATAGATGTTGAACCATCAAAATATATATGGCTCCCGTTGCAACGCACGAATCATTAACTATTACTATTCATAGTAATTAAAGAGAATATAGGGTTCCATGTATCACTTTTGTTTTCACTACCCCTTCGTTCAACCTTCCCTCAATCACTTTAATCTACTTGACTTCTAAATCAATTCTATTTAATTTACTTACCAAACTTCTCACCAAAATATAAGCTAAACCACGAGCCGAATTTGATAAACATTTATTTACACAATCGAATTAATATGAACAGATAAATGACAAGCTAACATACTAAAATATTTATATCCCGTTGCAACGCACGGGCATTGTCCTAGTCGTGAAATAGGAACCTTTCAAAGATCATTCCATTTTCTCTAGTGATGGTGACAAGTGACGCGTTGTGTGTACTCCCTCCGTTTCTAAATATAATTCTTTTTAGAAATTTCAATATAAAATACATACGAATATATATAGACGTATTTAATATAGATTCACTCATTTTGCTTCATATGTAGTCCGTATTGAAAATCTCTAAAAGGTCTTATATTTAGGAATAGAGGGAGTATGTTATTTGTTGTAGTTAGAGAATTTTGGTGAATTTTTTCCACCCGCAGGAGAAATAAGTGGGTTTATTTGTGCTTTTCCATAGATTTGATTTTTCAAAAGGATTTATCTCTTGAACCATTTGTCCAATTCACAAACCATTTTCATCGACGCGTTAGTCCCATCACGATATTGAAAATTAGATCTCATATTGATATGTTTCGCTGAATTTTTCTGGGGAAAAATATGCGCTAGAAAATTGTATTGAATCTTACTTTAAAATTGTACTAACCATACTTCTATATATATTAGGGATGCGAAGCTTGAGCGCGAGGCGTTGCAACGGAATAAGATCTGATTGGACGAGTGCTCGCACAATGTATGCCACGCGGTTTTCGTATTGACCTTAGTCTGATTGGACGGAGCCCGAGGCGAGACGGGGAGGCTGCGACATGCTGCCGCATAGCCGGCGAGGGGTCGTATAGGACGCCGTCGAAGCCCTGAAGGTGGTGATGAAGAGGCATGGACCGACTAGATCAGGGGGAGGGAGGAGACTGTGCACTGTTGGATCAAACCAGGTGGTGGGGGAGGGGGGAGGGGTAGAATGATTGAATATTAGGGATGTAAATGGCGCAATAAAGGGCGCCTACAAACCCCGTTTTAGGCGACAAAAAACTTTATCGAACTATTAGACCATAAGTGGGCTTAAATGAGACCCGATTTACATCCCTACTGAAGATAGAAGATGATGATCTAGTCATTTGTTTTCCATCCAGCTGCTCCAAGCATTAGTTTATGAATGCAGCAGTCTCATGACATGTGGTTGCGTTGGAGGCATGGCCATGTTGTTTAATCTCGTTGGTTTGGTCGATCTTTTATGGTATCCTCCAACTAAGTTGCAGGTTACATTCAAAGCCGTACTATGGCACGTCGACAAACGTCATGGTTTTGTCATGGTTATTTACTATATATACCATTTGGCTTTAAGGTGGTGCTATTTTGTTGTCTAGATAACTGATGAGTAATTGTCTCGATCAAGGTTACTGCATTTCATCATTTAGTCATATTCATACAACAGGCTTGATGATGTTCGTAGAACAGTTTTGCTAAGTCTCAGTCGACTGAAACTTCGTTATGTTTCAGTTGATGCTATCTTTCTTTGTGTTCGATGAGATTTTTGCACTACGATACGAAAATAAGGAGGGAGGATAACTTCAAAATAAAAGTTGCCTAAATGGTGATTTGGACCAATATTATTTAGTTGTACACATGGAGCAAGAAGTGCCTACGTGTACGTGTCTATATTGCATGTGCATGGCGCCTGTATTGCATGTCTGCATGTATAAACTACTTAGCCCAGCACATGCATGTACGTAGAGTTTGTACAAATATGTGTTCGAGTATTTACGGCCGGCCGGCAAGCGCGTGTATACTTCTCCGAGTACCCGCAATGAATACGTACTTGAAATACGTGAAAGCTAATGTTGCATTGGGTCCAATATGCACTTACACACGTACGTGGCTGAGTTTTTGGCTAGTAACACTTCGATGAGCACGTACAAGGTTTGATTTGGTAAGTAAAGATTAATTCAGAATAAAACCTTACGGCTAACTAGGGATTTTACAAGCACCGTCGTTGCCAATGGAAGTACCATCTGCTGCAATTACCGCTCAGATTCTGGTATGGTATGCACGAGTGTAGCTTTCCTTTCTTTGCGCTGGCGTGTATGTCAAGAAGATCAACGAACAAAGTAAGTACTATTGAAGAGATTAAACAAGGAAACAAGAAGACATTTTCTTGGTAAAGAAGATGGGGACGGCCAGAGACTACGTGAGTACCTCGCCTCCTCGTGCCTATATAAACACAAGACCGCAAGAGGGGGGGAACCCACGCAAGAGGAGGAGGCAAAGACCAGAGGCCAGGAAGGAGAAGCACCCGTGGTGCAGCGTCAAAGAGATCGGGCGGACGTACGCGCACTGCCTCAGAGGTGGCGCTGGCTATGTTCCACTCTATGTGATGGGCCGGCGGCTGCTACGGTGGGTGTGTGTAAGGCGCGCCCTGCGTGTTCGCTACCACGTGCCGCTTGCAGTGGCGCCAGACGGATGCTTCGCGGCACTAGAGAAGAAGAACGCGTCCGCAAGGGCGGCGGCAGTGGGAGCGTGTTGCGGATGGCGAGCAGGCGTTTGGCGAGATGAAGAACAGGCAGCAACGCATGCCCTGCTGACTCACTTCTTTGATATATATGTATTTTGGTCAAACAGGTTTCACAGGAGGAGGCAGAAGAACGCAGTAGAACCTCACGCCCGTACACGGCAGAGACGGGGCACGAAGCATCAGGAGAAGAGCCACACAGTGGACGCGCCTACGGCATCGGTGGCACGCAAGCCAGAAAAGATGCGGCGATGACGGCAACGACACCGCGGAGGCACACACTCGATGGCAGTGATGAGCGCGCCTGCAATGGATTGCCTCCGACTGGAGTTCGGCTGCCCGTAAGCAAACCGGCGCCTGCCGGGATGGAGAACAGGGAGCAAAGCAAGCCCCACTAATTTATTGTACTTCTTGTCTTTCATCCTACAGGTGTTACAGCAATCCAAGAGGATCTCACGCAACCGGGGAAGAGGAGAGGAAACGCCAGCCAGGCGAGACGCGCCGCCGGCGGCGGCAACGTGTACGGCGACCTGGTTCACGACGGTGCAAGTACACATGCGAGAGGATGCGGCCGCGGCGGTGACACTCGGTCCGAGCTCGACCACGGCGACGGAGCACACATGAGGCCGTTGCATGTCAAGTCAAGCTAGTTCTTTAGAGGGCCTGGAGACATCCAGCGTTGCATGGCACATGCACGCAAGAGCACATACGGTGCCCTTCACTTCATTGTCGTTTCTTTTATATTCTTATTACAGCAGATTGCATCAAGAGAACAAGGCACCAAGTCGAAGCACCACTCAGCCGGAGGCGATGCATCTCCTGCAGCAAAGTCATCAACCGGGAGACAATGGAGATGAGAGAACGAGCGTGGCGCTCTCACGGCGGATGCGTTCCAAGCTCACACGTCATGGAGCCGAAATAATGGTTGGGCACTCGGGAGATATGTGCAACGGCTAGCACGTCCTCTTCTTTCTCTATGGTACGTACGTTTTTTTTGTTTTTCCTGTACCAGGTGCAACAGAGGCGGCGGACGATGCGCCTAGTGGGAAAGACCGTGGACGATGCGGCGCTCTTCTCGTACCTGGTGGCAGCGCACAACACGCCCAATGGAGGTGGCCGCGGACTATGCTACGCTCTTCTCGTAGCCGGTGCTATGGAGGTGACGGGCGACGCGCTCAACGGAGGTGGCTGCGAACGATGTGGCGCTCTTCTCGTAGGAGCAGTTGAGGCGGTGGACGAGGTGCCCAATGGAGGTGGCCGCGGACGAAGTGACGCTCTTCCCGTACAAGGTGTTGTCGAGGCGGTCGACGACGCGCCCAACGGAGGTGGCCGCGGACGATAAGCGCTCTTCTCGTACCCAGCGCAATCAGGCGGTGGATGACGATAGACCCGGCGGTGGTGGCTGCGGACGAAGCGGCGCTCTTCCTCGTACCAGTGGACGACGACGCAGGACAAGGAGACTGCATCAACACCGCCAGGTCCATCGCCAACATCATCAACACAGTGCCGCAGGGGATTGCGGTGTGGAGCACGCAAGGAGGACGTAGGTGTGGCGCTCGTTGGGGACACCGTCGATGTCTGCTTCGTCAAGCTGGAGCCCGGAGGCATGGAGGCTCACGAGGATGTCGTCGTCGTGCCGTGGAGGATGGCGATATGGAGCTCGCCAGGACGACGCCCATCGGCTTCTTCATCAAGCTGGCGCCACGGAGGACGAAGGCGTGGAGGCTCGCGAGGATGCCACCGTCGTGCCGCGGTGGATGACGCCACGGAGCTCGCCAAGACGACGCCCATAGTCTTCTTCATCAAGTTGGCGCCACGAAGGACGAAGGCATGGAGGCTCGTGAGGATGTCACCGCCATGCCGCGGTGGATGGCGCCACGGAGTTCACCAAGACGACGCCAATGTTAACATCATCAAGCTGGACACCGGAGGCATGGAGCTCGCTGGGATGCCGCCGTTTGCCGCGGAGGACGACGAGGACATGGAGCTTGTCAGGATGACGTCCATCATCAACATCATCAAGCTGGTGTCGCGGAGGACGGAGGCGTGGAGCTCGCGGGACGACACCACCGATGTCTACCTCGTAAAGATGGAGCCCACGGCCCGGAGTCATGAAGATGACACATGCCCTCGGTGCTGCCCGCAACATGGAGCCCGCTATGCGAGGAAGAGGCGCTACGCGACAACATGGCTTTACCAACCCTTACCACGGTCCCGTGAGGTGTGCCCTTGTCTTGGCAGACCGCTGTAAACTCGGCGTCCAGTCGAGACGAGGTACCACTACATGGTGCTCTCCGTGGCCCAGAGCCCATGAAGACGAGGCGTGATGGCGAGGAGGCGACATGGCTTCACCAACACTAAGTTTCGATGGCCCCGTGAGGCGGTGTCCCTTGTCTTGACGGACCGCCGTAAACTCGGCGTCCAGCTGAGACGAGGTGCCAACCACGCCGGCCTTGCCGATATGAGCGAGCGTTGGTTTTACACCGACGCCGGTCTCCACAAAAGAATACTCTCGCGAGGCGACCCCTTGTGTACCCCGACGAAGCGGCTACATCGTCAAGAAGTCCGAGCCAAGCAGGATCCATGCTATTCCAACACCAACTACATCAACGCTGTCAAGACCGACGAGGCGCGACGGCGAGGACGGGCATGGCTAACACAAAGTCATGTTTTGAGCGGCACGTGTATCGACGAGGACACGGGCTTTGCCGCCGCTCACACCACACACACACACCATCGTCATCATGCATGGAGAACGCGAAGCGAAAACGACGAAGACGACCGCACGGCTTAATCGGAGGTGTCTCGCGGAGTAACCCGCGGGAGTAATTAACCGGGAGCCTTCCGAGGCCCCGGGAACCAAGAGACCGCAATCGCTACAGTCAGGCTGGCCGCGCTAGTAGGCCAAGGAGCGCATATATAAAGGGATCTTGTATTTTTGTTTCTCCATTGACAGATTAATAAAGTGCATGTTTCCCTATCTTTAATTGTGTACTTAGTACACTGGCACGTCCGCAACATTTTATTTTTCCTGGTGCGTAGAGAGATAATAATATAATAACCCATATTGTTTTATTATTTTTCATGTCAAACACTTTGATTTTGCACGGAGGTTTGTATAAAAAAATTGTTTTTAGTTTTTCTTTTCTTCTTACATACTATATCGCTTGACTGAGACTTGGTTAAGGCTGGTCGTAATGGTGAGTATCATACACTAGTACCATGTACTACATCTGTAGTGCATAGTATCATGTGTTAGTATCATAGATAACTTCGTTTATTGTCATGCATGACACATATTAGCACAACATTTAATATGATACGGTATCATGACATGATACTTACTCCACTCTTTCTTCATTTATTTCTATGCTACCTCATCAAATTTGCCTAGTTGGCATGCATGATAATATTTATGATACTCCCATTACGACCAGCCTAAGTCTCAGTCGACTTAGACCTAGCCACACCCTTCGTAGAATTATAAATGGGTATTCGTTATTTGTAAGTCGCGTGAAAACGCGAGTGACATTAGTCGGTTTTCTGGAAGAATAAGGGCTCCTTTGGTTTGTAGGAATTTCATAGGATTTTCATAGGATAAGATTTGTATAGGAAAATTTCCTTTGAAGCCCTTTGGTTTGTAAGAATGGATTCCTATTCCTATGTAGGATAGGAATCAATCCTTCATATTTTAGAGGAAAAGAACATTAGCTAAGACTCAATGGAAAAATTCCTATCATATGCATCAAATGACATCTCTTTCTCTATAGGAATTGAGATGCATGTCGTTTCACTTCCTATAATTTTACTATTCCTATAACATTTCTATCTTATGAACCAAAGGAGGCCTAAGTGAGGTACATGCGGAGCTCTGAGGGTGAGACAAAGACAATAGGCTGGCCACGGCGTCCCAGCCAGACCGGGATAGGACCTCGCCTAAGACAGGGATGCTGTGGCCAGCGGTGAGCGGGCGGAAGAGGAGGGTGCTCAGGAAGAAGAAGAGAGGGGTTGGGAGTAGAACGAGACGCTCGGCCATTGGATGATTGCAATCCAACGGCTAGGAAAATCGACCGACGTCAGATTTTTCTAAAAGCAAATTTACAAAAACACCATAGGTACAAGCAAGCGGATAGAATCATGCGGTGGGTGGCATTGGCAACAAGAGTTGTTGGGTGTTCCTTGGGTCAGTGATCGGACGGCTCCAGTGCATGTCGGTGGCGTTGGCCTTCTCCGCCTGCCTCCGGTCATACTGCAGCGCCGATCTCTGACTCTTCGGCAACGCGCAGAACCTGGTGGCGAGCTCCCTCGGTTTGATCCGGTCGTGCACCGCCCACCACCGCGCGTGCGCCTCGTCGTTGGCGAACTGGCGCAGCGACGGCAAGTTCCAGTTGCAGTCGTAGTCGCGGAAGCACAGCCACGGCTTGATGCCCAGGTAATGCAGCAGGTACGGCTCCGGCTGCGGCGCCGCCGAGGCAGCAGGAGCACTAGCAGCATGGCCCTGTTGGTGGTAGTACTTTAGGACGTTGACGGTGCGCGGCAGGCGGTGCCACCACGTGAAGACCTCGTTGAGGAACCCCTGGTCGCCGCCGTTGTAGGACCGGACGTCGCGGACGCGCGCCATGAGCATGTCGAACGTGCAGTTGCAGGGCTCCAGCACCATGACGCCGGAGTTGAAGAGCGTCCGGCTGTTCCCGGTGGCGCTCACCTCCGGGGCGTCGAAGAGGAAGTCGATGTTGCGCAGCACGAGCTGGTCGGCGTCCACGAACACGACCCTGCGGTAGTCGGTGAGCTGCTGCCAGAGGCGGAGCTTGCTGTAGTTCCACTCGTTGTACGTGCCGGGCACCGCGCGCGGGTTTCGGATGCGGCCGGCCATGGCGCGCACCTGCCACCCCGCTGCCGCCAGGCCGGCGCGCTGCTCCGCGCCGATGCTGCCGTAGTCCACCAGCGCCACCAGGTCCCTGGTGGAGCCCGACTGCCGGATGCTCTGCGCCACCGCGATGGCGCCGCACACGTAAGCGTCCGACGAGTGCAGCACCGTCGCGTACGCCTCCCGCCGCCGCCTGAGCACCGTAAGCGGCTTCATAGGAATCGTCGGAAGACGTAGAGCGAGGTCGCATGAGCCAATGGGAAGGCGAGTGCGGGGGCGGAGGTAGGCAGCGTGAGCCCTGTAGAGCCGGGCGTGGTCGTGTTGGTGGAAGAGGTGCTTGCATGGGAAGAGGTTGGGGAGTGGGAGACAGTCAGAGACGACGAGGACATGCGACGACTGGACGGAGACGGCGAGCTTGGCGGCGGAGAGCTGGAGATGGAGCCTGGCCACGTCCCTGGACCAGCGGCCGCTATCGTTACGGCTGCGGCACGGGAGGTTGACGGCGACGAGGTCGAAGCGCCGGCCTCCTTGATCCTCGGGGTCCGGGAGTGAGGGGCAGCTGCCGCTGCTGGTGCCGTTACCGTCCTCGTCGATCCACTCCGGGTAGAGGGCGGCCCAGGTGACGGTGCTGTCCACGGCCTGCAACCGCACCGTCCGGACTGTCGTGTGGAGTGGCTGCAGCTTCCTCCACCGCTTCACCTCCGCCGGACTGAAGTTGAGCAGCGCCACCGACCCCGCCTGCGCCGCCACCAGGGAGGCGGTGACGCTGTCCCACCGGACGCGCCGGTGCGCGCCGTAGGGGGGCCGTGGAACACTAATCGTAGGAGCTGGACGATGACGGAGTAATATCCGGCCGTCTAGGGTTCTGGTCTTGAGGAGGGCGCACATGAGCACGACGGACACGACCACGGTCAGCACCAGCACCTTCTTCTTCCTGCCGGCCTTGGAGGTGGCGGCCGCCGGCCTGGTCTTCCGCGCATCTGCGCCATGATCTTCTCTGCAAAACAACAACGTACGTATATGCACCATGATCGTGAGTCCAAAATCCAGACGTACTTAACCAAGAAAGCATGCCATCTTTTCTCCTCGATCGATCAACTCACAGTATGCGTAGCAGTGGCAGGATGGCAGCGCGGTTGCGAGACTCCGGAGACAAGAGAGCATGAGGAGCCATCTTTTCCTTCCGATCACTCGGCCCTGCTTAGTTCTTCACACACGATCGCGGGCCGGCGGGGTAGCTAGCTGCTGGTCGACGATCTCATCCGATCTGCATAGGTATAGCGTACGTGCATGCAGCCTGGCCCTGGCTGGCTGGGGAATGGTTAAGCCCTTGCTTCGCTCTATCTCTCAAGCCACACTATATATGTATCGATCGATGCCTCCACGTACAACCGTGGTTTTCAGTTTGTCTCATGTCTTTGACTAAGTTGGAGGTGATTAATCATGTGATTACAAGTGATAGGTAGGCCGTGGTCTAACTCACGACATTTGGAGATTAATCCTGACTTCGATACCCGATAGGCCTGGCCGGATAATTAACTACTAAATGGCAGCCATTTGGCTACATTCAGGCGAGCTAGAGCTCTGACTAACATCGGTCTTTCCAAGTTCCTCCCCGGCTTACAAAAACTGTGCTTTGTGGTTTGCTTCTTTTTTTCTTTTCTGAAAAAGTGCTAGCTTGTCTTGATGCATAGTATATTAAGTACATGATTTGATTTGCTTGGCCAAGGCCAGCTGGTTGTGGCAGTTGGCACTAGTGCAGAAGAGGAGGGAGAAGAGAGACTATGTCAATGGATGCTGCGTACTTGTATATCTATCTAGTACAAGCTATGCAATTAACGTTGAGGAGGTCTTGCTCCATCCATGTAGACCAGTGGATGTGGTACGTACTTTTTCTTTCAGGTTTGGTGCAGATGGGAATTGTAGGTTTGGTAACAAATCTTGTATTGTTCACCTCGCCTCACCTGTCTAGCTAGCTGTAGCACCATGGCATCGACCATATTTGTCTGATTGTGACACCTAATTGATTATCGCACCGTGAGAGATCGTTCGGTTTATTTGACGTGGATCGGTGACTGCACGCGTGTTACATCTTTAGTTCATATCCAACTTCAATTCGCCAACTACTCTCTCTTTAAGTTAATATAAGAGCATCTCCGACAGCCGCGCTATAGCGCCGCGCGCAAAAAAACCTTTTAGCGCGCGCGCTGCGGCTGGTTTTGCGCGCCCGCCTGCGCTAGCTCCAGCAGCCGCGCCATAATGCAGTGCGCGCGCGCCGTTCCTGCAGAGCGCAAAAATACAGCGCGCGCGACTCGCCGGACGCGCGTGGGGCGTAGGACGAGGAGAGGGAGAGAGTGCGGGCGCGAGTGCTCGAGTGTGCCGCGCGCTGTAGCTGGCGCTTCAAATACACCGCGCGGATAAGTGTTTTTGACCGCGCGCCCAACCCGTTATCGCGCGCGCGCCGTTTTTGCGCGCCCGCTGGAGCGAGCCGCCGCGTTGCGCGCGCGCTAAAAAGGCCTATTTTGTGGCGCGGCGCTAGTTTAGCGCGGCTGTTGGAGATGCTCTAAGACGATTCTGAGAGGTGTGATTTGGCTCCTGAGCTAATCTACACCCGCCATGAACAATGAAATCAAAAAATTACTAGAATTTTTTTAAAAAAATCCCTTTATTTTGCGTAGTAGATGTTTCAGTGTGTGAGGTTTGTGCAAAATTTCAGCTCATTTCGACATATGAGGAGCTCTCAGCAAAAAAAATTAAATTTAGGGTATATGAAAAAGTGTATAGTTCATATACTGTTCAGACCGATTCTTTTTTTACTGAGAGCTACTCACATGTCCGAACGATCTAAATTTTGTAGGGACCTCACGCACTGAGTCATCTACCATGCAAAAATAAATAAATCAGAATCTATTGATTTTTTATTTTTTCTTCAATTTTACTGTTCATAGGATGCAGATGAGCTCATGCTCAGAATGAATATTCGGTTTTACATAACGAAATATGTATGTGGCAACCGTGTGGCAGATTGCAAAACTGCTACACCCATCCAGCGCCGTGAGATCCGACCGCCCTCCCGATTTTCTTCCTTTTCCCGCACGTCCTACCCGCCCGCCTCGATTTCCTTCCTTTCCCGCACACCTGGTCGTGCCTTCCTAATTTTCGTAATCATGCCCCATGCGCTTTCTCGATTTTCAGGCGAAAATAATGCTTGGATTGGGATTTGATCTCTGGTCTGCAAGTAATCAACGCAGAGAGCTAACCACCTCACCTATGACACTCATTGTTGAACAACCTAAAGGAAATACTGTATTTGACATGTTTTGCCTTTAATATGTTAGCACTGAAAAAAATTTATTTCACCTATCAAACCTGGCACATAAACTTTTCCCGTGGTAAATTCTCATCGCCACCATGATAAATGATGCACCACCACATGATAACTTTTGTATACCACATGGTATATTATGTGTAAGTAGCATGGTCATAAGCACCGAAGGTGTGATAACTTTGGTGAAAGCATCATGGTAACTTTGATCATTGGGAAGAAATTTGTTGAACCCGCCCCCCACCCTCCACCCCCCGATAATTTCTATAAATAGCACGATAACATTCACGCCATAGAGCTAATAATTTAGATACAAATATCGTGGTAACTTTAACCATTGGGGAAGAAAAATGTGAAAAGATACCCGATAATTTATGTGTAAATAGATGGTAATATACGCAGCGCATATCTGATAACTGAGGTAGGAACACCATGGTAACTTTGACCATAGGGATGATTTGTTTTGAAAAAAGATACTTCGGTATCTTCTGTGTAAATAACACGGTAGTATACCTCCTTCCCCTGGTATTTTTATGTGTAAATAGCATGAAAACATGTGCACTGTGATAACTAAACACCATGATAAAAGAATTTACCTGTGGGGGGGAATTTTGGTGAAACATACCCCTGAATGTTTTTGTGTAAATAGCATGATATTTTAAGCACTCGGGCTTGATAGATTACCTAGAATCACCATGATAACTTTTCGTCCCGAGAAAAAGTTGTTCAAAACATCCCCGATAATTTTTGTCAAAGAAAAAAAGTTGTTCAAAACATACACTCGCCTCGCGGGGTCTCTTGGATGAACACAACACATGGCGTGCCACGAGAAAGTCACATAATGATTAGTGTCATGAGGGGCACACGTGCTCGTGGGTTGGCCCAGAAAAACGACCCATGTTTTTAGGTGTAAGTACCATGATAAGTTACTAAAAACATCGTGGTAATTTTTGACCTATGTAAAAAGCTACCGAAACACACCCATGTTTTTAGGTGTAAGTACTATGATAATATACGAACTGTAGACCCGGTAACTCATGTACAATCCCACATGGTAAATTTGACCGGGGAGAGGTTGATGTATACATACACTGATAACTTATGTGTAAGTACCACGGTATTTTACACATCGAAAACTATATAACTTGTGTACAAAACACAGTGGTAACTTTGAAAGGGGTGTAGTTGTTGAAAATAGTACCTGGTAAGTTCAATGTAAATAGCACGGTAGTTTACGGAACACAGGCTTGATAACTTGCATATGAATACCATGGTAACTTTGACCTAAGGGGAAATCATGATAATTTTCTGTAATAACACAACTGTAAAAAAAAGGGTCAAAACGATTAGTTTCTTTAGTTTGAGCCACAAATACCTAAGGATGAGTTGGTTGTGGTGGCGCGCTTTGGTGCCAGGTAGTTGTGGGTTCCAATCCCACATGCGCAATATTTTTTTATCATGTGGTAGACGTGAAGAAGTGGTAGTTTTCTCGGGCGTGGGCGCGCGAGATTTACGGAGGAAGCAGGTTTCTCGGGCGAGCCTGCGGGGTCATTCAAGAGGAGGCATGGTCGAAGGAAGGGGGGTTGTGTGGTACTTTGAAGTGAAAGAAGTATAGGTGTGGCAGTTTTGCTTATATGGCACACATGTGCCAAATATCACAGTCCTTTACATAATAGTCTTTCTGTAAACATAAGTGACCTAAAACATCTTACATTTATTTATAGAGGGAATAACTAATTAACTAATGAGATATTCTGGAGCTCATCTAGCTGAGATGTAGCTATATCTTTAGACGTTTTAGATCATTATTAGTGATCTAAAATGTTTTATATTAATTTACAAAGGTAATAACTAATTAAGCAATGACAGCGTGTGGAGCTCATATAGCTAAGATGTCGTCATATCTCATTCACTCGACGTCCCCGTTGTTTAGCTTGTTAGTCTTTGACCGTTACTTGGCGCAATTACACACGCGTGGGACACTTCCGTGCGGGCCCATCTGGCAGTGGCTGCACGATCATAGGTGGGTGCATTTACTGACGCATGTGAAAGATCAAGGATGTCGCCTAGAGGGGGGTGAATAGGCGCTTTAAAATAATTATGGTTAAGGCTTGAACAAATGTGGAATAAACCTAGCGGTTAATTTGTCAAACACAAAACCTAAAACAACTAGGCTCACCTATGTGCACCAACAACTTATGTTAAGCAAGATAAGCAACTATGTGATAGCAAGATATATGACAAAGAATAATATGGCTATCACAAAGTAAAGTGCATAAGTAAAGGGCTCGAGAAAGAGATAACCGAGGCACGCGGAGACGACGATGTATCCTGAAGTTCACACCCTTGCGGATGCTAATCTCGGTTTGGAGCGGTGTGGATGCACAATGCTCCCCAAGAAGCCACTAGGGCCACCGTAATCTCCTCACGCCCTCACACAATGCAAGATGCCGTGATTCCACTAAGGGACCCTTGAGGGCGGTCACCGAACCCGTACAAATGGTGACTCTTGGGGGTGGTCATCGAACCCGTACACTTTGGCAACCCTTGGGGGCGGTCACCGGTACCCGTCAAATTGCTCGGGGTGATCTCCACAACCTAATTGGAGACCCCAACGCTTGCCCGGAGCTTTACACCATAATGATTGAGCTCCGAACAACACCAACCATCTAGGGCGCCAAGGCACCCAAGAGGAACAAGCTCTAGGGTGTCCAAACACCCAAGAGTAACAAGCTCAAGGGTACCAAGCACCCAAGAGTAATAAGCTTCTCAACTTGTAACTTCCACGTATCACGTGGAGAACTCAAAACGATGCACCAAATGCAATGGCAAGGGCACATCTAGTATCCACATGAGGCTCACTAGATGTTACCTTAGCAAGCATGGCCTCATGAGCTATCTTTAGCACATTATGGGATACTAGAAGATCATCATGGGAGTTTGAGAGCTTTTCATGACTTTCTTCCAGTTTCCCATATTTGCTAGATAGCAACTCAAGTTGAGCCCATAGCTCAGCATTCTCCTTCAATATGGATGCTTCACAAGAGATAGAGTTAGTAGCACAAGCATCATCATTAGTAACAAGAGGAGAAGACAACTTGGCAAGCTCTTTTGAATATGGAGCTTTAAGTTGAGCATGAGACTCGGTGAGTTTGATGAGCTCACTCTTAATGACCCTTGAGCCATTTTCGAGGTGCTCAAAGTCCTCAAGGAGTTTAGCATGCGCAACTTCAAGCTCCTCATTTTTAGTTTCAAAATCATTGGCTACATCAAGAGCTCTATCACGAGATTCCCTTACTCTAGATAATTCTAGAGCAAAAGTCTCCTCAAGAGATTCCTTGGTGTTTTGTTCAAGTTCAAGAGCTTGAGAGATGTCCACAATCTCATTAGCGTAATCACGCTCATGACCTTCCATTTTCTCAATGGTGACCTCATGCTCCTTGAGATGAGATTCCAATTCCTCAATATATTTCTTGCCCTCAATGGCAATGGACATAATTTCCATGAAGTTGGAACGAGCAATTTTATTTTTATGAAGAGCTTTAAAAACCATTTCCCCCTTAATTTTTAAGGAGGCAACATTATCATTCCCTTCATCATAATCAACATCATCATCATTCTTTCCATCATCAATATCATCACAAGATATATTGGGATTCAAAGTGGGAGATGCCTTTGAGGCCTTGGCCATAAGGCAAAATGCAATAGATGATGATGTAGGATCCCTTGAAGCACCATTCAAGACCACATCTTGTTCCATGGAGTGTTGAGTTTCCTCTACATTGTTAGCACAACAACTCGAGGAAATAGATACATTTTTATCATGGCAACAAGACATAGCAAGCATATCATCATGAGATTTGAGCAAGAAATTTCTACATGATATGCAAGGACTACCAACACGAGCATGTGAAACATGTAAGGTGCTCGAAGTGTTAAAGTCCAAAGAAGGACCATTGCAATAAGATAGTGATGAAGAATCACCAAGAACAAGCACACTATCATCATTGCAATGACCACCACTACTCACCCTAGCATTACCTTGTGGCAATCCACATGTAGGTGAAGTAGAGAAGTTGAGAAGTCAACACGGCCGGAGGAGGAGGGATAACAATCATCCCCACAAATCTTGGACACACCATATTTATCTTGAAGCTTTGTCCATAACTCATGAGCATCCCGGAACGACATGAGTTGAAATATAACTACATTGCTCAAAGCATCGAAAAGCACATTAGAAGCCTGAGCATTGAGATAAGAGTTTTTCTCATCCTCTAAAGACAATCTTTGGGGATCCTTTGGAGGAGAAAAACCCATATCTACAATTCGCTCTAAATTTGGGTCCATGACCCTAAAGAGGTTAAGCATGCGAATTACCCAAACATCAAAATTTGTGCCATCGAAACTAAGAGTGTCAGAGAATCCTAATCCCCTAGTCGACATCTTTACTCTCTAGGCGGTTCAGCCTAACAAAGAGAGACGAGGCTCTGATACCAATTGAAATATCGAGGATGTTGCCTAGAAGGGGGGTGAATAGGCGCTTTAAAATAATTATAGTTAAGGCTTGAACAAATGTGGAATAAACCTAGCGATTAATTTGTCAAGCACAAAACCTAAAACAACTAGGCTCACCTATATGCACCACAACTTATGCTAAGCAAGATAAGCAACTATGTGATAGCAAGATATATGACAAAGAACAATATGGCTATCACAAAGTAAAGTGCATAAGTAAAGGGCTCGGGAAAGAGACAACCAAGGCACGCAGAGATGGCAATGTATCCCGAAGTTCACACCCTTGCGGATGCTAATCTCCGTTTGGAGCGGTGTGGAGGCACAATTCTCCCCAAGAAGCCACTAGGGCCATCGTAATCTCCTCACACCCTCGCACAATGCAAGATGCCGTGATTCCACTAAGGGACCCTTGAGGACGATCACCGAACCCGTACAAATGGTGACCCTTGGGGGCAGTCACCGAACCCGTACACTTTGGCAACCCTTGGGGGCGGTCACCGGTACCCGTCAAATTGCTCGGTGCGATCTCCACAACCTAATTGGAGACCCCGACGCTTGCCCGAAGCTTTACACCACAATGATTGAGCTTCGAACAACACCAACCGTCTAGGGCGCCAAGGCACCCAAGAGGAACAAGCTCTAGGGTGTCCAAACACCCAAGAGTAACAAGCTCAAGGGTACCAAGCACCCAAGAGTAATAAACTTCTCAACTTGTAACTTCCACGTATCACGTGGAGAACTCAAACCGATGCACCAAATGCAATGGCAAGGGCACACGGAGTGCCCAAGTCCTTCTCTCTCAAATCTCACCAAAGCAACTAATGCTAGGGAGGAATATGAGAGGAAGAACAAGAAGGATAACACCAAGAACTCCAAGATCTATATCCAAGGGGTTCCCCTCACATAGAGGAGAAAGTGATTGGTGGAAATGTGGATCTAGATCTCCTCTCTCTTTTCCCTCAAAAAACTAGCAAGAATCCATGGAGGGATTGAGAGTTAGCAAGCTCGAAGAAGGTCAACAATGGGGGAAAAACACGAGCTCAAGGGATGAGCTTCAATGGGGAAGAAGACCCCCTTTTATAGGTGGGGAAAAATCCAACCGTTATGCTCACAGCCTGCACAGAGCGGTACTACCGCTCCAAGGAGCGGTACTACCGCTAGGGCAGTAGTACCCCTTTGAAACAAAACTGCGAGGAGGCAAAAAGGCCAGAAGAACCATTGGAGCGGTAGTACCGCTTGACCTCACGGTACTACCGCTAGGGGTAGCGGTACTATAGCTAAGGGTAGCGGTACTACTGCTTGCGAGCGGTACTAAAAAATTACATCCGGGCCTACCATCGCAGGACTTGGGACGAGTTTTTGGTCCAGAGAGGTACTACCGCTGTAGGAGCCGCGGTAGTACCGCTATGGAGTGGTAGTAAAAAATTACATCCGCTCCAATTCGCGGTAGTACCGCTGCAGCCTTTTCACAACACCAAAACTGCCACAACTTTTGCAAACGGACTCCGAATTCAATGAAACCAAGTTTGTTGGAAAGCTAGCGACAAGGGATAACACAATCTTGAAATAAATATCAATAAGAAGCAAATTAGAAAATACCCATAAGAAAATGGTGAGAATCCTTCCTCGGATAAGACCGGTAAAACCTCCAACACCGAAAACATCATAGAAGACGCATGCGAACTCCGTTTTCGATGAACTCAAGCTTGTCATCAAGATGAACATAAGCTCTAAGACTCATAAAGAGAACCAAACAAGAACCAAGAAACAAGATGCAAGGATGCAATGGTTTGAGCTCTCTACTAACGATACGATCAAGCTACCAACTTGAGAGCCCCCCTTGATAGTACGGCAAACGATCCTATAACCCGGTCTCCCAACTACCACCATGAGTCCGGTAAAATAGAAAACCTATCAAGGGAAAACCCTTGCCTTGCACATGGTCCACTTGAGCTAGATGATGACGATCTTGACTCCCTCAAGTTGGACCACCTTTCTTGATTGCGTTGGCTCGATGAAGACTAGATGATTGCTCCCCCATAGTCCACTATGGGTGAGCCACTCTTTGGCTCATCTTCACAAGTCCATTGTGAAGGAAATATGCCCTAGAGGAAATAATAAAGTTAGTATTTATTTCCTCATATCATGATAAATGTTTATTATTCATGCTATAATTGTATTAGCCGGAAACATAATACATGTGTGAATACATAGACAAACTTAAAGTCACTAGTATGCCTCTACTTGACTAGCTCATTAATCAAAGATGGTTATGTTTCCTAATGATAGACATGAGTTGTCATTTGATTAATGGGATCACATCATTAGGAGAATGATATGATTGACATGACCCATTCCGTTAGCTTAGCACTTGATCGTTTAGTATGTTGCTATTGCTTTCTTCATGACTTATACATGTTCCTACAACTATGAGATTATGCAACTCCCGTTTACCGGAGGAACACTTTATGTGCTACCAAACGTCACAACATAACTGGGTGATTATAAAGGAGCTCTACAGGTGTATCCGAAGGTACATGTTGGGTTCGTGTATTTCGAGATTAGGATTTGTCACTCCGATTGTCGGAGAGGTATATCTGGGCCCTCTCGGTAATGCACATCACTATAAGCCTTGCAAGCAATGTAGCTAATGAGTTAGTTACGGAATGATGCATTACCTAACGAGTAAAGAGACTTGTCGTTAACGAGATTGAACTAGGTATTGAGATACCGACGATTAAATCTCGGGCAAGTAACATACCGGTGACAAAGGGAACAACGTATGATGTTATGCAGTTTGACCGTTAAAGATCTTCGTAGAATATGTAGGAGCCAATATGAGCATCCAGGTTCCGCTATTGGTTATTGACCGGAAACGGTTCTCGGTCATGTCTACATAGTTCTCGAACCCGTACGGTCCGCACGCTTAAGGTTTCGATGACAGTTATATTATGAGTTTATGAGTTTTGATGTACCGAAGTTTGTTCGGAGTCCCGAATGTGATTACGGACACGACGAGGAGTCTCGAAATGGTCGAGACATGAAGATTGATATATTGGACGGCTATATTCGGACACCGGAATGGTTTCGGGGGTTATCAGATATATACCGAAGTACCGGGGGGTTATCGGAACCCCCCCGGAGGTTAATGGGCCTCATGGGCCCAAGTGGTGGAAGAGGAGAGGCGGCCAAGGGGCAGCCGCGCGCCCCTCCCCCCCCCCAAGTCCAAATTGAACAAGGAGGGGGGGCGGCGCCCCCCTTTCCTTTCCCCCTCTCTCTCCTTCCCTCTTCTCTCCTACTCCAACAAGGAAGGGGGGAGTCCTACTCCCGGTGGGAGGAGGACTCCTCCTGGCCGGCCGACCCCCTCCCTTTGGCTCCTTTATATACGGGGGCAGGGGGCACCTCAAGGCACAACAATTGATCTCTTGATCTCTTAGCCATGTGCGGTGCCCCCCTCCACCATAGTCCTCCTCGATAATATTGTAGCGGTGCTTAGGCGAAGCCCTGCGTTGGTAGAACATCAAGATCGTCACCACACCGTCGTGCTGACGGAACTCTCCCTCGACACTCGGCTAGATTGGAGTTCGAGGGACGTCATCGAGCTGAACGTGTGCTAGAACTCGAAGGTGTCGTAGTTTCGGTGCTTGATCGGTCGGGCTGTGAAGACGTACGTCTACATCAACCATGTTGTTCTAACACTTCTGCTTTCGGTCTATGAGGGTACGTGGACACACTCTCCCCGCTCGTTGCTATGCATCACCATGATCTTGCGTTTGCGTAGGATTTTTTTTGAAATTACCTCGTTCCCCAACTGTGGCATCCGAGCCTAGGTTTTATGCGTTGATGTTATATGCACGAGTAGAACACAAGTGAGTTGTGGGTGATATAAGTCATACTGCTTACCAGCATGTCATACTTTGGTTCGGCGGTATTGTTGGATGAAGCGGCCTGGACAGACATTATGCGTACGCTTACGCGAGATTGGTTCTACCGACGTGCTTTGCACACAGGTGGCTGGCGGGTGTCAGTTTTCTCCAACTTTAGTTGAACCGAGTGTGGCTACGCCCGGTCCTTGCGAAGGTTAAAACAGCACTAACTTGACGAACTATCGTTGTGGTTTTGATGCGTAGGTAAGAACGATTCTTGCTCAGCCCGTAGCAGCCACGTAAAATTTACAACAATAAAGTAGAGGATGTCTAACTTGTTTTTGCAGGGTATGTTGTGATGTGATATGGTCAAGACGTGATGATATATTTTATTGTATGAGATGATCATGTTTTGTAACCGAGTTATCGGCAACTGGCAGGAGCCATATGGTTGTCGCTTTATTGTATGAAATGCAAGCGCCCTGTAATTGCTTTTCTTTATCACTAAGCAGTAGCGATAGTCGTAGAAGCAATAGATGGCGAAACGACAACGACGCTACGATTGTGATCAAGGTGTCGCGCCGGTGACGATGGTGATCATGACGGTGCTTTGGAGATGGAGATCACAAGCACAAGATGATGATGGCCATATCATATCACTTATATTGATTGCATGTGATGTTTATCCTTTATGCATCTTATCTTGCTTTGATTGACGGTAGCATTTTAATATGATCTCTCACTAATTATCAAGAAGTGTTCTCCTTGAGTATGCACCGTTGCGAAAGTTCTTCGTAGTGAGACACCACGTGATGATCGGGTGTGATAGGCTCTATGTTCAAATACAACGGGTGCAAAACAGTTGCACACGCGGAATACTCAGGTTAAACTTGACGAGCCTAGCATATACAGATATGGCCTCGGAACACGGAGACCGAAAGGTCGAACGTGAATCATATAGTAGATATGATCAACATAGTGATGTTCACCATTGAAAACTACTCCATCTCACGTGATGATCGGACATGGTTTAGTTGATTTGGATCACGTGATCACTTAGATGACTAGAGAGATGTCTGTCTTAGTGGGAGTTCTTTAGTAATATGATTAATTGAACTTAAATTTATCATGAACTTAGTACCTGATAGTATTTTGCATGTCTATGTTTGTTGTAGATAGATGGCTCGTGCTGTTGTTCCATTGAATTTTAATGCGTTCCTTGAGAAAGCAAAGTTGAAAGATGATGGTAGCAATTACACGGACTGGGTCCGTAACTTGAGGATTATCCTCATTGCTGCATAGAAGAATTACGTCCTGGATGCACCGCTGGGTGCCAAGCCTGCTGCCGATGCAACTGCGGACGTTGTGAACGTTTGGCAGAGCAAAGCTGATGGCTACTCGATAGTTCAGTGTGCCATGCTCTACGGCTTAGAACCGGGACTTCAACGACGTTTTGAACGTCATGGAGCATATGAGATGTTCCAGGAGTTGAAGTTAATATTTCAAGCAAATGCCCGGATTGAGAGATATGAAGTCTCCAATAAGTTTTATAGCTGCAAGATGGAGGAGAATAGTTCTGTCAGTGAACACATACTCAAAATGTCAGGGTATAATAATCACTTGATTCAATTGGGAGATAATCTTCCTGATGATAGTGTCATTGACAAAATTCTTCAATCACTGCCACCAAGCTACAAGAGCTTCGTGATGAACTATAATATGCAAGGGATGGGCAAGACTATTCCCGAGCTCTTCGCAATGCTAAAGGCTGCGGAGGTAGAAATCAATAAGGAGCATCAAGTGTTGATGGTTAATAAGACCACTAGTTTCAAGAAAAAGGGTAAAGGGAAGAAGAAGGGGAACTTCAAGAAGAACAGCAAACAAGTTGCTGCTCAAGAGAAGAAACCCAAGTCTAGACCTAAGCCTGAGACTGTTTGCTTCTACTGCAAACAGACTGGTCACTGGAAGCGGAACTGCCCCAAGTATTTGGCGGATAAGAAGGATGGCAAGGTGAACAAAGGTATATGTGATATACATGTTATTGATGTATACCTTACTAATGCTCGCAGTAGCACCTGGGTATTTGATACTGGTTCTGTTGCTAATATTTGCAACTCGAAACAGGGACTACGGATTAAGAGAATATTGGCTAAGGACGAGGTGACGATGCGCATGGGAAATGGTTCCAAAGTCGATGTGATCGCAGTCGGCACGCTACCTCTACATCTATCTTCGGGATTAGTTTTAGACCTGAATAATTGTTATTTGGTGCCAGTGTTGAGCATGAACATTATATCTGGATCTTGTTTGATGTGAGACGGTTATTCATTTAAATCAGAGAATAATGGTTGTTCTATTTATATGGGTAATATCTTTTATGGTCATGCACCCTTGAAGAGTGGTCTATTTTTATTAAATCTCGATAGTAGTGATACACATATTCATAATGTTGAAGCCAAAAGATGCAGAGTTGATAATGATAGTGCAACTTATTTGTGGCACTGCCGTTTAGGTCATATTGGTGTAAAGCGCATGAAGAAACTCCATACTGATGGACTTCTGGAATCACTTGATTATGAATCACTTGGTACTTGCAAACCGTGCCTCATGGGCAAGATGACTAAAACGCCGTTCTCCGGAACTATGGAGCGAGCAACTCATTTGTTGGAAATCATACATACCGATGTATGTGGTCCAATGAATATTGAGGCTCGCGGCTGGTATCGTTATTTTCTCACCTTCACAGATGATTTGAGCAGATATGGGTCTATCTACTTGATGAAACACAAGTCTGAAACATTTGAAAAGTTCAAAGAATTTCAGAGTGAAGTGGAAAATCATCGTAACAAGAAAATAAATTTTCTATGATCTGATCGTGAAGGAGAATATTTGAGTTACGAGTTTGGTTTACATTTGAAGAAATGCGGAATAGTTTCGCAACTCATGCCACCCGGAACACCACAACGAAATGGTGTGTCCGAACGTCGTAATCGTACTTTACTAGATATGGTGTGATCTATGATGTCTCTTACTGATTTACCGCTATCTTTTTGGGGTTATGCTTTAGAGACGGCCGCATTCACGTTAAATAGGGCACCATCAACCGTTGAGACGACGCCTTATGAACTGTGGTTTGGCAAGAAACCAAAGTTGTCGTTTCTTAAAGTTTGGGGCTGCGATGCTTATGTGAAGAAACTTCAACCAGATAAGCTCGAACCCAAATCGGAGAAATGTGTCTTCATAGGATACCCAAAAGAGACTATTGGGTACACCTTCTATCACAGATCTGAGGGCAAGATTTTTGTTGCTAAATTCGGATCCTTTCTAGAAAAGGAGTTTCTCTTGAAAGAAGTGAGTGGGAGGAAAGTAGAACTTGATGAGGTAACTGTACCTGCTCCCTTATTGGAAAGTAGTTCATCACAAGAAACCGTTCCTGTGACAACTACACCAATCGGTGAGGAAGATAATGATATTGATCATGAAACTTCAGATCAAGTTACTACCGAACCTCGTAGGTCAACCAGAGTAAGATCCGCACCAGAGTGGTACGGTAATCCTATTCTGGAAGTCATGTTACTTGACCATGACGAACCTACGAACTATGAGGAAGCGATGATGAGCCCAGATTCCGCAAAATGGCTTGAGGCCATGAAATCTGAGATGGGATCCATGTATGAGAACAAAGTATGGACTTTGGTTGACTTGCCTGATGATCGGCAAGCCATCGAGAATAAATGGATTTTCAAGAAGAAGGCTGACGCTGATGGTAATGTAACTGTCTACAAAGCTCGACTTGTTGCAAAAGGTTTTCAACAAGTTCAAGGGGGTTGACTACGATGAGACTTTCTCACCCGTAGCGATGCTTAAGTCTGTCCAAATCATGTTAGCGATTGCCGCATTTTATGATTATGAAATATGGCAAATGGATGTCAAAACTACGTTCCTGAATGGATTTCTAGAAGAAGAGTTGTATATGATGCAACCAGAAGGTTTTGTCGATCCAAAAGGTGATAACAAAGTATGCAAGCTCCAGCGATCCATTTATGTATTGGTGTAAGCCTCTCGGAGTTGGAATAAGCGCTTTGATAGTGTAATCAAAGCATATGGTTTTATACAGACTTTTGGAGAAGTCTGTATTTGCAAGAAAGTGAGTGGGAGCTCTGTAGCATTTCTGATATTATATGTAGACGACATATTGTTAATTGGAAATGATATAGAATTTCTGGATAGCATAAAGGGATACTTGAATAAAAGTTTTTCAATGAAAGACCTCGATGAAGCTGCTTACATATTGGGCATCAAGATCTATAGAGATAGATCAAGACGCTTAATTGGACTTTCACAAAGCACATACCTTGATAAAGTTTTGAAAAAGTTCAAAATGGATCAGGCAAAGAAAGGGTTCTTGCCTGTATTACAAGGTGTGAAGTTGAGTCAAACTCAATGCCCGACCACAGCAGAAGATAGAGAGAAAATGAAAGATGTTCTCTATGCTTCAGCCATAGGCTCTATCATGTATGCAATGTTGTGTACCAGACCTGACGTATGCTTAGCAATAGGTTTGGCAGGGAGGTACCAAAGTAATCGAGGAGTGGATCACTGGACAGCGGTCAAGAACATCCTGAAATACCTGAAAAGGAGTAAGGATATGTTTCTCGTTTGTGGAGGTGACAAAGAGCTAGTCGTAAATGGTTACGTCGATGCAAGCTTTGACATTGATACGTACGATTCTAAATCGCAAACCGGATACATGTTTATATTGAACGGTGGAGCTGTCAGTTGGTGCAGTTCTAAACAAAGCGTCGTGGCGGGATCTACATGCGAAGTGGAGTACATAGCTGCTTCAGAAGCAGCAAATGAAGGAGTCTGGATGAAGGAGTTCATTTACGATCTAGGTGTCATACCTAGTGCATCAGGACCAATGAAGATCTTCTGTGACAATACTGGTGCAATTGCCTTGGCAAAGGAATCCAGATTTCACAAGAGAACCAAGCACATCAAGAGACGCTTCAATTCCATCCGGGACCAAGTCCAGGTGGGAGACATAGAGATTTGCAAGATACATACGGATCTGAATATTGCAGACCCGTTGACTAAGCCTCTTCCACAAGCAAAACATGATCAGCACCAAGACTCCATGGGTGTTAGGATCATTACTGTGTAACCTAGATTATTGACTCTAGTGCAAGTGGGAGACTGAAGGAAATATGCCCTAGAGGCAATAATAAAGTTATTATTTATTTCCTCACATCATGATAAATGATTATTATTCATGCTATAATTGTATTAGCCGGAAACATAATACATGTGTGAATACATAAACAAACTTAAAGTCACTAGTATGCCTCTACTTGACTAGCTCATTAATCAGAGATGTTTATGTTTCCTAATGATAGACATGAGTTGTCATTTGATTAACGGGATCACATCATTAGGAGAATGATATGATTGACATGACCCATTCTGTTAGCTTAGCACTTGATCGTTTAGTATGTTGCTATTGCTTTCTTCATGACTTATACATGTTCCTACAACTATGAGATTATGCAACTCCCGTTTACCGGAGGAACACTTTGTGTGCTACCAAACGTCACAATGTAACTGGGTGATTATAAAGGAGCCCTATAGGTGTCTCTGTAGGTACATGTTGGGTTGGCGTATTTCGAGATTAGGATTTGTCACTCCGATTGTCGGAGAGGTATCTCTAGGCCCTCTCGGTAATGCACATCACTATAAGCCTTGCAAGCAATGTAGCTAATGAGTTAGTTACGGAATGATGCATTACATAAAGAGTAAAGAGACTTGCCGGTAACGAGATTGAACTAGGTATTGAGATACCGACGATCAAATCTCAGGCAAGTAACATACCTATGACAAAGGGAACAACGTATGATGTTATGCGGTTTGACCGATAAAGATCTTCGTAGAATATGTAGGAGCCAATATGAGCATCCAGGTTCCACTATTGGTTATTGACCGGAAACGGTTCTCGGTCATGTCTACATAGTTCTTGAACCTGTAGGGTCCACACGCTTAAGGTTTCAATGACAGTTATATTATGAGTTTATGAGTTTTGATGTACCGAAGTTTGTTCAGAGTCCCGAATGTGATTACGGACATGACGAGGAGTCTCGAAATGGTCGAGACATGTAGATGATATATTGGACGACTATATTCGGACACCGGAATGTTTTCGGGGGTTATCGAGTATATACCGGAGTACCGGGGGGTTATCGGAACCCCCCCGGAGGTTAATGGGCCTCATGGGCCCAAGTGGTGGAAGAGGAGAGGCGGCCAAGGGGCAGCCGCACGCCCCTCCCCCCCAAGTCTGAATTGGACAAGGAGGGGGGCGGCGCCCCCCTATCCTTCCCCCACTCTCTCCTTCCCTCTCCTCTCCTGCTCCAACAAGGAAGGGGGGAGTCCTACTCCCAGTGGGAGGAGGACTCCTCCTGGCGCGCCCCTCCTGGCCGGCCGACCCCCTCCCCCTGGCTCCTTTATATACGAGGGCAAGGGGCACCTCAAGGCACGACAATTGATCTCTTGATCTCTTAGCCGTGTGCGGTGCCCCCCTCCACCATAGCCCTCCTCGATAATATTGTAGCGGTGCTTAGGTGAAGCCCTGCGACGGTAGAACATCAAGATCGTCACCATGCCGTCGTGCCGACGGAACTCTCCCTCGACACTCAGTTGGATCGGAGTTCGAGGGACATCATCGAGCTGAACGTGGGCTACAACTCGGAGGTGCCGTAGTTTTGGTGCTTGATCGGTCGGGCCGTGAAGACGTACGACTACATCAACCGCGTTGTTCTAACGCTTCCGCTTTCGGTCTACGAGGGTACGTGGACACACTCTCCCCACTCGTTGCTATGCATCACCATGATCTTGCGTGTGCGTAGGAATTTTTTTGAAATCACTACGTTCCCCAACACATTGTCACCACAATGGGCAGCAAGCTTCAAGCACTTGATCTCTTTATGATGCATCACTTGAACTTGCACACCGCATCCTAACCCCACAAAGAACTCTCACGAAGACCATGGGTTAGTACGCAGAGCGTAATTGACAATGCTTACCATACCATGGGATCACTTGATCCCTCTCGGTACATCTTCTACGCTTTGTGAGTTGATCAACTTGATTCACTCTTGACTTAGTCTTGATCAACCTTGAATCTTTCCAACTCTCTTCATTTGGATGATGTCTTGAAGATAAACATGAATGATCACACAATCTTCTTCTTCAAAACATGCTTGCAATAAGCTCAACACTCACATGACCAATCTTTGGATAATTCCTTAATAGCACCTTGGTCAACTCATAAACTCCTTGAAACCAACACATAGACTTCAAGAAAATCCTATGGACAAAACCTTCAAATATAACTCAAGGCAACCATTAGTCCATAGAGATTGTCATCAATTACCAAAACCAAACATGGGGGCACCACATGTTCTTTCAGCATGGGACACCCCCGTGCGGTACCATCTGTCAGCAGCTGTGTGGTCATAAGTGGGCGCAGTTATTGTCGTGCGAGATACCCCATGCGGGTCCATATGTAAGTGGTTGGATGGTCATAGGTGGGCACAGTTATTGACGCGTGGGGCAGCACCTGTGGGCCGCGTGGTCGTAGGTGGCCAGAGGGCCCGTGTGTCCGTGCCTAGCTAAATGGCCGAAAAAGGTGGCTTATAATTCCGGGAAGAGTACTCGAACTCCAGACCGGCCGCTCAAAGAACAGCGGAAGCGCTAACTGAGCTAGTATGTGTATGTGTGTTCTGAAACACCCACCATCCTTGTATGTACTCACAGACGCGAAGGATGTACCCAAGATTCATTGACTACCACCGGGGGTGTGAATGGTTTTTTTGCTAGTATTTGAAATTGTTTGTTTATCATTTTCCCCACAAACTAGTCCATAAAAAAGGGATATATGCAAAAAGATTTCCATTTTCGAGACTTTCATCATTTTCTATAATTTTTTGTCAACATGGGCATCCAAGTGCCAACAATGACTTTTTTATGAAGGAAGTCCCTAAAATAAGTTAAAAATTTGGGCATTTTCATTTTTCATCAAAACTATGTCACGTTGGATGCCCATTGACCAAGTTTTATTTATTTGAGAGTGTCATTGCTATATTTCATCGATTTACTAGATTTCTAATGAATTATCAGAACTTGCTTAAATTTGAACTACAGCTGTGATGTAGATTGGTCTTGAAAATTGAAAAAAAAATCATTTTAGCCTTTAATGTTGGTGGTGCATGCACTTGGGACAACCAAAGGTGAAATTGCAAACCATTTGGTATGAATGGCCAACCTTTCTAGTTTGACTCCATTTTGAAAAAAAAATCAAAGAAAATGGAAAAAGACTCAAAAATTGAAATGCTTTTGCATTGAGCCTTCTTATGTGCACTAGTTTATGGGGAAAACAACAAGCTTGCAATACCACAAATTTGAAAAGAAAACCTTCACAAAATGGCCTACCTAGTATGAACATGCATGGAATTCAAGGCATATGGGCATGCCATGCATGGTCACATGCATGGCATAGTCCATGATAACATGGTCACATTTGGCACAACTATGGGTGTTACCATTGTGAACAATGTTGCAATAGGAATTATGATTTTTTATAATATTTGTTTTCCATTTTCCAAGTGCGAGAAATGACTTTTGTGTGAAGGAAGTGTCTGAAATAAGTTTGAAAATTGGGCCTTTTCATTCTTCATCAAAAGTATGTCATATTGGATGCCCACTAACCAAGTTTCATGAATTTAAGAGTGTTATTGCTATATTTCATTCATTTACTGGATTCCTAGTGAATTATCAGAACTTTCTCAAATTTGAATTACAAGTGTGATGTAGTTTGGTACTAAAAATTGACAAAAATCATTTTATGATTTAATATTGGTGATGTATGTACTTGGGACAACTAAAGTTGGAATTAAAAACCATTTGGTATGAATGGTTAACCTTCCTAGTTTGATCCCATTTTGAGAAAATCAAAGGAAATGAAAAAAGACTCAAAAATTGGAATGCTTTTGCATTGAGCCACCTTATGTGCAATAGTTTGTGGGAAAAATAATAAACTTGCAATACCACAAATTTTAAAAAATATCTTCACAAAATGGCCTATCTAATATGAGCATGCATGGAATTCAAGGCATATGGTCATGGTCATGGCCACATCCATGGCATAGTGCATGATAACATGGCCAAATTTGCACAACAATGGGTGTTACCATTGTGAACAATGTTTCTATAGGAATTATGATTTCTTTATAATATAAAATATATTATAAAAGAGAACATTGTGTCATTGGCACCCTTGGTGTTCGCCATGAAGACCAGGGCACGTATGCATTGGCTGGCCACGTATCTGCCATTGCCAACAACTACATGTACCACTTGGTAAATCCACTAGATACCTCCATTCCTTGTTTTTACTGTCTGTATATGTCATCTCTTCCTCATAGGTTGAGCATATCCTCTAGCTTTGCATGCAATGCCTTAATCACATATGAGAGTATGGCATGGCCAACATATTGTGTATATGCAACTCTTTTGCGCAAATCTATCTTTATCATCAACATATGCCTGGTATTGTCAAATGTTTGTCACAACATAAGCCCTTTCGTTGACTTAATCTTTGAATTAAAACACTCTTCAAGGTTACTGGTCACATACTCTACCTTGTGTATTTCATCGAACCTGCTTTTTGACCACACATTTCCATGATGTGATTCAGTGTATTCCTACACCAAAGGATTCTCGGTGTACAACACTCTTAAGTGGTGCTCGTGCTTCCTGAAGTTGCATGTGTATGATGTTGGCTATAGGTTCTCGTCATAAACTCCCCCCTAAGTTCCTTGTAAAATTAGCAGCTAGTTGTCGCATACATTCCCTATGCTCCACTTCAGGGAACACCACTTCTATTGCAATCCCTAAGCCCTTGCAATCATCTATGTATAGCCAACCATGGTGGATGCCATATAATGTTGCGTAGATGGCCACCTAGAGTCCTCATTGTGACGTTTCATGAATCCATTCCTAAAATGACCTAAGCTCTTCCTTTGGCACAATCCACCCACATCCATAGGATATGTACCTCCGTTAGTTTGCCATTACTCACTAAACCATCTTGGATGGTTCTCCGACAAGCGATCTCATCTCTCCACGCCGGATATCTAGCGCGTCCACTCACCTCCGATAGTTTGCATGTGTGCTCAACGGTGGTGGGGGTGGGGGTGATTTTCACAAAGTGTGTTGTTTGTTCTTTATAGGTATTGGTGTCCAAGCAGCGGAGCCATGGTGGTGATGTCGTTTCCTATAAGTAAGTCCTTTGGCTCCTTCCTGGTCATGGAGGCATCTTCTTTGATGTCGGAATGGAGCCATCGAGGATGTGTTCTCATGGGTCAGGTCATCCAGATGTTGTGGGTCCCATTTTGCCATCTTTATCCACACCCGCTAAGTTAGGACCAAGTCTCGATCGACATGCGAATAGTGAAGCCTTTGTCTCGTTGTAGGCGAGTTCCTAGTACTGTTTATAAAGCCTCTTGAAGGCGATTCAGGCTGGCACATGCCATATAAAGCCTCCTGAAGACAATTCAGGCCGGTGTAGATTCTATGTACAAAAATGTGGCAGTTAGGGTCTCACTGTATCTTCTTCTCAGAGAAGGGTCGCCTTGTATCCACTTGTATCTCGTTGTTGAGTAGTTTCTAGTATTACTAGTAGACTAGAACATGGTTCATGCATTACTACGAAACCACAAAAATGATTCAACTGCATTGTATTAGTTGTATACAAGAAGAAACTGCATCCTGTAATACTATGAGAAGAAACTCAATTAAGTAGCCAACGCCGCACTTGCGTAACTATGGCAGCGATGAGAGCACCATTGCAATATAGTATGATTTTATTTTTCTCTCATCAATTGGAGGGTCTGGTGGGTTCTAGATGGATGAGGAAGATAGGGGTGGCTCGGGGGAGAGAACTCACCACCAACTCCAATTTATAGGATAGTAGAGACATGTAGTTATTTTTTGAAAAAAAAAGTACGGCTAGGGTAAATTCTCCCTTCTGGACTTCGCCGTCGAGCCCGTGGATTCGCCTCCCCTCTGCGCCGCTCTAGAGGCCGGTGGCGGGGAGGGGAATCCCGGTGCCTCCGCCCTAGTTAGTAGTTTAGGTTAGGGTTTTTTAGTTCTTGCAGGTGCGACGGACGGATGGTGAAACTTCTTCTTCGAGTTTGTCTTTCGGACTCCGATCCTCCTCGAGTCCATTCATCTGGACGTAGTCGACAGAGCTCCAGCGTAGACTCCTGCAACCTCCTTTGGACAGTGAGGTTAGGGTTTCTCGTCATGTGGCGAGATTTGGTGTCAGGTGTTTCAGATCTATTCAGGGGGTTCAACGACGACACTGCGACTCCAGGGCGCTGGTCCTTAGGGTCACGTGCATGAAGACTTCCCGACTGTCATCGACAAGGTCAAGCCGGCTCCGGTAGGGGAGCGGCAATAGCGGCGCGTCGGCGGCTCATTCTAACGACGGTAGCGGTGTTTGGTGGTCTCAAAATCTCAATGTAATTTTTATCATGCTTGAGGTGGTTTGTACTTCCGGTGAACTTTGATTATAGATCTGAATCATTTTCGCAAAAAAAGAAAATTACAATATAGATTGCCAAAACGGTATTCTCTGAAGGGAAAATGGACGATTACAAAAAAGGAAAATAGAAAATAGCTCTTTTAGGGCGAACTAAAAAGGAAAAAAATTTACTTGCGTGCTCCTTGGATGCTCGCTACGCTAGCAAGTAGCAAGAAAGCAAGCAACCGAAAAAAAAATACCAGGAATTCGCAAAAAAAAAAACACACACCAGGACATGTGCTCTGTTGCCGCCGCTGCAATAAACAAACGAATTACTGCTCCAATCAGGGATGGAAAGTTCTGTCCTGAAATTAACAACGCGCGAGCACATGCTCTCATGCTAACACAAAGGAAATTACACCGCCAGCTAAGCAGTTAACTACATTCGGAAAAAATAGCAGTTAACCAAACTTTCTTTTTTTTCTCCCTGCAACAAGCTGCCCGGCAAAGTTTCGTCCGGTCCGGCGATTCGCCGACGGACGGCCGAGATCCGGCGCCTTCGCCACCAAGTGGAGCGGCGGACGGACCAGATCGCCCGACCTCCCACCAGCTCCACATGACCCAGGCCCGGTCCGGCGGTTTTACGCGCGGAAATGAAAAGGAAGAGAGATCAGATCACCGCACGGGACGGGACGGGGGATCCATCCGTCGCTGTTGGTGTTGTGCTCCGGCTGCCTTTGCGGCTGCCCACGCGCGCCGCACGTGCGCTGCCTCCGCCACGGCGCCACGATCGCCGCCCCCTTCCTCTCCCGCGGCTACTGTTGCGCTGTTTATGCTTACCACCTCCGCCGAGCTAGCTACGACATGCCGCCGCTGCCCCGCTCACTCCACAGTCACGGTCAACTAACCGTCCACGGCGGATGACAGGTGGGGCCGGCCCACTAGTCATGGTCCGCTGATCCTGTCTGGCGTCGCCGGGATAACTAATCACGTGGTTAAAGTGGAAGAATTCTGCCGAGTGGCTTATTACTGCCACCACCAGCTGGGCGAGCGCCGGACGGGGGGGAGCTCGAGCTCCGCTGCTGCTAATGGCGGAGAGCGACGGCGGCGAGGCGGACCCCGGCGCCGGCCGCGACGACCCGGCCCCGCGCCCGCAGCGGCCGCAGCTCGCCAAATCGCGCACCATCGCCGGCTCCGCCACCGCGGCCGCCGCCGCCTCCGCCGAGATAAGGCGGGGCGGGAGGGACGGCGGCATCCTCGCCCGCCGCTCGACCACAACGGCGGCGGCGCCCCTCCCGCAGGTGCCCAGGCGGCTCACCGTCGCCGTGGACGACCCCTCCCACGCGGCGCCCAACGCCGGCGTGCTCGACCGCGACTGGTGCTACCCGTCCTTCCTCGGCCCGCACGCCTCGCGCCCGCGCCCGCCGCGCCAGCAGCAGACGCCGCCGCCCGCCGCCGCCGCCGCCGCCCCCGCCCGCCGGAACCCTAGCAGCAATCCCGCCACCACGCGGAGGGTGGCGGCCTCGCAGCGGGACGAGGAGAAGTCCCTGGCCTCCGTGGTCAAGCAGTCCGCGCTGCTCGGGGAGAGGAGGCCGCTCTCGCCTCCGCCCCCGCCGCCGCCGCGCGCTCGCGGATTCGATCTCTCGCCGTACTGCCTCCTGCTAGTAAGCAATGCCATTTAAAGCTCCAGCCTTATTTGCAGCAGCTGACTTACTATTCTGGTCCATTTCCCCCGTGAATTAATTGCTGCAGTTGCTGGTTGTAACCGTCACAAGCTCTTCCCTGGCCTTCTGGCAGTGGATGAAAGTGCTGGGACTCCAGGTACTCCCTATTTCACCTGTCAAAATTTGTGTGGTGCCAGTTGGTTTCACCATAACTGATCTCGCTGACAGCTTATAAGCACTTGCATCTTTGCAGGAAAAGGTCAGATCATGCAGTGGTGGTGCTGATGCTGTGGACAGTGAGGAAACTGCTGAGACATCCTGGGTTCTGGGGGACCCTGGTTCCGGCTTTGTTAGCTCCGAGAGCTGGAAATTAGCTCCGATGTTTGCTGTGGCAATACCGATATTCCTTTTTAAATACGCTGACCAGCTGCGGCGTAAGAAAGAAAATTCCAGCAGGGCGAGAAGCACCGAGGAAGAAGTGCCTCTCGAGAAGCGGATTGCTTACAAGGTTGATGTGTTCTTCTCAGGGCATCCGTATGCGAAGCTGCTTGCCCTCCTGATCGCCACTGTAGTTCTCATCGCCTCGGGCGGCATTGCGCTGTATTCTGTCAGTGGCAGTGGGTTCCTGGAGGCTCTTTGGCTTTCTTGGACTTTTGTGGCAGATTCAGGAAACCATGCTGACCAGGTTGGCCTCGGTCCAAGGATTGTGTCCGTGTCGATTAGTGCCGGTGGCATGCTGGTGTTTGCCACGATGCTCGGGCTTGTGTCAGATGCCATATCGGAGAAGGTAGATTCTTGGCGTAAGGGGAAAAGCGAGGTGATAGAGGTCAACCATATACTAATCCTCGGATGGAGCGACAAGCTGGTAATGTTCTGATGAAATATTGCTTTAGTATCAATAATAAGTAACAATCCTTGTAAGAAATGTTATGTATGCTGACATGTAGGGTTTTATATTTTAGGATTCAACACACATTAAGCTTTCAAGACTTGATTCTGTATTTTAAATTCCATTTTAGACAAACCAACTTCGGAATTTAAATGTTGGTCTTTTTTCACCATTTTTAGTCACTTTATGCACTTCATTTTGTACATTATCCTCCAATCTTGCTGAGGGAAGTTGTGCACTGAGCACTGAGGTTTATTTGCTTGCTTGGGTATTGATAAAGACTGAATCAACTGGTTTACTACTTTTTTCACTATGTGGAGCAGGGCTCTCTTCTGAAGCAGCTAGCTATAGCGAATAAAAGCATTGGTGGTGGTGTAGTTGTTGTCCTGGCAGAAAGAGACAAGGAAGAGATGGAGATGGACATAGGAAAGCTAGGATTTGACTTCATGGGAACATCTGTAATATGTAGAAGCGGCAGTCCTCTAATCCTAGCAGATCTGAAGAAGGTACCGAGCTATTCTTCTGATCTTCCACTATGGATACACTCCTCGGATGGTTTCTTTTCCTGCTATGTGTTATGTAAATATCTACCTGAAATGCCCTTTCCTCCCCACAGGTTTCTGTTTCCAAAGCACGTGCTATTATTGTTTTAGCATCTGATGAAAATGCAGACCAAGTTAGTATTTTCTTCTATCCACCTTTACTATTTTGGGGTTAACAGCTCATATAATTATTTGCTCAACGTTCATTTTCTCCATTCCCCCCCAGAGTGATGCACGAGCTTTGCGTGTCGTACTGAGCCTGACTGGAGTAAAAGAGGGCTTAAGGGGGCATATTGTTGTAGAGATGAGTGACCTTGACAATGAACCTTTGGTGAAATTGGTTGGAGGTGAACTAATTGAAACAGTTGTTGCCCATGATGTCATTGGACGTTTGATGATACAGTGTGCACTCCAACCTGGCTTGGCACAGGTACATTTCAATGTAACACTTGGTTCTCCAGTAAGAAAGAAAAGAAACAAAATCTTTGAGCCTGGCATACTAAACTGCAATGCTGTTTGGTCCTGTATTTTTGCCCGGGATGTATCTACATGATTGCTAACCCACCATATTCTTTTGCAGATATGGGAGGATATTTTGGGATTCGAAAATGCAGAGTTCTATATAAAAAGATGGCCAGAATTGGATGGCATGCGGTTTGGGGATGTGTTAATCTCATTCCCTGATGCTGTGCCCTGTGGAGTGAAGCTTGCGTCAAGATTTGGAAGTATATTAATGAATCCGGATGATGATTATGTTTTAAGAGAAGGTGATGAGATCCTTGTTATAGCAGAAGATGATGATACTTATGCACCTGCTCCTCTACCAGAGGTTAATTTTCTGAGTTATGGTCTCTTTGTATCAACTATCATCAAGCCTGTCATACTTCCCAATAAAAAAATTCTATTCACTTAGATTTTTATTTGATCTATGTTATTTCTTGCCAGGTGCATAAGGGTTTTCTACCTAACGTTCCCACCCCTCCTAAATATCCAGAGAAAATTTTGTTCTGTGGTTGGCGACGTGACATCCACGATATGATAATGGTAAGTTAACCTGCGCATTTTGGCAGGATCGATGTACGTTTACGCACATTTTGGATATGAATGTTGGCGCTGTTGTGTAGGTTCTAGAAGCATTTCTTGCTCCAGGTTCTGAATTGTGGATGTTCAATGAGGTGCCAGAGAAGGCGAGGGAGACAAAACTGACTGACGGTGGTATGGATATTCTTGGACTAACAAACATTAAACTTGTACACAAAGAAGGGAATGCTGTCATCAGGCGGCACTTAGAAAGCTTGCCTCTTGAGACCTTTGATTCTGTGAGTATATGCCCTATCATAGAGACAAATATAGTACTAGTTTCTATTCAAACAATGATTGTTTCATGAAACCGTCAATGTTGTCCAAAATAGTTAGTCATCTTGGCTCGCATTTCTTCTATTCTCAGTTTACCTATGCTGAAATACACCCATTGCTAACTTTGAAACCACAGATTTTAATTCTTGCAGATGAGTCAGTGGAGGACTCCATTGTACAATCAGATTCACGGTCCTTAGCTACACTTCTTCTAATTCGTGACGTTCAGGTAAGCAACAAGCAGCCTGGCTGTAGCATATACTCCCTCCGTTCGGAATTACTTGTCTCGGAAATGAATGCATCTAGAACTAAAATACATCTAGATACATCCATTTCTACGACAAGTAATTCCGAACGGAGGGAGTATAACTGACAGTGCACAGGTAGACGACCGCTGCATTACTGATATATACCTTCTTCTGTAGTCCAAACGTCTTCCGTCGAAGGAGTCAAAATCACCTCTACATCACAATGGCTTCTCTCACAGCTCCTGGATTCGGAAGATGCAGCATGCATCGGACAAATCAATAATAATCAGTGAGATACTGGACTCAAGAACTAGAAACCTTGTATCTGTCTCCAAAATCAGCGATTACGTCCTGTCAAATGAACTTGTCAGTATGGCATTAGCAATGGTAGCAGAAGACAAGCAAATCAACAGAGTTCTTGAGGAACTTTTTGCTGAGGAGGTACTATCTAAATTGTGACATAATTTTAATTGTGCTTTAATATTGCAATAACATGCTGTTTCCACAATCTATGTGTACAAGCCACACTTACCAGTTAACAATGACTTGAAGCATCTCTATTTAATGACGTACCAGATGATAGTTTTTAAAGTTAACTACCCAGTGAGTGACCTGCCTTAGATCTGACCCTGGTAATCCTGTGGTACAGGGCAACGAGATGTGCATACGGTCTGCTGAGTTTTACCTGTACGAACAAGAGGAGTTGAGTTTCCTGGACATAATGGTGAGGGCTCGTGAGAGAGACGAGATTGTGATCGGCTACCGGCTCGCAAACACCGATGAGGCAATCATTAATCCAGAGCACAAGTCGGAGATTAAGAAGTGGTCTCTGGACGACGTGTTTGTTGTGATCGCGAAAGGTGACTGACTAGTTTTTATAGTGTCATCTCACTTTTTTTGAAGTGCAAGTGTATACTATGATAGTAATAATAGTACAATACTAATCCATGCTAGCTGATAGAAACGATAACCGGGCAAAGCATATGTTGAAGTACAGTTGTGATCTCATCTCACCTGAGACATTGGCACTGAACATGTCGGTTCCTGTCGTCTCCGTGGCATTCAGTTCACCTCAACGTAGGTAACTTCGGGGCCCCAGCCAGAGGTTGTTGCTGATGAGTAAATAAGCAGTACAGTGGGTCCATGCAGTAGGAATAGCTTGTGATTCATGTTGTATTTTGTAAGCTCACGGCTAATTATTGAATCCATGATATGCTATATGCCATGCTGTGTTGATGTTCAAAGGAAATAGTGCATGCAGTGTATTCTGCGAAGGCTCCTGTAATTCTATCTAAACATAGCTGAACAGCGTGCATCTTCGTTTTTTTTTTTTTTTTTTTACTTTTGCCATGCTATGTTGATGTTCCAAGAAAGAGGGGCATGCAGTGTAGCCTGTGAAGGCCCCTGTGATGCTATAACCATAGTTGTACTTGTGCACAGAGCATATTGGTTCTTTTTACTTTCTATATCGACTAGTTAAATTTTGTTGCAAATCGAGCAGCAACTGTGAAATGGAGCATCTCCGTGATAGAAGCATATCGTCGGAGGTATGTGCTGGTGCTAGCTCGTTGGCCCCTGTGAACTGTGATGCTGTAACCATAGCTGTAGCTGCGGTTTAGGATGGGTTGGTGGAAGGAACTAAACTGTTGTACCAAAAGTAGGCAAGGGACATTCTGAAGAGGGTGTATCCACCTTAACACCCACGCTGGCGCCAGCGGCATTCACAACGCAAGTTGCTTGCGCCTGGCATTGCAAGTAAAGAACGTTTTCTTTTAGTAAGGACCACTTCAAGCACTGATCCTGCTACTTCTCCACTAAATAGCACAAATTTCCAGTTTTAGGGCGAACCACAGAATTCGTCGGCATGCTTTAAACATGAACCGCTGGACAGCCTGAGGCGAGCTATTTCTCCCGGTCACAGGGAATACAAGCATACGCTTTATATGTACATAAGTTTCTCTGCCAAGAGCCAAATATTACAGCATTCATCAAGCCCCATTGTCCCATGTAAATTATGTTACACGAACCAAAACCAAACAGAAGCAAACTTCCACAAAATTGCACATCCCACTGAGCGCAGAAGTTCCACGATAGGCCGATTATCTACAGGTAACTTACTCCGCATACTTTCATGATATGCGTAGCGAGCTCATGCGGAGCTCTCCGCTTGCATGAACCTCCTTGACCCTCTTGTCGTACTCATCCTCCTCTTCCTCCTCCGCCACTTCTGGTCTCTCTTCCTCTTCCTTCTCTTCCTCGTCGTCCGAACCCTCATCGCCCCAACCATAGCTTGGCCTGGATGACTTCGGCATGGTCCTTGCCTCCTGGACGATCTTCATGATCTCTTCTGAAGTCTGCTCCGAGAAAGAAGGCACCGCGTTATCCCTCCTGAAGTACATGGCCTGCGCTGTCTCTGTGAGCTCCCTTGGTAGGTTCTTCAGGAACCATGGGTGATTCTTTATCTCCCTCATTGTGATTCTCTGGACAGCATTCAAATTATCATGTCAACCCTATGTCACTTGCTATGAAACATGGTGACTTCCTAAAAAGAAGAAGGCAAAAGATACAGATTGAGATCATTACCTTCGATGGGACGTTAACAAAGATACGGGCCATAAGCTGTCGGCATTCCATGGATATGTGGACATGATCAGGTATGGTATATTGCACGGACATTATTCGCTGTAGATGAAGAGTGGCCATAATGAGAGTCATGTGACATGCAAAAGGAAATACCGCGACCCATAATAGGATAAATCTGTGTCGCATAATTCTAGAATGTCACCTGAATGGTCTTGCGTATATTCTTGGGGTCATCCTGGTCTTCAAATGGATAGCCTCCCACAAGCATGACGTAAAGAGTCACCCCACAAGACCACACATCTGCAAGCTACATTAAAAAGATCCATTGCTGCTAATTAGTATAGCTGAAGAATACTCTCATGTCACTAGATACTAGCTAATATCCATTGGAAGACCTACAAAGTTCAGGACCGACATCTGACAATCTCTTGCGCGACTATATGATTGGCATGGTTTATTGTAGGATGCTAAACTTCATATTCAGTAACCGCACAGGAAAATTGTGTTGACTCTGCAGTGTCAAGATAAAGCATCGTAATCATGCAGTTCTAGTGCAGTTTTGTACTTCTGTTCTGTTGTTGCGTTATTCATTTAGCCTAAAGGTTCTTCCTTGCGTTATTGAAGTTTCAGTGTGCTGGCACACTGAAGACTGAACTTACAAATTAACCACAAGGATCATCGCCTTGATCAGCAAAACCAACTTATAAATTATACTAGCCTGGTAGCCATGAATAATGATTAAAGCAAAATAACTGGCTTCATTTGATGGAGCATAGTCACGTGTATGAATCCACCCACCACTCCCACAGTCGCTGGTTCAATCAGGGAAGCACCAACATGGCAAAAACTAAGTGAAACAGGCATGCCAATGCTACAGTTCTCCATTCCCGTGAAAAGCTATGGAATACAGCCCAACATTTGCATAATACCCCCTCCGTTCCAAAATAGATGACTCGACTTTGTACTAACTTTAGAATAAAGTTAGTACAAAGTTGAGCCATCTATTTTGGAACGGAGGGAGTATATGCCAATACAATACATCTTTGTATCAAGGAAGCCATGTCATCACATTTCCTACAATGTGGACGGGAATTAGACATCCTTGCATGTATGTAATTGGTAGTGGTTCTGTAGATCTAGGTGCATTTACCATGCTCTAAAATTTAGACTTCACAAAATACAATGAATTCAATAGAAGCAAACAGCAAGGCAGGAAAGTAGGCTGCAGAAAATTTGCCAGACAGGGGCCGTCTGAACTTACTTTGTTAACGGGCAAACCTACCTATTTTGCGACGAAGTGATCTAAACAAGAAACTACTACTCCGTCCCATAATATAAGACGTTTTTTGACACTACACATTATAGGACGGAGGGAGTAGAATCCAAAAACTCCATTAACAGTTAAAAGGTGAATCATATCTAGAAACATGTAGAATCTAGAGGATAAGAACCTATTTTGTGGATGGATGATCTGCATTCACTAATAGCCCACTCCACTTTTCCGATGTCAACATCCTTTGTTGTACATCTTACCTCGACAAACCAAACAGAAGATGTTCCAGTACTTAATGCTGACAATGACTCCTCATCAAACAGAAGCTTGCCGAGAGAATTTCAGATAATCTGTTTGTCCAATATTTGTGGTATTTTTTAAATATAATATAATGTATTGTCAATCACAATTTAAATAAAGCCAAATATCAGGTATTTCCTAAAATATTTTCAGATAATGCAAGCTTTTGGAAGGTACTCCTTTAGCCTTGGAGTGCCCGTCATTCAACCGGACTTTTGATTAAATTGAGGGGCCAAGCATATGTAACGTCACAATCATGACGCAAGTGCATCCACTAAATGGTTTCAATGGAGAAGTTTAAATAGTGTCAAGACACCGACTATTTAACCAATCAGAAAGGCTTGGCGAAATGGCCAAATACTCATAATTTCAGTGAAATCATGAGTAAAACTTGCATACTACTCCGTCCCATATGTAAGATGTTTTTTGACACTAGTGAAAACCACAAGATGAAAGAGATATTTGCACATACAATGCCTAGAAAAGAGGTTTGTTCTAATGACCTAACAGATTATCTTGCAAAAGGACTAACAGAAACCAGATACGGTAAATGTAAAACAATAAAAAATTACAAACTCACCTTTCCATCATACTCACGGCGGGATAGCACCTCTGGTGCAATATATGCTGGCGTCCCCACTGCTGATTTGGGCCTTGAATGCAATACTGATGACTGATCCAGAAATGGGAAGAACAGTTTCTGTGAGAATATAGACATCGATAACTTGAAGGTTCAATAAGTGGGTTCAGGGACAACCTTGGAGTAGCCGAAATCGCATATTTTGAGCCGTGGAGCTGCACTGCCATCCAAGAGAACATTCTCCAGCTTCAAATCTCTATGGCATATTTGCTGGCATATGACAAGATTGTCCCGAGAATCAAGTTAATAGAAATACAGTACACTAGATCTTGGCTCATACATAAGACAGCAGAAGGTTAACAGTGAAACCAGCCGTGAAACATAAAAGAAACTTGAAAGGTGAAACAGTAGGCACACTAGTCATTTGTGCTTAAGGAAAGTGGGATGTAAATTATTATAACAATACTCTTGCTTGCGTGTTCGTACCATGTGATGGCAGTAGCTCACACCACAGATCAACTGCTGAAAGAAATACCTTGCCTGCGTGAAGCAAAACCAGATTAAGTATAGCTCCTCCACCCAAATCCATAAGATTATAAAATTGAGGAATAAATCACGAGACCTCATCCTCACTGAACCGCCCACGATCACAGATTCGCTCAAACAGCTCCCCACCTGCTGCGAACTCCATGACAATCATAAGATTTGTTGGCGTCAGTACCACCTGGAGAATTTTTCCCCGGAACAACTAATTAAAATCATGTGTGTGGACGCGTGGTTGTGATAAGGAACAAGTAAATAATAAAGCTAAAAGCACAATCTGATTCCTTCTTCCATCAAAAGTTTGTGCTATTACAATGCAAACAGAAAGATACGCCTTTATGTTTCAGGTGAATAATTGCCACGGAGAAGGTGTCTCTCGGCGACATGCATCTGTAACATGAGAATCCATGCCCAAACCACACAAATATACAAGGGGCTTGTGTAAAGCGAAATCAGGAAAGGGGAAAAAAGAAGGGAGGTATCAAACATTAGGTAGCAATCGAAGATTCCTCACCACATGCAGTTAAGAGAATTTTTCACAGGAAAAAAAAAAGCATCCGCGCCATTCCTACCCCGTAAACATCCAACGATTTGTGTTCAGAAACGCGAAAATTTTGTTTTAAAAAACAGAGAACTGGCCCATGTGGACGAATTTTTGCACGAACCTCCTTGAAGCGGATGATGTTGGGGTGGCGCAGCGAGCGGTGGTTGATGATCTCCCTGTAGACATTCTCGTCAATCTGCAGGGCACAGATCCCCAAAACGGCAATTAATCCACCTCCCGCCGGACAAGCAAGCAAGCCAGCCAGCCCAATTACTCCTCCTTGTATGTATGTAGTACAAAAATAAATAAATAAACGGAGAGGACGGGGGGAGGAAGACAGACGAACGAACCCGGTGGCCGCGCTCGATGCACTTGACGGCGACGAGCTCGCGGGTCTCGCGGTTGCGCATCAGCCGCGCCACCCCGAAGTTGCCCGACCCGATGTCCCGCACCGCCTCGTACTTCTCCATCCCCTCCCTCCCTCCTCCGCCTCCAGCCGCCCCTCGCGCGTCGCCGGTCGCGCCCCCCTGCCCCTGCCCCTCCGCCTCCTCCCTCGCGCGCACGATCCCCGTGGGACCCACGACGGCCTACCGGCCGGAGCAGCGGGACGGAGGGCACGGCGGCGGCGGCTGAAGGGCGCGAGGCGGGGCGGTGCGGTGCGGTGGGGTGGGGGCTCGCGCCGTGCCTCGTTCGTTGGGTCGGTAGGTTGGTTCTGGGCCGTGCGGCGGGTTGCGTCTGCGGTGGCGCGTGTGTGGGGGCGGTGCGTGGGCGTGTGTCGCGGGGAGGATTATATACCCAGGGGGGAGGCGCGCGGCCAGCGAGGTGGAGGAGGAGCCAGGCGGGAGGGGGCGCGGGGAGGTGGAGTGGGCGGAGGGGCTGTCCGGTGGGCCACGCCGTCGGCGGGTCCGCGTCACGCAGCGTGGCGCGCGGACCCCGCTTGCCTGCCGCCTGGCTGGTTCCTGTTCGCCGCTGGATTCGTTTCGATGTGTCCAAAATGGTTCTCTCCTGCTGGAGCTTGCGCTGTTTGATCGGCGGAAAAATATCCCGGACGGGAAAAACGGGAAAACATCCATTTGGTATCCTGCTGCTATGAATACCTGTTTCCATCAAAGGAATGATCCCACTGGGTATAATTAATGCTGTACTAATCAGATCACAGCGTCGCATGTCGGCTTTACTTTATCGTATCCTTTTCTTTTTTGAAATTTACTTTATCGTATCTTTGTGTTATCTTAGCCGGCTGATTTTGTGAACTGGGTCTGGGTGGTAATATTGTACCATAGTTGTATAGGGGGAAGAGGATCATGTGCTTCCAGCCCTCCCGTGCTTTCATGCTACTGGACTTCCTGGGACGTTGGATCATGGATCCAACCGGCGTAGGAAAAGCTCGTCCAAACTTACAAGAAACCCCCTCGAGGAGTCCTGTAATTATGCCCAGGTCCAAAAACTTCGAAGGTAACCACTAAAAAATAACATCAAGTAAGATATTACATGATTGTAGCTAGCATACCAAATTCACGGGCACAGCGCTGAATAGTTTTGAAATCTGATAACACTTAACACCATCTGATAACACTTAACACCATTAGCTCATCACATAACCATGGTTTCGTAAGCTCTCATTTTTGTTCTTCTCTTTATCTCTCCCCCATCCCCTTTCTCATCGAGAGTCCCCCGTGTTCTACCCCGACTCCTCTCCCTTCTCCTCAGTCGTTGTCGTCAACCGGAGTGGGAAAGGGAGGGAGCTCGAGTAACCTATTTACATAGTAAACTAGGGTAGTAGTAGTAGTCACCTTAAGGGCATGTGGCTTTGTGCTTGTTTGGAGTTCTTCAATGTACCATGCAGATGGTGTGTGATGGTTGTCGTGCTTTTCCCCTAGTCGTTTTCTATGGAGGAAGCTAGCAATTGATGGTAGATCTAATGAGTGCTCCCTCAATAAGCCTGGCAATGGGCCAAACCGGACAAACGTAGATCTCCATCCCCTCCCCTTGAGCAGTCGTGGGGTTAGTAAAAAATTGGGGGTGAATATGTCATCGGCTTCCCCTGGTATGGCGCTCGGAGGGGGAGGCTGGTATCGATGATCTTTTGCTTTTCTTATTGTACGGGAAGACCTCCGCCACCTGAGTCGTGTATCTAATGACAAAACACTCTTCGATGTGCCTCTTGAAAGGTATGGGTCGTCGACGCCCGTTGACTTTTCTTATTGGATGTGCCTTCATCTGCAACCTCTAATGGGAGGCCCTTGTTCCCTTGTTGTGTCTAAGCAAGGCGGCGGTAGGGGACGTTCTCCAAAGTGTCTCCAACGAGGTCAACATCTACTCAAGGATTGGTTTGCTTTATATGTTTCCTATAACGGGTGCTTACCGAGAAGTTCAAAGACTTGGCTAAATTTATTTGCATTAGGTTCCTTCAACTGTTGTGTTAATTTTAATTTTGAAATGCAGACAAATTATTTGACTCTCTAGTAGTTAAGGAAAAAAATACTTGCCTAAATATTTGTGAACATTGAGCGAAATCCATTACAAACTTGACCATAAAATACAAACAAGCAACAACCGCACAAGGCATGCAGACTACTCCCAGACACCAAAGTCCAACGACCACCACGGCGATCAACAAAAGCACACAAATCGGAAGGGTTTTGGTGAATACCGGGTATTACTGATTAATTATATATAGGTGGAAAATGTTTCCGGGATGTTAAATTACATATATATAATGCTCTAAAAATGTTTAGAATGAATATATATTTAATTTAATATCAATGGGCCTAATAAGGCCAAGAGGTGGAGAAGGAATTGGGCCACAAGGGCCCAATAGGGAAGGCGACCCCCTTTCCCCTATGGGGAGGCCGAATCCTAGTGGGGGAAGGACTCCTCCTTCCCCCTTGGCCGAAGCAAGCGAAGGGGAGTCCTTCCCCCTTTTGTGGCGCCCCCCTTTCCCCTATGGGGAGGCCGAATCCTAGTGGGGGAAGGACTCCTCCTTCCCCCTTGGTCGAAGCAAGCGAAGGGGAGTCCTTCCCCCTTTTGTGGCGCCCCCTCCTCTCCCCTAAACCTATATACTAGAGGATTTCCACCCTATGTAACACAAGTTTTGGAGCCTCCTCTAATTGATCTAGTTCTAGTTCTAGTTGGTCCTAGTTGACTAATTAGAGCTAGCCCTAGCCACCTTTATTCCTCATAATTAGAAGCCTTGTGTGGTTTCTAATCTTCTCCCTCTAATTCTCCAGCGATGATTAGTTCTGGATGGCGAAGCGCCGCCGGATTGCGAAGACCGTACGCTTGCAACCAAGTAGAGAGGTCATGCCTTCCGTCTTCTGCTCGAAGGATCATTCCAGGGCGGTTCGCAGGATCTTCGTCGATTTTTGAGGGAGTCCAAGTAGGATCTACACCGACTCGTCTAGTTTCGCTGCACTCCCGGAGTCGGTAATGATCGTTGATCTGAACCCTATATGCATCTTCATTAGTCCCTGGGTGATCGTAGGGCGATTTTTTTGTTTTGTACTACGTTTCCCAACAAATCCCTCCCTCAATAAGCTTGGCGGTGTGCCAAATCTCCATTCCCTCTTCCCAAACCATCGTGGGGCGGTAAAAGAACTGGGGGTGAATCTGTCTTCGATTTCCTTTGATCTGTCACTCTAGGGGGGTGGCATCAATGATCTTATTGCACATAAAGACCTCCGGCACCTAGGTTGTGGATCTACAAAAACTATGTGATGTGCCTCTGGGGAGGCATGGGTGGATCGCCGACCACCCATCGACTTTGTCATTGACCCTGTATGGCTTCATCTGCACCCTATAATGGGAGGCCCTTATTCCCTTGTTGTGTCAAAGCAAGACGACAGCAGGGGAGGCTGGCCAAAGTATCTCCAACAAGGTCAACATCTACTGAGGACTGGATTTCTTTCTATGTTTCCTATATCTCACAAAGCTGCTGGACCTGGCTAATTTTATTTTCCTTGGGTTCCTTCAACAGTTGTGTTAATTTTGATTTCAAAATGAAGACTAAATATTTGACTCATCCATTAGTTAAACAAAAATATTTTTTCAAATAATTAGCGAAAATCTAACGACAACCGTTACAAACTTCAAGACAAAATACAAACAAGTAGCAACCTTACAAGACATGCATACTACTCTAGACAACAAAGCCCAATGACCACCAAACGATCAACAAAAGTGTGGAACCCACTCTTCTTAAACCCTCGACCCGTGGGTCACTACACCACAAAGGATCCTCAATTGGTTGGCTGCAACTTAAGGAAAACACATCGACAAAAATAATAGACACCACCAAATCCATGTTGACAACCAAAAAACGAGGAACCATGCATTATGTCGTGGTATTTTCGCGGGGGTAGCCAGGGGATACCGCGTCACAGCAGATGCCACGGGGTGGCTTATCGTGGTGGAGCAAGGCTACAGTGGAATATCCGGGGACGGGATTGGGTAAACAACACACAGTGGTTTACCCAGGTTCGGGGCTCTCTGTCGGTGTCAAAACCGGTAGATCTCGGGTAGGGAGTCCCGAACTATGCGTCTAAGGATCGAAGGTAACAAGGAGGCAGGGGACAGGATGTTTACCCAGGTTCAGGCCCTCTTAATGGAGGTAATACCCTACTTCCTGCTTGATTGACTTTGATGAGTATAGGGGTTACAAGAGTTGATCTACCTCGAGATCGTAATGGCTAAACCCTAGATGTCTGGCATGTATGATTGTTCTCCTGCCTATGGACTAAGCCCTCCAGTTTATATAGACACCGGAGGGATCTAGGGCTGTACAAAGTCGGTTACAAAGAAAGGAAGGTACATGATCTGAACGCTAAGCTTGCCGTCCATGCAAGGGAGAGCCCTATCCGGATAGGGGAGAGGTCCTTCTACCTTGTATCTTCACGGCCCACCAGTCCGGCCCATGTCACATAGGCCGACTTCTCGAGGACCCCATAGTCCAGGACTCCCTCAGTAGCCCCTGAACCGGGCTTGAATGACGATGTGTTCGGCACGCAGATTGTCTTCGGCATTGCAAGGCAGGTTCCTTCTCCGAATACTTCAATGCATTCCTCCTTGCAAAACAGTTGTATCCGGCTTTGAACAATTACAACCTTAAGCTGTAAAGGCAAAAACATTCGAAACGAAACAAGCCACGTACATAGGCGATTTTTCCAGCGAGGCATTATGTCCTGGCCTGGTTAGAATTCTGAACCGTTTCACAACCTCATTTCGTATTTCGAGGCATGACCATTGACACGTCTTGTCAAATCAGAGATCGTGTCCCCTTGTCACGGGATTTTCATAATGAGGGTTTGGGTTATCCAACCGTGTCGTTCACACGTCCCCTTGGGAATAGGCGAGATTTAAGGCTTGTGAGGGGCGCTTGACATCCACTGCCTTTATAAGAAGATAAGAATCCGCCTTTTTACCCCACGCCTTCTCCTTCCTCTGCCTATCCGCCGCTCGAGATCCAATGCCCAAGTATCAGTCCTTCCCCTCACCCAAGCACTCCTAGCCATGTCCGGATCTGGAGCACAGGGCAAATGGATGGCCTCCTCTGTTACAGAGGAGAGCATCACGAAGCTCTGGGAGGCTGGGTATCTGGCCACGGACATAGTCCATCGGCTCCCTGCTAAAAAGCAGATCATTCCCACTCCAGAGCCCAACGAAAGGGTAGTGTTCATCCCCCATTTCCTCTGCGGACTAGGGTTTCCCCTTCATCCTTTCGTGCGCGGTCTCATGTTCTACTATGGGCTAGATTTCCATGATCTAGCCCCAAATTCTTTCCTCAACCTTTCGGTGTTTATCGTCATGTGCGAGGCATTCCTCCGTATCCCTCCCCACTTTGGCCTATGGCTCAAGGTCTTCAATGTGAAGCCGAAGGTGGTCGAGGGCCAACACACGGAGTGCGGCGGGGCCATGGTGAGTAAACTCCCCAACGTTAACTGGCCAAAGGGGACCTTCGTGGAAAGCGTCAAAGGATGGCATCAGGGGTGGTTCTACATCACGGAACCCCACGATGTCGCATGGGCCGCTGCTCTTGAGTTCAAATCTGGGGCCCCGATGCGGCTTACATCCTGGATTAATAAGGGTCTGGATTGGGAATCGCCTAACGAGGTGACGGCGCTGGAGAGCCGTGTCAAGGGCGTGATAAATAAGAACACTCGCTCCTCGCCAGCGTGATCCAGGTGATGCTTTTTCGCTGGATTCTCCCTTGTTAACGCCGGACTCAATATATGTGGGAATTCGACCTTGCCGGTCCTCGGACTCTGCAGCGGTTCTTCGGCACGACGCACGAAGACATATGGAAACTTCTTTTCAAGACCCAAAAGTCGTGGCCAGGGATAGCCGAAGACCGCGGCTATGATAGCACATTTCCGGCCACTCTCGTAAGTTTTAATGATAACTTTTATTTGTAAATACAAGGGGTATACTGAACTTTCTGGTTCCCACAGGGCTGGATAAAGAAGGCGGAGCAGATCGAATGTCCGGCTCCGCTGCCCAAGGACCAAGCCACTCCCTTGCTGGCCAAGATGTTGGTTCGGGCGTCGTATCGGCACCGGAGAAGAAGGCCAAGAAGAAGGGCAAGGAGACCAGAGGTGGCCTCCGTCGTAAAGGTACTTTAGACGCCATGTCCGAAGACTCCGAAGTCGCCTCCTCCCATGACGAAGACGTAGAGGAGGAAGAGAGCAACTCTCCCCCCAAGGGGGGGAGAAGAAAAGGGTGGCTTCCACAGATCTGGAGGCGGAGGCGGCCAAGAAGGGAAAACCCTCGTTTTTGGATGATTCCGAAGCGGATGCCGACGCCACCCCAAAGCGGTGCCTCAGGCCAAAGCCTTCGGCTGAATCGCAAGTATCCGAAGACACCATATACACATTCGATTTTATACCTTATTATTTTATCATACTAAAGTGTGCATTATAGGCCGACTTGCGATCTCCCCCAACGATCATCGTCATCTGGGAACTCGCTAGGGACGAATGCAATGGAGAGCGAGTCGCCTCTGCAGATCTCTCCACCCACTGCCCAGGATAACACTGAAGTGTTGTCTCGGGAGGCCGTGAAGGTGGCGACGGAGGGTAATACCTCTGTTGCCGAAAATAGGGGGAAATCAAACCCCATGGAGATCGGCGATGGGGGCAACACTCAATTTGGCCCCCAACCGAATATTATTTTGGAGACCCATACGACTCCGAAATCGGACCAGCAGCCTTCTTCAAGGGAAGGGGGTGTGCCGTCTCCACCGGTGTCCTATGTCAATCCAGAGGTGCTGGACACTCTGAAGCGCTTCAAGGTGCTTCCATTGTGGAGGAGCACTGAGGGAGTCCTGGATTAGGGGGTGTCCGGCTAGCCGGACTAAGACCTTTGGCCGGACTCCTGGACTATGAAGATACAAGATTGAAGACTCCGTCCCGTGTCCGGATGGGACTTTCCTTGGCGTGGAAGGCAAGCTTGGCGATACGATATGAAGATCTCCTCCCATTGTAACCGACTCTGTGTAACCCTAGCCCTCTCCGGTGTCTATATAAACCGGAGAGTTTTAGTCCGTAGGACGAACAACAATCATACCATAGGCTAGTGAGGGAGTCCTGGACTAGGGGGTGTCCGGATAGCCGAACTATCATCATCGGCCGGACTCCAAGACTATGAAGATACAAGATTGAAGACTTCGTCCCGTGTCCGGATGGGACTTTCCTTGGCGTGGAAGGCAAGCTTGGCGATACGGATATGTAGATCTCCTACCATTGTAACCGACTCTGTGTAACCCCAGCCCTCTCCGGTGTCTATATAAACCGGATGGATTTAGTCCATAGGACGAACAACAATCATACCATAGGCTAGCTTCTAGGGTTTAGCCTCCTTGATCTCGTGGTAGATCCATTCTTGTAACACACATCATCAATATTAATCAAGCAGGACGTAGGGTTTTACCTCCATCAAGAGGGCCCGAACCTGGGTAAAACATCGTGTCCCGTGTCTCCTGTTACCATCCGCCTAGACGCACAGTTCGGGACCCCCTACCCGAGATCCGTCGGTTTTGACACCTACATTGGTGCTTTCATTGAGAGTTTCTCTGTGCCGTCGCCATCAGGAAGGATGCCTTTTCCCGTATTTAAAGATGGCGCCGTCATCAAGGGAGCTTTGGCCGCCGGCGAGACTATCCGGCTAGGCGGTTTTCTTATGACCGCCTGTTCGGCCACCACTCCGACAATGACCTCTCAGGTCATTAAAAGCGATCTTCACGTCAGCTTGGAATTCGCCGAGCAGCTAGATCCAATTGAGCTCTCCTCCGTAAACGGGCTCTTGGATCGCATCGCCGCCCTGGGAGTCGCTACCGACTACGATCAGATTGGGATTAAAACCGATCTGAGAGAAATTAACTCTCCCCAGGTTACCCACCACGTTGTTGTGGTAGAGGAACAATGCGGCGACTCTTCTTCTATGTTAAAAACCAACTATGTCCGGATTCCCGATCCCTCCATGCCGGATTCCCGCGGAGGGACGGGCGCCAACCAAATGTTGAACCTAAAGTCAGGCACCGGACCAGATTTGTTGGAAAGCATCAAACAAACCAAGCTTCCAAATCCGGAAGCTTCTTGGCCTTTGAGCCTCAGATCAGGCGGGGTTCCGAACTTAATTCCACCCGCCCACCCAAACATAAGCGATCTATCTCAAATACGGCAAGAGCCCGATGAAACAGTACATCATTACTGGGCCAGATTCCTCCTGGTTATGAACAGGATAATGGACTGCCGTGAAGAAAGCGTGATTTCAATTTTCTGCAACAATTGCACGGACAAGGGAATCATAAACGCCATCAGTCGTTGCGAAGTTACACGCTTCGCCGACCTAGCGACCATTGTACAAAAATACTGCGCGATGGAGAGTGCCTGGAAAACCGAAACTAGGTTTTGGGACAATCCGGCCCTGAATACAGCCCCAGTCCGAAATAAAAGGGTGCGTCATACTCAAGCGCCTGGGTTAAAAACCAAGAAGCAAAACCCCCCTAAAGGGTACGGAACCGTACTGGAGGGATGGCTCAGCGGACCCTGCAAAATCCACAGTACGGAGGGCGCTACTCCAACACATAGCCTTCGAGCATGTTGGATACTACGGCAGGTGGCCAAAAGTGGCGAAGGATTTTTAGCCCCGGGTAACCAGCCCAGCAGTACCAGTACGGTATTAACAGTCTTCGAGACTTTCGCATCAAATAACATGCAGAAACGAACAATCCGCAGCCTCGCCGAAGTCTACCAAGTAGCAACAACAAATCCATGGAGTGACACGGCTATCACCTTCAATGCCAGCGACGAACCTAAATTCCGAACAGCTAGAGCACCAGCCGCATTGGTCCTCAGTCCGATAGTAGACAGCTTTCGTCTTACCAAGGTACTCATGGATGGCGGCAGCGGATTAAACCTCATCTACGAAGAAACCCTTCAAAAAATGGAAATTGACTGGAGCCGCATTGAGCGAAGCAGCACAACCTTCAGGGGAATAATCCCTAGTCGAGAAGTACGCTGCACAGGAAAAATCACACTAGATGTAGTGTTCGGCTCGCCGAACAATTACAGGTCCGAAGAGGTCACGTTCCAAGTGGCCCCATTCGGCAGCGGATATCACGCCTTGTTAGGGCGAGAAGCATTCACAATCTTCCAAGCTATACCCCATTACGGGTACATGAAGCCCAAAATGCCCGGACCCAATGGAATAATCACTCTCGCCAGTGATCCAGATATAGCACTCCCGCACTGAAAATAAGACAGCCGCACTGGCCCTAGAGGCATTATCCGAAGCCCTAGCGGCAGAGGAACTAACTGCGCTGCGCTCCACGGTGGATAGGGACGATGTGATACTCGATAAGAGGTCCAAGTCCACCTCTTTTAAACCAGCAGACGAAATAGTCAAATTTCAGGTCCATCCAACGGACCCCACAAAGACGGCCTCCATTGGGGCACAATTAAATCCGGATGTAGAAGCCGCACTACGAGAATTCCTTCGGGAAAATTGGGACATTTTTGCCTGGCACCCTTCAGACATGCCAGGAATCCCACGCAGGCTGGCAGAGCATAGCCTAAATATCCTAAAAGGATTCAAGCCAGTCAAACAAGCTCTTCGGGGATTTTCCGAACCCAAAAGACAGGCAATGGGAGAGGAGCTAGCCAAACTCTTAGAAGCCGGATTCATCAGAGATATAAAACATCCGGACTGGCTAGCCAACCTAGTAATGGTACCAAAAAAGGACAAATCCTGGCGCCTTTGCGTCGATTTCAAAGACCTTAACAAGGCATGTCCAAAGGACCCTTTCCCTCTCCCTCGCATCGACCAAATCATCGATGCTACCGCAGGGCACGATTCATTGTGCTTCCTCGACGCATACTCCGGATACCATCAAATCAAGATGGAGGAAAAAGACCAGGCCGCAACGGCATTCATTACTCCATATGGGCCATTCTGCTTCAACAGAATGCCCTTCGGACTCAAAAACACCGGCGCAACATATCAGCGCATGATTCAGACATGTCTGGCTACCCAGATAGGCAAAACAGTAGAGGCATACATAGACGATGTGGTCGTCAAGACCAAACACGTTGAAACTCTAGTACACGACTTGAGGGTGACATTCGACAACCTCCGAGCATATGACATTAAGCTCAACCCGGAAAAATGCGTTTCGGCGTACCAGCCGGAAAGCTCTTGGGCTTCATTGTATCCGGTAGAGGAATTGAAGCAAACCCAGCCAAGATCCAAGCTCTGTCACAATTGGATATCCCAAAAGACCTCAAGCAAATACAAAAACTAACTGGATGCGTGGCGGCTCTAAGCCGCTTCATCTCCCGTCTAGGAAGGCACTGCCCCTCTATCGCCTCCTCCGGCGCACCGAACATTTCGAATGGACGGATGCTGCCACGGCCGGACTCGAAGAAATAAAGGCCGTATTGGCAACAAATCCGGTCCTGGCGGCGCCCAACCTGGGCGAACCAATGCTGTTATATATAGCAGCAACACATCAAGTTGTCAGCGCGGTACTCGTCGTCGAACGAGAAATAGAAGGGCACAAATTCCCTCTTCAAAAACCAGTGTACTACGTATCCACTGCCTTAACTCCATGCAAGTCCCAGTACCCACACTATCAAAAGATAGCGTATGCGGTGTTCATGGCATCCCGGAAGCTGCGGCACTACTTTCAAGAGTGTTCCATAACGGTGGCCTCCGAAGTACCTCTCAACGATATTATAAACAATCGCGACGCAACGGGCAGGATTGCAAAATGGGCCATTGAGCTCTTACCATTTGACATAACCTACAAACCACGGCGAGCTATAAAGTCGCAAGTTCTGGCTGACTTCGTCGCCGAATGGACCGAAGCCGAACTCCCTAAAGAGTACGGCGCGTACTCCAACTGGATCATGCATTTCGACGGATCCAAAATGTTGGCTGGCTTGGGGGCTGGCGTCGTCTTGACGTCCCCAACCGGAGACACAGTCCAATACGTACTTCAAATAATATACACAGACTCCAACAATGCAGCCGAATACGAGGCCCTTCTACATGGCCTTCGGATGGCAATCTCCATGGGCATTCAACGCATAGAGGTGCGCGGGGATTCAAACCTTGCAATATCCCAAGTAAATGGAGAATTTGACGCCAAAGATCCGAAAATGGCAGCCTACCGCAACGCCGTCCTAAAAATGTCAGCTCGGTTCGAAGGACTCGAATTCCACCATGTAGCAAGAGATAATAACCAGGCAGCAGACGTGTTGGCACGCATCGGCGCAAAACGCGACGCCGTCCCTCCAAACATCTTCCTAGAACGGCTCTTTAAGCCATCCGTATTATGGGAAGAGGAGTCCAAAAATAACAATCCGGAACCAACTGCATCACCTAACGCAGAACATTCTGACACAATCGGTGGCTCAGCCAATGAAATAACAGATTCAGCCCACGAAATACTGGCAATAATTGCCCCGTGGACGGAACCATTCCTAGCCTACCTAATCCGGCAGGAACTTCCCGAAGACCAAAACGAGGCCCGCTGCATAGTTCGGTGATCTAAAGCCTACAAGGTCCATGAGGGAGAACTTTATAAGAAAAGCACAACCGGAGTCCTTCAAAGGTGTATCTCCGAAGAGGAAGGGCGAAATCTCCTGGCTGAAATTCACGCCGGACTCGGCGGGCACCACGCTGCAGCCCGGGCCCTTGTAGGCAAGGCCTTCCGTACAGGATTTTATTGGCGGACAGCCCGGGCAGATGCTCAGGACTTAGTCCAACGATGCGTCGGTTGCCAACTCTTTGCTAATCAGAGCCACATGCCACCCACCGCCCTCAAAACTATACCCATCACCTGGACGTTCGCGGTCTGGGGGCTTGACATGGTTGGACCCCTTAAAGGGGGAACCCACAAGCACAAATACTTATTGGTCATGGTGGACAAATTCACCAAATGGATAGAGGCCAAGCCGGTTAAAACGGCAGAATCCGGACCTGTGATAGACTTCATATCCGGGGTAGTACACCGTTTTGGCGTCCCCCACAGCATCATCACTGACAATGGCACGAATTTCACGGCCGACGAGGTTAAACTCTGGTGCAAAAACATGGGCATCAAGCTCGACTACGCTTCAGTCTACCACCCTCAAACTAATGGTCAAGTGGAATAGGCAAATGGTCTCATCATGAGCGGCATTAAACCTAGATTAGTGCGGTCCCTCACGGAATCTAACACGCACTGGGTAGAGGAGCTCGACTCCGTACTCTGGGGGCTGCGGACCACGCCAAACCGCACTACCGGATTCACACCATTTTTTATGGTGTACGGCGCAGAGGCAGTTCTGCCCTGCAATATAATTCATGACTCACCTCGCGTGCGCATGTACGAAGAAAGAGAAGCCGAGTTGGATCGGCAGGACAGTTTGGACGCTTTAGAGGAGGAGCGCGACGTGGCAAAATCCCGTTCGGCATTCTATCAACAGCAGGCTCGAAGATATCAAAGCAGAGAAGTACGGGCCAAAACTTACAATGTTGGCGAGCTAGTTCTACGCCTGCCGGACAAGAAAAAGGACAAACTTAAGCCCAAATGGGAAGGTCCATTCATCATCGACCAAGTCCTTACTGGCGGTGCATACCGTCTACGCAACGCATCTGACAACCGACTCGAGCCAAACCCATGGAACGCAGCCCGTCTCCGAAGATTTTACGCCTAGCGCCGGACTCAGGGTTCGTCTCCTTCCTCCGTCCACCTTTCATGTTTTTTCGCTGTCTTCGTTTTCCCTCCCTTTTCCTCCCTCTTTCAGTACAAACCTCTTGAGGGCTAATCTGTGCTTTGTTCGCACTCGCTCGATGTGCTACTCGCACTCGTTATACCTGGGGGCTTCTTTAACAAAAGCTTATTTATATGGGCTTCATGCCCACCACATGTGTCACACTTCCGCATGTACCTTTTGATCACCATTATATGCATCGATATGACTTAAGTTTTGGCCAAGACGGGTTGCCTGGCTCCTGTGCTTACCCCTACGTTCCCAATTGTTCGGCTAGGAGGTAAAGGGAGCACCTCTGTGATTGTTACTGCCGGGTCAGCCGGATGTGTACCTCAGACTGGGTGAAGCCGAAGGCTAGCGTTCTTAAGGGAATATTCGGTCGGTGACCTGAAAGATGATTTATTACTTACTTATTTATCTGCCCCTAGATGCTTTTTCTGCTATTTTCGCAGTCCGGACATGCACTTTAGGGCATGCCTCCCAGGGAAAGGAACCCTTAACGGAACTATTCTCCCTGGAAGATGTTTCTTACTAACCATGTAATATAACATAGCTAGTTGGGCACTTGTCTAATAAAGCAATTATGACCCCTACGCCTTGTCTCCATGCATGCCCCGGTTCTTTTATAACCGTCAGGGTATTCGGACACACTCCGGACCGTTGGGTCCCGAGGTTGAAGCGAAAAGGTCCGCAAAGGCAAACGATCTACAATCCGGCTAGAAGGCATTTTACATGTCATTTTAAAATTACATTGTCAAACTGACTGATTGTACTCCTCTTCAATCCCATCTAACAGGTTGTCTTATTTACAGTCCTGTTGGGAATATTTCGCGGCCATCTCTACTTGGCCGTACATCAAGCTCACAGGGATCTCCTTCCCATCAGGCCCCGCAGGTCCGACCTCGGCCATGTGGTTTGGGTCAGCCTTCGGGTACCGCGTCTTCACCATGGCCCAGGCCTCCCTGGCGCCTTGACGGCATGCCGATATTTTCCACAGACGGAGACGTCGCCGTACTCCCTGAAGCTTCTCAGCAAGCCCTCCAAGGCCCTCAGGTAGGGAGACGGAAGGCCATAAGGCCTGAACGACGCCACTCATCGCCTGCCGAACACGTTCAAGCAGTTGCACCAGCTCGGGAAGTTGGTGACCCGTTGAACCGGACATTTCCTCCATAGGGCGACCTGTGAGCACACCTACAGACATATTTCTGTCAACCGACTTCCTCGCCGAACTCTTCTTTTCAAAAGAGTTTGCTCAAGCACTTACTATATATGCCGCGACGAAGCCGCTGATTCTCCTTCAAGGAGCTAGACAGCTGGGCCCGAATACCTTTTAGCTCTTCTCCAAGCTGGGTGTGGGCATCTTGGAGTTTGTTCCTCTCCTGCTGCACCTTCATAAGCACCCTCTCGCCGGCCTTCAACTGGCGCAGTAGCTGTTGCTTGTCCGGATCAAGTCCGGCAACATCTGCAATATTATTGTCAGATTTACGCACATGCCGCACTTTGTTAACTACTTATCTTTTTCGAAGTACGTATTACCAGCGGGGGTCTCTGTGGCTCCCCCTATGGCGGCCAGTGCGGCCTCAAGTTGGGCCTTGCACTCTTGAAGCTCCTGGGACAGGTGGGTATTCTTCTCCGTAAGATCCTGCATAATAAATGATCCTTAAATCAGTTATTTTAACTATTTTAAGTCTCGGGGGCTACTGGCATATATAACTATTAAATTACTTAACCGTATGTCCTTCACATACTGCTCCGTGGCTTGGTTAAACCATCTTGAGCGGCACGGAGGTGCGCGTCTCCCGCATCAAAGGCATTCAACGCCTCCAGGGAGAAACACGCGTCACGAAGAACTGTCCGACGACGCCTGTGATTCATGGCGCTCTCCACCTCAGAACGGGTGGCGGACAACCTGTCGGCCTCCTCCGTTGGAGGAGCATCCGGCTCATGCCCTGTGTTGGCCTCCCCTTCCGGACCACGCGTTGGAGCATGGCTGGCGGAGGCTTGATTGGCAACCTCTCCGGACACTGTCCGGCGAGTGCTCTTTCTCCTGGAAAAGTTATGAGCATTAATATACCTCCTAGGGATCCTTCCCTTAAAAACAGCGGTGCGCCGTACCGTTGCAGCGACGTTTCGATTCGCGTCGCACTCCTCTTCTGCCTGCTGGGCCGAACTGACCCGTGCTGGTCAGCCGCCGTGGGTTCGGCTTCCCGCCTTAAAGGCACCTCCTGCGATGCACCACCAGTATCGGATGGTCAGAATTGAGCATGGATCAAATGATGGTGTCAGGGCCTCGGTCGTAGTCACCTGGGAGGCCGGAAACAAACCGGGGTAGTCAGCCGTAATGGAGACTAAAGCATTATCCATGCTGAGTTGGTGGAACACCCCGCCAATTAGATCCACCTTTATGTCCGGATCCTCTTCGGAGGCCGGATCAAGGGATCTTCCCGGATCCTCGGGTTGTGGAGCCGGACTGTGTATGCCCTCCACACCCCGATGCAGTTCCTGTGTCAAAATCATAAAGTAAGGCATTTAACTTCGAAAGCACGGGTCGGATGAATAAACGTTCGCTTACCCAACTCCGAGGGTTATTCATGGAGAACCCATTCAATGGGCTCGTCTGGAGAAAGTCCTCCTTCTCCCCCTTGTACAAGCCCGACAGGATCTTCACCAGATCCGCAACCGATCCCGGCCCCTTGCGGCCATGATGGGTGGTGTCTTTCTCCCCGTTGAAATCCCACATGGGGTGGCCCCTATATTGGAGTGGCTGCACCCCTCGCATAATGCACGTGGCCATGATTCCGATCATGGTCAGTCCGGAGTGGGCCAGTAACCTAATCTGGCCCATCAGATAATGGACGCTCCCGTCATCCTCCCGTTGAGGGCTCCGCGGGCGCCAACTCAGGCGTTTCTTCAAGGGAGCATTGCTGAACTCTGGGAGGCCGATCCGAACTGGATCCGGCAGAGGGGCGTCCTCCGTATAGAACCATTCCAAAGGCCAGTCTTCGGACGCCTTCTTCGGGGTGCCAGATAGATATCCGGTCCTGGCGATGCGCCATATTTCGGCTCCACCCACTTGATATATCGACCCCTCGTGAGAACGGGGTACGAGGCAAAACAATCTCTTCCATAGCGTAAAATGGGGCTTGATGCCCAAGAACATCTCGCAAAGAGCTACGAAGCCCGCGATGTGCAAAATGGAGGCAGGTGTAAGGTGGTGAAGCTGGAGTCCGTAGAACTCCAGGAGCCCCCGGAGAAACAGATGTATGGGAAATTCGAGTCCCCTTATTAGATAAGGGACAAAGCATACCCGCTCTCCTTTGGAGGGGTTGGGAACGCTCTTCGCCTGCTTTCCACCCCTGAAGGTGGCCAGTCCGGCTCGAACCGGAACCATGAAGGCTGGGGGAAGATATCCCTCGGTTTGGAGCGCCACTAGCTCGCTGTGTGGAACTGAGCATCTCCCCCAATCTCCTGGCTTAGGGCTGGGAGCGCGAGAGGAGGAGCCGCATCGACTATCCATGATAGAATGGATTTTTGTCAGAGGCGCTTCGATGAGTACTTGCGGAAGGAGGATGGTGTGAGTTGGATCTAGATCCTCGCCTCTCTTATAGGCGGCTCGTTCGCACGACTAGGGGAAAAATGTAAAAATACCCTAGCTTTTCGCATTCATACGACACGTGGAAGAAGGCCATTATTGGGCATAGAAGCCAAGGAGCACGACATTTATAAGAAAGCCGGACACTATTCGACAGGAACATGAAGTTTGAAGGAGAACCCGCCTTGCAATGCCGAAGACAATATACGCGCCGGACTCGTCATTGAAGCCTGGTTCGAGGGCTACTGAGGGAGTCCTGGACTAGGGGGTGTCCGGATAGCCAAACTATCATCATCGGCCGGACTCCAAGACTATGAAGATACAAGATTGAAGACTTCATCCCGTGTCCGGATGGGACTTTCCTTGGCGTGGAAGGCAAGCTTGGCGATACGGATATGTAGATCTCCTACCATTGTAACCGACTCTGTGTAACCCTAGCCCTCTCCGGTGTCTATATAAACCGGATGGCTTTAGTCCATAGGACGAACAACAATCATACCATAGGCTAGCTTCTAGGGTTTAGCCTCCTTGATCTCGTGGTAGATCCACTCTTGTAACACACATCATCAATATTAATCAAGCAGGACGTAGGGTTTTACCTCCATCAAGAGGGCCCGAACCTGGGTAAAACATCGTGTCCCTTGTCTCCTGTTACCATCCGCCTAGACGCACAGTTCGGGACCCCCTACCTGAGATCCGCCGGTTTTGACACCGACAGCTAGCTTCTAGGGTTTAGCCACTCCGATCTCGTGGTAGATCTACTCTTGTACTACCCATATCATCAATATGAATCAAGCATGAGTAGGGTTTTACCTCCATTGAGAGGGCCCGAACCTGGGTAAAAACATCGTGTCCCTTGTCTCCTGTTACCATTCGCCTAGACGCACAGTTTGGGACCCCCTACCTGAGATCCGCCGGTTTTGACACCGACATTGGTGCTTTCATTGAGAGTTCCGCTGTGTCTTCACCACAAGGAAGGATGCCGCATCACGTCTTTAAAGACGGCGTCGTTGCTAAAGGAGCTTTGGCTGTCGGCCAAACTCTCCGGCTAGGCGGGTTTTTGATGACCGCCTGTCCGGCCGCCGCACCGACGATGACCTCTCGGGCCATCGAAAGCAATCTTCACATCAGCTTGGAGCTTGCCGAGCAGTTAGATCCGATAGAGCTCGTCTCCCTGAACGAGCTCTTGGATCGCATCGCGGCCCTAGGAGTCGCTACTGATTACGACCAGATTGGGCTTAAACCCGATCAGAGAGAGATTGACTCTTCCCAGATCACCCATCACGTCGAAGTGGTGGAAGAACAATGCGGCGAGTCTTCGCCCGCCCTAAGGACCAGATGTGTCCGGATTCCCGATCCCTCCAAGACGGACACCCGGGGAGGGGAGGATGTCGCCCAAACCCTGAACCTAAAGTCAGACAGCAGGCCCGATTCATTGAATAATATCCAAGAAAGAAAGCTTCCGAATTCGGAAACCGCTGGGCCCTTGAATCTTACATCGGGCAGGGTTCCGGAATTTACTCCACCCACCCACCCAACTATACGGGATTTATCCCTAATACGACAAGAGCCCGGAGAAACAGTACACCACTACTGGGCCAGATTCCTCCTGGTTATGAACAGGATAAAGGACTGCCATGAGAAAGAAGCAATTTGACTCTTCTGCTACAATTGCACGCACATCGGAATCCTCAACACCATAAGTCGCCGCGAAATTACACGATTCGCCGACTTGACATCCATAGTACGAAAGTACTGTGCGACTGAAAGCGTTCGGAAAACCGAAGATAAATTTTGGGACAATCCGGCCCCGAATATAACACGAGTCCGAAACAAAAGGGCGCATTATCGCCAGGCATCTGAATCGAACATCAAAAAACAAAAACCCTCTACAGGGTACGAGACCGTATTGGAAGGATGGCTCAATGGACCCTGTAAAATTCATAATTTGGGGGAAGCCACACCAACGCACAGCCTTAGAGCATGTTGGATACTACGGCAGGTGGCCCGCAGTGGCGAGGAGCTTTTAACTCCAGCACCCGAAGAATACCTCCCCAGTACGGTGTCGACAGTCTTCGAGACCTTCACATCAAACAATGCAAGGAAACGAACGCTCTGCAACCTTGCCGACGTCTACCAAGTAGCAACAATAAACCCATGGAGTGACACGGCTATCACCTTTAATGCTAGTGACGAACCTAAATTCCCGACAGCCCGAGCACCAGCCGCATTGGTCCTCAGTCCGATAGTGGACAACTTCCGACTCACAAAGGTACTCATGGACGGCGGCAGCGGACTCAACCTCATCTACGAGGAAACCCTGCGAAAAATGGAAATTGACTGGAACCGCATTGAGCGAAGCAACACAACTTTTAGGGGAATAATTCCAAGTTGGGAAGCGTGCTGTTCAGGAAAAATCACACTGTATGTGGTGTTCGGCAAGCTGGATAATTACAGATCCGAGGAAGTCACATTTCAAGTGGCCCCGTTCAGCAGCGGATACCACGCTCTGCTAGGGCGAGAAGCATTTACAATTTTCCAAGCCATACCCCATTACGGGTACATGAAGCTCAAAATGCCCAGACCCAACGGAATTATCACTCTCGCAAGTGATCCGGACATAGCGCTCCATCCTGAAAACAAGACAGTCGCACTGGCCCTGGAGGCATTATCCGAGGCCCTAGTGGCCGAGGAATTAACCGCGTTGCGCTCTATGGTGGACAGGGACGACGTGATACTAGACAAGAGATCCAAGTCCACCTCTTTTAAACCAGTGGACGAAATAGTCAAATTCCAAGTCCATCCAACGGACCCTACAAAAACGGCCTCCATCGGGGCACAAGTAAAACCCGATGTAGACGCCGCACTCAGAGACTTCCTGCGAGAAAATTGGGACATTTTCGCCTGGCACCCCTCAGATATGCCAGGAATCCCACGCAGGCTGGCTGAGCACAGCCTGAACATCCTAAAAGGGTTTAAACCCATCAAGCAGACTCTACGGCGTTTTTCCGAGCCCAAGAGACAAGCCATGGGAGAGGAGCTAGCAAAACTGCTGGAAGCCGGATTCATCAGAGACATAAAACATCCGGACTGGCTAGCAAACCTGGTGATGGTACCAAAGAAGGACAAATCTTGGCGCCTATGTGTCGATTTCAAAGACCTAAATAAGGCCTGTCCAAAGGACCCTTTCCCACTCCCCCGAATTGATCAAATCATCGACACCACCGCAGGACACGGCTCATTGTGTTTCCTCGATGCATACTCTGGCTACCATCAAATCAAGATGGCAGAGTCAGACCAAGCTGCAACGGCATTCATCACCCCATACGGCCCATTCTGCTTCAACACGATGCCCTTCGGGCTCGAAAATGCTGGCGCAACATATCAGCGCATGATTCAGACATGTCTGGCAAACCAGATCGGCAAAACAGTTGAAGCATACATAGACGACGTGGTCGTCAAAACAAAACACGTCGACACTCTAGTAGATGACTTGAGGCTCACGTTCAACAATCTCCGAACATATGACATCAAGCTCAACCCGGAAAAATGCGTTTTCGGCGTACCAGCCGGAAAGCTCTTGGGCTTCATCGTATCCGGTAGAGGAATTGAAGCAAACCCAGCCAAGATCCGAGCTCTGTCACAATTGGATACCCCAAAGGACCTCAAACAGATACAAAAACTGACAGGATGCATGGCGGCTCTAAGCCGCTTTATCTCCCGCTTAGGAGAAAAGGCATTACCCCTCTACCGTCTCCTGCGGTGCACTAACCACTTCGAGTGGACGGATGCCGCCACGGCCGGACTCGAAGAAATAAAAGCCATACTGGCAACAAATCTGGTCTTGGCCGCACCCAACACAGGCGAACCAATGCTATTATACATCACGGCAACCCATCAAGTTGTAAGCGCGGTGCTCATCGTCGAACGAGAAGCGGACGGACACAAGTTCCCCCTCCAAAAACCAGTGTACTACGTGTCCACTGTACTAACTCCATGCAAGTCACGGTACCCGCATTACCAAAAGATAGCGTACGCGGTGTTCATGGCATCCCGGAAGCTGCGACACTACTTTCAAGAGTGCTCCATAACAGTGGCATCCGAAGTACCCCTTAGTGATATTATAAACAACCGCGACGCAACGGGCCGGATTGCCAAATGGGCCATCGAGCTCCTCCCGTTCGACATAACCTACAAACCAAGGCGAGCTATTAAGTCGCAGGTTTTGGCCGACTTCATCGCCGGATGGACCGAAGCTGAACTCCCTAAAGAGTACGGCGCATACTCCAACTGGATCATGCACTTCGACGGCTCCAAAATGTTGGCTGGCCTGGGGGCTGGCGTCGTTCTGACGTCCCCAACCGGAGACACAGTCCAATACGTACTTCAGATAATGTACACGGATTCCAACAACACAGCCGAATACGAGGCCCTTTTACATGGCCTCCGGATGGCAGTCTCCATGGGCATTCAGCGCCTAGAGGTCCGCGGGGATTCAAACCTCGCAATATCCCAAAATAAATGGAGACTTCGACGCCAAGGATCCGAAAATGGCAGCTTATCGCAACGCCATCTTAAAGATGTCAGCTCAGTTTGAGGGGCTTGAATTTCATCACATAGCCCGGGAAAATAACCAGGCAGCAGACGTGTTGGCACGCATTGGCGCTAAGCGCGAGGCCGTCCCTCCCAACATCTTCCTAGAAAGGCTGTTCAAGCCATCTGTCTCATGGGAAGGAGAATCCGGAGACAATAGCCCGGACACAGCTACACCGCCCCTCACCGAACACTCTGGCACAGACGGGGGCTCCGCCAACGAAACAACACCCGTCAGCTCACGCAATAATGGCAGTGATTGCCCCTTGGACAGACCATTCCTAGCCTACCTAACTAGGAAGGAACTTCCCGAGGACGAAAACGAGGCCCGCTGCATAGTGCGGCGATCTAAAGCCTACAAAGTCCACGAGGGAGAACTTTACAAGAAAAGCACAACCGGAGTCCTTCAAAGGTGTATCTCCGAAGAGGAAGGGCGAGACCTTTTGGCTGAAATTCATGCCGGACTCGGCAGGCACCACGCCGCAGCCCGGGCCCTTGTAAGCAAGGCCTTCCGTACCGGATTTTATTGGCCAACGGCCCGGGCAGACGCTCAAGACTTAGTGCAACAATGTGTTGGTTGCCAGTTATTCGCCAACCAAAGCCACATGCCGCCTACCGCCCTACAAACTATACCCATTACCTGGCCTTTCGCGGTCTGGGGGCTTGACATGGTCGGACCCCTTAAAGGAGGAACCCACAAGCAAAAATATCTACTAGTCATGGTGGACAAATTCACCAAATGGATAGAAGCCAAGCCTGTAAAGACGGCCGAATCCAGACCATTGATAGACTTCATATCCGTGGTAGTACATCGTTACGGCGTCCCCCACAGCATCATAACCGACAACGGCACAAACTTCACGGCCGAGGAAGTCAAACTTTGGTGCAAAAACATGGGCATCAAGCTCGACTATGCTTCAGTCTATCACCCTCAAACTAACGGTCAAGTCGAACGGGCCAACGATCTCATTATGAGCGGCATCAAACCCAGACTAGTGTGATCCCTCAAGGAATCTAACACGCACTGGGTAGAGGAGCTTGACTCCGTACTCTGGGGGTTGCGAACCACGCCGAATCGCACTACCGGATTCACACCATTTTTTATGATATACGGTGCACAGGCAGTACTGCCATGCGACATAATCCATGACTCACCTAGAGTGCATATGTACGAAGAAAGAGAAGCCGAGCTCGATCGGCAGGACAGCTTGGATGCATTGGAAGAGGAGCACGACGTGGCAAAAGCTCGTTCCACATCCTATCAACAGCAGGCTCGAAGATACCAAAGAAGAGAAGTACGGGCCAAAACCTATAACATTGGCGAACTAGTTCTACGCCTGCCGGACAAGAAAAAGGATAAATTAAAGCCCAAATGGGAGGGCCCCTTCATAATCGACCAAGTACTGACTGGCGGAGCGTACCGTCTGCAAAACGCATCGGATAACCGACTCGAGCCGAACCCATGGAACGTAGCACGCCTACGAAGGTTCTACGCCTAGCGCCGGACTCCATGTTCGTTTCCTTCCTCCATCCCTTTGTTTTATTTTTTATTTTTTTGTTGGCAGTCCAGGATTTTGTTCCTTCTCCCTACCCTCTTTTTCTAACAAGCCCTTAGGGGCTTGCTTGTGCATTGTTCGCACACACCCGACGCGCTACCTGCGCTCATAATACCTGGGGGCTTCTTTACCAAGAAGTTTATATAAAATGGGCCTCATGCCCAAAACATGTGTGGTGCTTCCGCATGAACCTTTTATACACCATTATATGCATCGATATGACTTAAGTTTTGGCCAAGCTGGGTTGCCTGGCTCCTGTGCTTACCCCTACGTTCCCGTTCGTTCGGCTAGGTGGTAAAGGGAGCACCTCTGCGATTGTTACTGCCGGGTCAGCCGGATGTGTAGCTCAGACTGGGTGAAGCCGAAAGCTAGCGTTCTTAAGGGAATATTCGGTCGGTGAACTAAAAGATGATCTTTCGTATTTATTCATTTGCCCCCAGATGCTTTTCTGCCCTTTATGGCAGTTCGGACATGCACTTTAGGGCATGCCTCCCAGGGAAAGGAACCCCTAACGGAACTATTCTCCCTGGAAGATGTTTCTTACTAACCATGTAATATAACATAACTAGTTGGGCACTTGTCTGCTAAAGCACTTATGACCCCTACGCCTTGTCTCCATGCATGCCCCGGTTCTTACATAATCGAGAGGGTATTCGGAAACACTCCGGACTATAGGGTCCAGAGGTCGAAGCGAAAAGGTCCGCAATGACAAACGATCTACAATCCGGCTAGAAGGCATATTTTATGTCATTTTTACAGAGTCATTCCGACTCGGCATATTCTGCTTCAATACCATCCAACAGGCGGTCTAATTTACAGTCCTGTTGGGAATACTTTGCAGCCAGCTCCACCTGGCCATATGCTAAGCTGACTGGTATGTCCTTTCCGTCCAGACCTATAGGGCCGACCTCGGCCATGTGGTTTGGGTCAGCCTTCGTGTACCGAGTCTTCACCATGGCCCAGGCCTCCCTGGCACCTTGACGGCAAGCCGATATCTTCCACAACCGGAAGCGCTGCTGCACTCCCTCCAGCTTCTTTGTAAGCTCCTCAAGGCCTTCGGGCACGGAGAGGGATGGCCACATAGCCTGGATGATGCTTTGCATTGCCTGCCGAACTTGTTCGTGTAGTTGCAACAGCTCGGGAAGAAGGTCTCCCGTTGAACCAGGCATTTCCTCCGCAGGACGATCCGTCAGCACACCTACAAACATAGCTCTGTTAATCGACTTCCTCGCCGAATTCTTTTTTTGAAGATTTGTTCAAGCACTTACTAAAAATGCCGCGTCGAAGTCGCCGATTCTCCTTCACGGTAGAAGACAGCTGAATGCGAACATCTTTCAGTTCCTCGCCCAGCTGGGTATTGGCGTCTTGAAGCTTGTTCTTCTCTTGCCTCACCCTTGTCAGCATGCTCTCGCCAGCCTTTAGTTGGCGTAGGAGTTGTTGCCTGTCCGGATTTACTCCGGCCTCATCTGCATTATTATCGTCAGGGTTGCACGCCTGCCGCATTTCAAAACGGAAGTATCTTTCAAAGTATATATTACCTGCGGGCGTCCCCGTGACATTTTCTGAAGAGGCTAATGCGGCCTCGAGCTGGGACTTGCACTCTTCGAGCTCCTGGGACAATTGCCTATTCTTCTTTGTAAGACACTGCATAACACATGATCCTTCAAACAGTTATCTTCACTGTTTCAAGTCTTAGGGGCTACTGACATATATAACCTTCAATTCTACTCACCTGTATGTCTTTCACATACTGCTCTATGGCTCTGGCTAGACCACTTTGAGCACCACGGAGATACGCATCTCCTATATTAAAGGCGTCCAACGCCTCCGGGGAAAAACACGCTTCACGAAGAACAGTCCGGCGATGCCTGTGGTTCAGGGCACTCTCCACTTCTGAATTGGTGGCAGATAGCCCGTCGTCGTCCTCTGTCGGAGGAGCGCCCGAGGCGCGTCCCGTGTCCGCCTCCGCTTCCGGACCCGGCCTCGAACCTTGGCCAATGGACATAGTCCGGCGGGCTCTCTTCTTTCTAAAAAATCATGAGCATTAGTAGGACTCAAGGGCATAAACCCTAGGCATTAAATTGGCACGCCATACCGTTGCGCCGGAATCTCGATCTGGTCCGCACTTCTTTTTGACCCGCCTGGCTTCAGTGGCCCTTGTTGGCTGCCCGCCGTGGGCTCGGCCTTCCGCCTCAAGGATTTACCCTGTGAAACGCTGTTAGTATACGGCGTGCAAGATAAAGCATGAGAATACTGGGACTTCGGTCTTAATTACCTTGGAGGCTGGAAGTAGTCCGGGATAGTCGGCCGTGATGGCCACTAAGGAGTTATCCTTACTCAATTGATGAAATACTCCATCAATCAACTCCACGCATAAGTCCGGATCTTCTTGGGAGTCCGGATCGAGGGACCGTTCCGGGTCCTCGGGTTGTGGAGCAGTGTTGTTTATTTCGTTCACAGCCTGGCGCCGCTCTTGCGTTTAAACATTACTACACTAAGTACTCAACCATGGGAATTTCAAAAGCAGATGGGCAAGTGACAGTGTCCGCTCACCCAACTAGGTGGATTGTACATGGAGAATCCGCCTTCCGGGTTGACACGGAGGAATTCTTCCTCTTCCCCCTTATATAAAGCGGATAAGATTCTCGTTAAAGTGGCGGCCGAATCTGGCCCCTTGCGACCGCACCGGGTAGCGTCATCCTCCCCGTTGAAATCCCACATGGGGTGGCCTCTGTATTGAAGCGGCTGCACCCCTTGCGTAATGCATATGGCCATGACCTTGATCATGGTCAGTCCGGAATGAGCCAATAACCTTATCCGGCTCATCAGGTACAGGACGTCCCTGTCAGCTTCCCTTTGAGGGTTCCACGGGCGCCAACTCAGGCGCTTCTTCAACGGGGCGTTATTGAATTCGGGGAGGCCGATCCGTACAGGGTCCGACAGGGGGACGTCATCAATATAAAACCACTCCGAGGGCCAGTCTTCGGACACCCTCTTTGGGGTGCCGGATAGATATCCGGTCCCGGCGATGCGCCATAGTTCGGCTCCGCCCACCTGATAAATAGACCCCTCCTGAGAATGGGGCACAAGGCAAAACAACCTCTTCCACAGTGCGAAATGGGCCTCAACACCCAAGAACAGCTCACAGAGGGCCACGAAGCCCGCGATGTGTAAAATGGAGGCGGGCGTGAGGTTATGTAGCTGGAGGTCGTAGAACTCTAGCAACCCTCAGAGAAACGGATGAATTGGAAACCCTAGCCCTCTCATCAAATAAGGGACTAAACATACCTGCTCTCCTTGAGAGGGATTGGGAATGCCCTCCGCCTGCTCTCCGCCGTTATAAGCAGCGATCCTGGCTCGAACTGGGACCATATATGCTGGGGGGAGGAGCCCCTTGGACTGAAGCACTACTAACTCGCTATGCGGGACGGAGCACCGCCCCCAATCTCCGGGCCGAGGGCTGGAGGCGCGAGAGGAGGAGCGACACTGACTGACCATGGTGGAATGGATCTCTGTCAGAGACGCTCTGATGAAGACTCGCGGAGGGAAGATGGTGCGAATTGGATCTAAATCCCCGTCTCTTTTATGGGCGGCTCATTAACGCAACCAGGGGGGTAAGTGAAAAGAAAATCCCCTGGCTTTTTGCATTCTTTGACGCATGGAAGATGGTCATTATGGGGCACAGAAGCCGAGGAGGACAGCATGCACTAGAAGCCGGACACTATTCGACGGATACAAGGAATTTGAAGGAGAACCCACCTTACAATGCCGAAGACAACTTGCGCGCCGGACTCGACGTCATTGAAGCCTGGTTCGGGGGCTACTGAGGGAGTCCTGGATTAGGGGGTGTCCGGCTAGCCGGACTAAGACCTTTGGCCGGACTCCTGGACTATGAAGATACAAGATTGAAGACTCCGTCCCGTGTCCGGATGGGACTTTCCTTGGGGTGGAAGGCAAGCTTGGCGATACGATATGAAGATCTCCTCCCATTGTAACCGACTCTGTGTAACCCTAGCCCTCTCCGGTGTCTATATTAACCGGAGAGTTTTAGTCCGTAGGACGAACAACAATCATACCATAAGCTAGCTTCTAGGGTTTAGCCACTCCGATCTCATGGTAGATCTACTCTTGTACTACCCATATCATCAATATTAATCAAGCAGGAGTAGGGTTTTACCTCCATCGAGAGGGCCCGAACTTGGGTAAAAACATCGTGTCCCTTGTCTCTTGTTACCATCCGCCTAGACGCATAGTTCGGGACCCCCTACCCGAGATCCGCCGGTTTTGACACCGACAAGCACCGTACCCTTATGGGTACAGTGGTTGAAAAGGTTCGATCCGCTAAAAGCGGATGGAACCAAGCCTTTAACAGCCTTCTAACAGGCTTTGAGGTATGTGAAGTAATATATTTTTAGTTATGTCCAAAAGGAACAACTATATATAGATAGTAGCCCCTGCGACTCTGTTCGACATTTCCCGAAGAAGGGGCGAACAGAGGATCGAATAATATGTCACAGGAGCTAACACATATGTTTATTTGCATGAGCAGGCTGTGAAGCTAAAAGTAGCCTCGCATGCGGCCGAAGTCTCCAAGCTAAAGCGGAGGCTGGAGGAAAAATAAGGTATCTGGTACCGGAGCATATCCGAACTGATATAAGTTCAAATTTGTTATCTGACTAAGCTTTATGTTTATGCTCATAGTTGACACGTCTGATGTCGAAGCCCTCAAGAGTGCACCGGCCGAAGCCAGGAAGGAGGCGGACGAGGAACGAGCTGCCCGCCAAAAGCACGAGGCGAGGTTGGATGAAGTCGAACAAGAGCTCACAGATGCTATAAGAGAGTGTGAGACTTTGGAGCACAAGGTGTCGGATCAAGAATCCAAACTTGCTGCGGTTCTCCAAAGTGCAAAAGAGGCCCGGGTTGAAGCCAAGGTGCCTATCAGGAGATCCGCGAAGCCAAGAAGATCGCGACTGGTAAGACTTTTAATATGCAGAGCAAATACGTAAGGAGGAAGTATAACTTTCTGACACGCATTTGGAGTTACCCAGGAGCGTTTGCGGATCTGCCCCGAAGTGTTGCAGATGCCACGGAGTTCTTCCAAGCCGAAGAGGGGGGCTCAACAGAGAAATTGTTCTGGTCACAATACCTTGAGCTAGAGCAGCCCTTGCCCCTCAGCGATCAGCTGAAACAACTGACTGAGCTACATAGGATGGCCGAACTGGCCATGAAGGATGTTATAGTCCGTCTCTAGCCAGCCGAACCAATACCTAATAGCTACTTTGGGCTTCTGAAGTGGCTGGTCGATGCCTGCCCACGGTTAGATGCTATAAAGCGGTCGGTCTACATCGAAGGTGCCAGATGGCCTTCACCCGTGTCAAGGTACAGTGGGCGAAGATGAATGCCACCGATCTTGCAACCAAGGGACCGCCTGCATGCAAGGAGCATCGTACGCCGGAGAAGTATTTCAACGACGTCCTTGAAGGATCCCGCATTATAGAGGGCTTGTATTCGAAGGATGTCATGTTTGAATGAATGTATCTGTGATGCCTGAACTTTGTAATGAAAACAAATCGTTCATATAATTTTAGTCTGGTTTCCTGTGAAATTATTTATCCTCTGTTGTGGCCGTTTATGAAAGCTGAGAGTTGGCCAGTCGTCGGCTTCATCCCCTCGCGTAGATACTACGGGGGTGTTCGTAACAGCACAAAAGCACACTTATCCCAATGACTTGGTCCTTGAAGGAGGTGCTAGTGCGGCGAACCAGGCAATCATACTATGCAGCTTTATCACTCTCACTTAGCCATGGGAATTTTACAATAAGATTGTAGGCGTAGCCCCTTGTATTGTTCGACTATCCAAATTCAGGTGTTGTAGACACCCGGCCAGGTAAAAACCGGCCCTTCGTGTGACACGGAAGAAATCGTAAGAGATTTGTACTGAGTCACCGAATAGCTGACCAGCTCTCGCCGCATCATGACAGTCAGTTTTCGGCTTTCTCTACTGAGGTGTTTATTCGGCCAACCAGACACACAATCGTAGTAGTTCTCCCTTTACTTCCTTAGCCGAATAGTCAGAACGTAAGGTAGTAACCACAGGAGCCGAGCAACCCAACTATTGATCCAAGACATGATCCAGAGCTGATGCATATAGTGCTAGATTCGGGACACCGAATTGCACTTGTGAAAGTGTTCGGACTTATGGTAAAAATAATTGTACGCAATTGAATAGAGCCCCTGGCGATTTAGGTCAAGCCAAGATGTACATGACAATCAGATGATAAAGAAGAAGAAAAATACCGAAATAGGGAATAAGCCAGTACCAAATAATTTGGGCGAAAACTATTTCCATTATAGTCTGATTGATACATCAAAACGTATTTGTACAAATAATGCTATAAGCATCGAGGCTATTTTACATGCCGAGCCAAGGGAAAAGTTGTGTACAGGTATTTAATAACAAGGGCGGAGGTGATTGTTGAAAGATCTTTTAGGTACTCCGCCGTACATCTGAGTTGCTTTTCGCCTTGAGTGTAATCCTTTGAGGGGATTAATAAATAAGTTTTCATAAGGGGCCGGAAAAAGGGCCCTTGTTACCATGAAAAGAGTGGTGTGGGTTGTAAAGAACCTGAAAAAAATGAAGTTAAGAAAAGGATAAATTGGGGTCCAGATACGGTTGAGCCGTATTGTGGACTTTATCCTAGATATGCCTCCATCATCGCCCATGGTATTTTTAGTTCATAGTTGTGAGCACACGATACATGCGCTGCCGCTTGGTTGGGGCGAAGACAGAGGCCGGATTGCTAGTCGAGCTCCTGACGAGCTGGGCTATCATTATGTGGGGTAGTTCGGACTCGTTTGAGTAGGTCCGATGGCTTGACTGCCGATGTGGAGTTCGGAGTGATAAGGCCGACTTGCACTTCCGCTGCGAGGGCCCCGATGTGTTCCTTAGTACGGAGGGAGCGATCCATGTTTCCATGGACTGTTATAACACCATGTGGTCCTCGCATTTTGAGTTTTAGATAAGCATAATGCGGGACCGCATTGAAGCGGGCAAACGCAGTTCGTCCAAGCAGTGCATGATAGCCACTACGGAAAGGGACGATGTCGAAGATTAAGTCTTCGTTTCGGAAGTTGTCCGGTGAACCGAATACAACCTCCAATGTGATTGAGCCCGTGCAGCAGGCCTCTACACCAGGTATTACTCCTTCAAAGGTAGTTTTGGTGGGTTTGATTCTTGATGAGTCAATACCCATTTTCCGAACTATGTCCTGATAGAGCAGATTAAGACTGTTGCCGCCGTCCATGAGGACTCTGGTGAGGTGTAATCCATCAATAATTGGGTCGAGGACCAATGCGGCTGAACCTCCATGACGGATACTGGTCGGGTGGTCCCTGCGATCAAAGGTGATTGGGCATGCCGAGCACGGGTTGAATTTTGGGGCGACTGGCTCTATCGCATAGACGTCCCTTAACGCGGGCTTGCGCTCCCTTTTGGGGATGTGAGTAGCATATATCATGTTCACCGTCTTGACTTCGGGGGAAAGTTTCTTCTGCCCACCTGTGTTCGATGGGCGAGGCTCCTCATCGCCATCCTCGCTGGGCGACCCTTTCCCCGTATGCTCGGTGTTTAACTTGTCGGCCTGCTTAAAGACCCAACAACTTCTGTTGGTATGGTTGGCAGGCTTGTCAGGGGTGCCATGAATCTGGCAAGGTTGATCGAATATTCGGTCCATGCTATATGAACCGTCTTTGTTTCGTTTGAATGGCCTCTTCCACTGACTGGGTTTGGAGCCGCTGAATCCGGCGTTGACCACCGTGTCTCCAGTATTGTCAGTGTTGCTTCGATGCTTGTTCTTGTTGCGCCGGGGCCTGCCGTTTTTGTTTTTTTGCTTCGGAAGTGCCCGGGTCGCTGGTACTGTTGCTGCTACAAGCAAGCCAGCTATCTTCGCCCGCGCAAAAGCAGGTCATGAGTGATGTGAGGGCTGCCATAGACTTCAGTTTTTCTTGGCCGAGGTGTCGTGCAAGCCATTCGTCGCGGATGCTGTATTTGAAGGCTGCTAGAGCCTTGGTGTCTGGACAATCGAAAATTTGGTTCCTTTTGACTAGGAACCGGGTCCAGAATTTTCTGGCTGACTCTTCGGGCTGCTAGACTATGTGACTGAGGTCATCGGCGTCCGGAGGTCGGATATAAGTGACCTGGAAGTTGTCTCTAAAGGCATCCTCCAGGTCTTCCCAACTTCCAATAGAGTTTTCTGGGAGGCTGTTTAACCAGTGCCGAGCTAGTCCCTTAAGCTTGAGAGGGAGGTATTTGATGGCATGCAGATCGTCACCGCGAGCCATGTGAATGTGGAGAAGAAAATCTTCAATCCACACTGCGGGATCTGTCGTGCCATCGTGTCATTCGATGTTCACGGATTTAAACCCTTCTGGGAACTGGTGCTCCATCACCTCATTGGTGAAGCATAGGGGGTGTGCGGTGCCTCTATATCGGGCCACGTCACGACCAGTTCGGATGGTGTCCGTAGACGATTTTCGGCCCGGTTGAGGTTGCGTTTGTCGCGCCAGGCTTGATGGCCGTCTTCTCGCACTAGGGCCTGCCCCCTTGATCCGTATATTGATCTGGTCTGACCGGCTCTATTATCCAGGTCCTGTCGTAGGTCGTAGGTGTATCTTGCAACTACTGTCTCTCTACCTTTACGGCGGGGTGGTGCAGGCGGGTGTTCGGCTTGAGTTGATGCTCTGTCTCGGCCACGTGGTGGTCGATCGGGTCCGTCAGCAGTGTTATCCGTGGGCGGTATAGGCTTTGGGGCCTCGTCTCGAATTGGGGTAGTAGTTTGCGCTTCAGGTAACTCTTCGTTAGGCGTCCGAGGCCATATTCCTCGGTTGCCAGGACATTAGTCCATCTGTCATTGAGCAGATCCTGATCAGCTTGAAGCTGCTGCTGCTTCTTTTTCAAGCTTCTTACAATAGCTATTAGCTGGTGCTTAAAGCGCTCTTGTTCGAAGGGTTCCTCTGGCATGATGAATTCTTCGTCGCCGAGGCTCTCGTCTTCTTTGGAGATTGGTACATAATCACCATCTTCCGAGCCCTCGTTCCCGATGGGATCGTCGGGCTTGACTTGCCCCTCTTCCCACTCAACCTGCTCGGATGTTGGCTCGACAGGGGCTTCTTGGTCTTTGGCGTTATCCGGAGTATTATTGTCTCCGGTCCCGATATTACTGTCTTTTTCTCGGCACGGTTTAGAGCGGCGCCGCTGACGATGATGCTTTGGTGGTGCCACAGGAGAATTATTCTCGACTGGGTCCTTCCCACCTTCGCCGTCATCCTCCTTGGGTGTGTCTACCATATACACATCGTATGTGGAAGTAGCCGTCCAGCGTCCGATAAGCGGCGGGTTCTGGCTTTGCTCTTCTCCGACATCGTCATCCATGTCGTCGATGTCTTCGGAAGCATAATTGAGCATGTCGGTTAAGTCCTCGATAGTGGCTATTAAGTGGGTGGTGGGTGGGACGTAAAATTCCCCGCTCTCAGCCCCTAGTGCGAGCTGGGCATAGTTTGGCAGCGATCCTTCCATAATGGTGAGAGATTGCATTAAGTCCAGAGGCTCGTTTAAGAGTGAGGTCTGGACATGGAAGCGAGAATCCATGGAGCGGTGTAGGGTAGGACTTACCTGGCCGAGCTTATATGACACAGACCTTGAGAGTTCGGAGCTGGTGCATGGAGGTGAGTCTGGCTCGATGAGGATAGAGGGAGCCAGGAGTGATTCTGGGCTGGCCGGTGGAACGATACCCTCCGTATCTCCGGTGTTGAGCTCTATGGCTGCGAAGGGTCCGGCGGGCTCTAAACTCCCGTCTTCGGACTCGGTGAGGAGTTCTGGATCTAAGGCCGGAGCTATGGTTGAGGCCGCGAACCCTTGGAAGATCAAGTCTCCCCGGATATCAACGACATAGTTTAAGTTTCCGAAACTGATCTGATGACCAGGGGCGTAGCTGTCGATCTGCTCTAGGTGTACGATCGAATTGGCAGGTAGTGCAAAGCCGCCGAATACGAAGATTTGGCCGGGAAGAAAAGTCTTCCTTAGCGTGGAATTATTGTGGATGGTTGATGGATCCATCGAGCCTTCTGGTGACAACACAGTGGAACTCTCAATGAAAGCACCAATGTTGGTGTCAAAACCGGCAGATCTCGGGTAGGGGGTCATGAACTGTGTGTCTAAGGATCTAAGGTAAGAAGGAGGCAGGGGACACGATGTTTACCCAGGTTCGGGCCCTCTTAATGGAGGTAATACCCTACTTCCTGCTTGATTGACTTTGATGAGTACAGGGGTTACAAGAGTTGATCTACCTCGAGATCGTAATGGCTAAACCCTAGATGTGTAGCATGTATGATTGTTCTCCCACCTATGGACTAAGCCCTCCAGTTTATATAGACACCAGAGGGATCTAGGGTTGTACAGAGTCGGTTACAGAGAAAGGAAGGTACATGATATGAACACTAAGCTTGCCGTCCACGCAAGGGAGAGCCCTATCCAGACACGGGGGAGGTCCTTGTACCCTGTATCTTCATGGCCCACCAGCCCGACCCATGTCACATAGGCTGACTCCTCGAGGACCCCATAGTCCAGGACTCCTTCACTCTCCAAGAGATAATACCCCTACTCCTGCATGTCTGTATATATGTGAAGTATACATCTGGCAGTATAAAGCGCTCCTGGAGCTGTATCTGAGGTCAGTGCCGTGGGCATCTGGCCTTGTATATGTGATGAGAGTGTGGGCACAAGTGTGGAAGCACTTGGCTGTGTGTGAGTCAAATGGGCATGGCCAAGTATGGCCATGAGTGAAGTGGCGTGGCGGAGCTTGTCCATCCCCTGGATGGATGGATGGGTGCCTTATATAGGAGTAGGCATGGCGTGGCTTGGGATGTAAGCTATAGTGAGTTGTTTACATCCCAAGCTATGGGTAGCTTACATGCTAGGCTACGCTTGTCCCCTAGCTAGGGCGCTTTATAAATCAATGCCCAGGGGACAAGGTACACTGCTGATGACGTCGCATGTGACGGGTGAACAACATATGCTTTATCAGCAACAGTGGCCACGGTATGGTCATCTTTGTCGGTGTCGGATTGATGCAACGGTTGACTCTACGCAGCAGGCCGGCTGGAGCAGCCGGACGGGGAAAAGGTTGGAGCAGCCGGGTGGCGAGCCGGTTGGGATAGCTGGACAGGAAGCCATCTGGAGCGGCCGGGTGGCAAGCCGGCCGGAGCAGCCAGACTGAGGAGTGTCGGCCGCCCCAATGTTTTGAAGCGTTGTTTCACCGTCTTGGGCCTACTCGAGGGTCATCCCCCCAACAGTAGCCTTCGAGCCTCCGGGCAACTAGGAAAAGTTGAACGGAGTTTTTTTGCGGGCGTTGATGTAGAAGATGACAGCCGGCTGCGGACCGCAACCGGCGTGACTTGCTTCCAGTGGGGGCACTCAAGCGCACCCACTGGGTGTAGCCTCCGAGCCTCCGAGCAACTTGGAAAAGTTGGGCGGCGGGTCTTCGCGGTTGTTGGTGCAGATGATGGCGCCGAGGATGCCGGTTGTATCCGGTGGCGGGCGTGCAATAGGCGCGGCATGTTCCGAGTGGGGGCGCACAAACGCACCCGCTGGGGTAGCCTCCAAGCTTTCGGGTGACTCGAAGAGTCGGGCGGAGGATTTTAGCTGTTTTTTCTTGTCCTGCGAGGTCTGTGCCGCTTGACGGGTGTGGAGCATCGCCAGGCGCGGATGCCTGCTGGTGGGCGCGTGGCATTGCTGGGCGCGGACGCGAGGTCCGCCGACTGATGCTGTCAGGCGCGGACGCGGCGTCCACCGACTGATGCTGTCGGGCATGGGCGCAGAGTCCGCTGACTGACGCTATCGGGCACGAACGCAGAGTCCGGCGACTGATGATGTCGATGATAGACGGCTGCGGGCTGCAGCCAGCGCAGCTTGCTTCCAGTGGGGGGCACCAGCGCAAACACTGGGTGTAGCCTTCGAGCCTTCGGGCGACTCAAAGAGTCGGGCGGAGGGTTTTTTGTCGTCGATGATCGTGCAAAAAGACAAGGTTAGTCCGTGCAGATATATCAAATGTTTGCTTTTAGCAGTGCAAATGTTATGCGGAGGGTGCCGACTCGGTTTTGTCTGAGCCCCCTTCAATCTTTTCCATGTCCCCTCCGCTCTTTGGCTTGTGCTCTTGCTAGCCGAACATCCGCGGGACGGTCTGTGGCTGAGAGTGAAGCGCACAGTACTCAGACTTTGGGAGCAGATTCCACCGAGCAGATACTCATAAAGGAAACGACCGAGTCGTCCAAGCCGTCTTCTCCCAGACATTTTTCGTGTGGGGTGACCTCCATATTTTGCTCTCGCTTGCCGGACAGCCGCATGGCGGTCTGTGGCTGAGAGTGGGCCTTCGGTACCGTATATGCTACTAAGCCGTCTGTGGGAACGGACATATCGGGCCGAGTGGCTAGCCTCCGGGCCAACACTGGTTGGCGCCGGGGTGAATGGTAGTGTAACTGTAATAAAGGCGGAGGTGGTCCCCGAGTGTCACTCGGGGTTATCCGTGTTTGCACGATGCAAAATTATGTGGGTGAGGAGCTCACATTGGTTTGTGTGTTGACGAGGCGGAGGTTTCCAAAGATAGCCGATGTGTCTCGGTGCTTGCGGAGTGCGCCGACACACCCACTAGGGGTAGCCTTCGAGCTTCCGGGCACTTGAAGGTGGGCCAGCCGGTCAAACCCGACCGACAAGGCATCGAGTCGGATGGGCAGTCGGGCGGGCTCTCCAGCCGGCCCGGTGTTGAAGCGGGCAAGCAGGTCGGGTCGCGTCTAGCTGTCCGAGTGGCAAAGCAGGCAGATGGGCAGGCGAACATCTTTTTCTTTTCTTCTTTTCGGCCGGCTGTGGGCAGCCGAAAGCAAACCTTTTTTTTACGGCTATCGGTTGTCGGACGCAACTGTTTTTTTAACAAAAGCAACCGGCTCCACTTTATCTCTATCTATCTATCTATTTTCTCTTGTTCTTGGCCACTTGGGCATCCGGCTGCAAGGGGCGTTGGCGGGACACGGCCAGCGCGGGAGCCGGCCGGCATAGGGCGGCAAGCCGGCGGACATGCGGGGCAGGAGCCGGCGAGGGCTTGCGGGCACGCACGTGAACTGGAGTGCGGACGGGTTGAGGCATGATGCCTGCTAGAACTATGTAGGTATTTCCCCAAAGAGGAAGGGATGATGCAGCATAACGACGGTAGATATTTCCCTCAATGATGAGACCAAGGTTATTGAATCAGTAGGAGAACCACGCAACACAACGTAAACAGCTCCTGCACACAAAAAAATCCGATGTGTTAAAGGGGTTGTCAATCCCTTCGGGTAACGACGCCAGAAATTGGCGAGTGGACGGGAGGAAGTTGTAATAGATTGGATAAATAGAATAAAATAAAGTGCATCAAAGTACTTTTGTATTTTTGGTTTAATAGATCTGAAAATAAAAGTAAATAAAAATAGATCGTGAAGGCAAATATGTTAAAGAAGAGACCCGGGGGCCGTAGGTTTCACTAGTAACTTCTCTCGAGAAAAATAGCAAACGGTAGGAAAACAAATTACTGTTGGGCAATTGAAAGAACTTCAAATACACATGACGATATCCAGGCAACAATCATCATATAGGCATCACGTCCAAGATTAATAGACCGACTCCTGTCTGCATCTACTACTGTTACTCCACACATCGACCGCTATCTGACATGCATCTAGTGTATTAAGTTCATGGAAAAATGGAGTAATGCAATAAGATCGATGACATGATGTAGACAAGATATATCTATGTAGAAATCGACCCCATCTTGTTATCCTTAATAGAAACGATACATACGTGTCGGTTCCCCTTCTGTCACTGGGATCAAGCACATTAATATCGAACCCATCACAAAGCACCTCTTCCCATTGCAAGATAAATATATCAAGTTGGCCAAACAAAACCCAAATATCAGAGAAGAAATACGAGGCTATAAGCAATCATGCATATAAGAGATCAAAGAAGACTCAAATAACTTTCATGGATAAAAACATAGATCTGATCATAAACTCAAAGTTCATCAGACCCCAACAAACACACCGCAAAAATACTTACATCATATGGATCTCCAAGAGACCATTGTATTGAGAATCAATAGAGAGAGAGAGAGAGAGAGAGAGAGAGAGAGAGAGAGAGGAAGCCATCTAGCTACTAACTACGGACCCGAAGGTCAACAATGAACTATTCACGCATCATCGGAGAGGCACCAATGAGGATGATGAACCCCTCCGTGATGGTGTATAGATTGGAAATGGTGTTTGTGGAACTTGCAGCGGCTAGAATTGATTTTCGTCGACTCCCCTAGGGTTTCTGGAATATTGGGGTATTTATAGAGCGAAGAGGTGGTGCGGGAGGCCACCGAGGTGGGCACAACCCACCTAGGCGCGCCTGGGCCCCCAGGCGCGCCCTAGTTGGTTGTGCCCCCTCGGAGCACCCCTCTGGTACTTCTTTGGCCCAACATGTGTCTTCTGGTCCAGAAAAAATCCACAATTTTTTGCTGCGTTTGGACTCTGTTTGGTATTGATTTCATGCAATGTAAAAAAAGCAGAAAACAACGACTAGCACTTGGTACTATGTCAATAGATTAGTAACAAAAAATGATATAAAATGATTGTAAAATATCCAAGAATGATAATATAACAGCATGGAACAATCAAAAATTATAGATACGTTGGAGACGTGTAAAGGCAGAGCCGGGGCAAGGCGCGCGGGGGCCGGCAGGGGCGAAGGAGGCCGGATGGCGCAGGGCGGCCGGGCCGACGCGAGGTGCTGGCGCATGGGAGCTAGCCTGAGCGGGGCGGCAAGCCAGAGGCGGTGCAGGGACAAGAAGCGGGCCGGGCCGACGCAAGGAGCCGGCGCACGGGACCCGTCCGGGGTGGAGCGGTGCCAGAGGCAGTGCTCGCAGACCGGGATTTGGGTGTGATCCGGCGCGGGGAGCCGGCAAGCGGGCGCGGCAGGGTTACGGGACACCGGACGCGGGCGGTCACGCAAAGGAGAGGCGGGCCTCCAGCTCGGGTGGAAGCAGCGGCAAGTCGCGCGCGCGGAGGAGACCAAGTGGGCGTGCGGGGGCCACCTGGCGGCGACCTGGCCAGCCGGCCTGCGGGAAGCCGGTTGGGCGAGGCGAAGAGCGGGTGACCCGGTCGTGGGACGCAGGGGCTGAACCGGTGAGTGCTCACCCGACTGGAGTGGGCGGCTGGAGCAGAGGCGGCAATGGGGCGGCGCCGGGAACGCGCGGTGACCGCGGGGCGCTGGCGAGGAGGCGCGACCGCACGGGGGCGCAGTGAGGTGGTTGGCGAGTGCATGGGCGTTAGGGACGCGCAGGCAAGCCACGTGTGGGGCCGAGGGCGGCCGCGTTGTTGTGGAGGTGAGGCCCAAGACGGCGATGAGCGCGCGGCCGAGGGCCACGAGTGGCGGGGCCTTCCCCTCCGGGACGGCAAGTAGAGTGGGGAGTGCGGAGGTTGTGGCTTGTGGTCCAGGTCATAGGGAAGCGAAGCGGAGCAGCGGGGTTGCGGCCCGCGTCCACGGTCAAGGACGACCGGGTCTGGTTAGCAGCGCAATCGCAACAGTAGGGGCGCAGGTGAGCGCCGGGCGGAGGGGTGTGGCTACGGGCGCACGCGTAGGTAGAGGGGCGCAACGGGGCAGAGATGGCCCGGCGGTGGGGAGCCACGGACGATGGGCGGGCAGAGCCGTGGGTCGGAGCAGGGCGACCAGGTGCAGGCGTAGCAAGCCCGCGCGGGGGCGCAGCCGACCAAGGCGGGATGGTTCCCGCGAGCGAGGAGGTGGAGGCGCACACATGAGGATGTGTGCACAGGTGAGCGGAGCAGAGGAGCCGTCGTTGGCCATGTGGTGGTCATGGAGCAGCGAAGAGGACTCAGAGGGGCTCGTCGGCGCGACGCTTGCTGATACGTCTCCAACCTATCTATAATTTATGAAGTATTCATGCTCTTATATTATCATTCTTGAATGTTTTACAATCATTTTATAGCAACTTTATATCATTTTTTGGAACTAACCTACTGAGATAGTGCCCAGTGCCAGTTGCTATTTTTTGCTTATTTTTTACATCGTAGGAAACCAATATCAAATGGAGTCCAAACGCAGTGAATTTTTTTGGACTAGAACACCCAGGATGGGCCGGAGAAGTACCAGAGGGGTGCCCCGAGGGGGGCACAACCCACACCGCCTATTCACCCTATAAATCGTCAAATATTCCAAAAACCCTCAGGGGTAACCCTAGATCAGAAGTTCCGCCGCCGCAAGCCTCTATTGCCATGAAAAACCAATCAAAACCTCGTTCCGGCACTCTGCCGAAGGGGAAGATCATCACCGCTGGCCATCTTCATCATCCCGACGGCCACCATGATGAGGAGGGAGTAGCCCACCCTCGAGGCTGAGGGTTTGTACCAGTAGCTATGTGTTTAATCTCTCTCTATCTCTCTCGTGTTCTTGATGGCACATTATGCACGGCAGTGTCCCAAGAAGTCAAATGCTCCATTCCGGACGCAAGTCAATCACATGGGGCCATATCATACCCAGAAGATCGTCCAAGGGCTAGTTTATAGCCTCTCTGCACATGAAGCCCTAGAAAACCCTGAAGTCGTCATTGGTATGTTTCTCATTAATAACATATCTGCAATAATTTTATTTGACTCTGGGGCTTCCCACTCTTTTATTTTTCGGAGTTTAGTTGCCCAAAACAAATTTCCTTGCTCGCTTTGGGAAAAAGTATGTTGGTTCAATCCCCGGGATCTGTGATCAAAAGCCATCTGATCTGCAAAAATTTGGAAATTGATATCAAGGGAGTCCGTTTTGCAACCACTTTGATAGTCATCGAGTCTGCTAAGCTGGATGTTATTTTGGGAATGAACTGGTTGACTCAATATCAAGTATGCATAAATTGTGCGACCCGAGAAGTCACCCTGACAAATCAGGAAGGGCAGTCCATAAAATTTTATGCCTGCAAAAGCATACCCAAAAGAGATCTGGTCTTCACTACAGTAGCCAAAGAATTGGATTTGATTCCTGTGGTCAGTGAATTTCCTGATGTATTCCCTAAGGAATTACCTGTAATGCCTCCAGACAGAGAACTTGAGTTTGCAATTGATCTTGTACCTGGGACTGCACCGTTGTACAAAAAGTATTAATGGATGCCTTCCTCCGAACTCGTGGAATTAAAGAAGCAGTTGGAGGAGATGCTGCAGAAAGGATATATCCGCGCAAGCTTGTCACCATGGGGATCACCTACAATATTTGTAGACAAGAAAGACCAGAATGTGCATGGACTATCGTTAGTTGAATGATGTCACCATCAAGAACAATACCCGCTACCAAGATTGATGATTTGTTCGATCAGCTCAGTGGTGCAAAAGTATTTTCCAAGATTGATTTAAGGACCGGATATCATCAACTAAAGATCAAGAAGGAAGATATTCCTAAGACCGCGTTCACTACCCGTTATGGTCTCTATGAATATACGGTGATGTCCTTCGGTCTCACAAATGCCCCCAGGTTTTTCATGCATATGATGAATAAGGTGTTCATGGAATTCTTGGATAAGTTTGTGGTGGTTTTCATCGATGATATTCTCATGTACTCTAAAGGTGGCGAAGAACACAAGGAACACCTCCGAGCAGTCTTACAGAGTCTCTGTGACCATCAGTTGTATGCAAAATTCAGCAAGTGTGAGTTTTGGTTCAAATAGGTCGGATTTGTAGGGCATGTTCTATCAGCAGAAGGTATCACAGTGGATCCTAGCAAAGTGAAAGATGTGCTTGATTGGGAAGCACTCATGATAGTATCCGAAGTCCGGAGTTTTCTTAGATTAGCCGGATACTACCGTCGGTTCATGGAAGGATTCTCCAAATTGCCAAGCCAATGATAGAACTCCTCAAGAAAGACAAGAAGTTTGAATGGACCGAGGATTGCGAGCAGAGCTTTAACGCGCTAAAAACCAGATTGACATCAGCACCAGTACTGACTCTCCCAGACATTTACCGCAGCTTTGATCTGTATTGTGACGCATCCAGAAAGGGTATTGGGTGCGTACTTATGCAAGACGGCAAGGTGGCAGTGTCGGATATCGGGTTCCGGCAAAACCCTTAAGGTTCGAACTCTGGGGTGCGCACGAAGATCTCTCCCTACCGAAACACGCTCTTAGCCGCGCCGCGGTTTCTAAGCTAGATCAATGAACAACACAAGGGACACAAGGTTTATACTAGTTCGGGCCACCGTTGTGGTGTAATACCCTAATCCAGTGTGTGGTGTGGTGGATTGCCTCTTGGGCTGATGATGAACAGTACAGAGGAAGAACAGCCTCACGAGGAGAGGTGTTCTTGTGCTTGGCGTGTTTTGAGAGGAGTCGATTTGTCTCTGTTGGCTCTAGATGAGATGCTTTCTACTGTGGTGGCTAGCCCTATTTATAGAGGCCCTGGTCCTCTTCCCAAATATTGAGTGGGAAGGGAGCCAATAACGACCATTTTGAAAGGGGACAGCTAGTACAAGCTATCCTGACTAAAGGTGGTCTTCGCCTGCCAAAGGCACTGGTGATGACGCCGTCTTGGGCTCCACGGTGACCTCCGTCCTGCCGCTCTGTTGGCCTTGGTCTTGTTGCACCGATATGGAAACCTTTGCCTGATGCCTCGGTACTCCACGCCTGCACTTGCCCCCTTTGCACCAAAGAGGAAACAAGGACACTGCGCAGGCTGGCGCCCGCCTGGTCTTGATCGTCATGGCTTGCATCACGAGCAGCTCGCGAGGTACCCTCTCCCTTGATCTCTCCGCCTCCTTGCGAGCCTGCCTGGTGAGGCCGCCCTTGAGGAGGCCTTGCGTCGTACGCCCCGCGAGGCTTGGCCCCTCGCGAGGGTCTTGAGTGTTGGTTGATGAAGATGGACCGTACTGGGCCACTGGTTGAGCCGCGCTGCAGACCGCAGCCAGGCAAGTCCGAGGACCCCCGTTCCCAGAACGCCGAGAGTAGCCCCCGGGTCCAAGGCGTGGTCGGACTTGGCTTAACAGCGAAGCCAAAGGGCAAGTGCGGAGCGCTGATACGTCTCCAACGTATCTATAATTTTTGATTGTTCCATGCTATTATATTACCCCTTTTGGATGTTTATGGGCTTTATTTTACACATTTACATCATTTTTGGGACTAACCTACTAACTGGAGGCCCAACCCATATTGCTGTTTTTTTTGCCTATTTCAGTATTTCGAAGAAAAGGAATATCAAACGGAGGCTAAACGGAATGAAACCTTCGGGAGCGTGATTTTTGGAACGAACGTGATCCAGAGCACTTGGAGTGCAAGTCAAGAAGCAGCCGAGGCCTCCACGAGATAGGAGGGCGCCCCCCTATAGGGCGCGCCCCCTGACTCGTGGGCCCCTCGGGCGTCCACCGACATACATCTTCCTCCTATATAAGCCTACATACCCCGAAAACATCCAGGGAGCACCCGAAACACAATTTCCACCACCGTAACCTTCTGTATCGGCGAGATCTCATCTTGGAGCTTTCGCCGACACTCTGCCGGAGGGAGAATCGACCATGGAGGGCTTCTGCATCAACACCATAGCCCTTCCGATGAGTTGTGAGTAGTTTACCACAGACCTACGGGTCCATAGTTATTAGCTAGATGGCTTCTTCTCTCTTTTTGGATCTCAATACAATGTTCTCCCCCTCTCTTGTGGAGATCTATTTGATGTAATCTCTTTTTGCGGTGTTTTTGTCGAGATCCAATGAATTGTGGGTTTATGATCAAGTTTATCTATGAATAATATTTGAATCTTCTCTGACTTCTTTTATGTATGATTGAGTTATCTTTGCAAGTCTCTTTGAATTATCAGTTTGGTTTGGCCTACTAGATTGATCTTTCTTGCCATGGGAGAAGTGCTTAGCTTTGGGTTCAATCTTGCGGTGTCCTTACCCAGTGACAGAAAGGGTTGCAAGGCACATATTGTATTGTTGCCATCGAGGATAAAAAGATGGGGTTTATATCATATTTCTTGAGTTTATCCCTCTACATCATGTCATCTTGCTTAATGCGTTACTCTGTTCTTTGTGAACTTAATATTCTAGATGCAGGCAGGAGTCGGTCGATGTGTGGAGTAATAGTAGTAGATGCAGGCAGCAGTCGGTCTACTTGTTGCGGACGTGATGCCTATATACATGATCATGCCTAGATAATCTCATAATTATTCACTTTTCTATCAATTGCTCGACAGTAATTTGTTCACCCACTGTAATACTTATGCTATCTCGAGAGAAGCCTCTAGTGAAACCTATGGCCCCCGGGTCTATATCTTATCATATTTGCTTCCAATATACTTTTATTTGCATCTTTACTTTTTGCATCTATATTATAAAATACCAAAAATATATTTATCTTATCATACTATCTCTATCAGATCTCACTTTCGCAAGTGGCCGTGAAGGGATTGACAACCCCTTTATTGCTTTGGTTGCAAGTTCTTTGTTTGTTTGTGTAGGTTCATGGGACTTGTTGAGGAGCCTCCTACTGGATTGATACCTTGGTTCTAAAAAACTGAGGGAAATACTTACGCTACTCTGCTGCATCACCCTTTCCTCTTCAAGGAAAACCAACGCAAGCTCAAGACGTAGCAAGAAGGATTTCTGGCGCCATTGCCGGGGAGGTCTTCGCTCAAGTCAAGACATACCAAGTACCCATCACAAACTCATCTCCCTCGCATTTACATTATTTGCCATTTGCCTCTCGTTTTCCTCTCCCCCACTTCACCCTTGCCGTTTTATTCGCCCTTCTTCTATTCGTCTTTTCATTTGCTTTGATGTCTTACTTGGCTTGTTTGCTTGTTTGGTTGGAATAGTTGCTTATTTATTGCTAAACAGAGAACCTAAGATCTATGGATCCTCATCCGCTTGCTAATCTTTTTAAGAGATCCAATTATGATGAACCAATTGCTAGTGAGTTTTGTGCACTAGATTATCTTTATGAAGCTTTGCTCAAAATTTGTCTATCTGAAAAAATTCTCTTGATGTCAATTGTACTAATAATTTGCAAAACCCTAAGCTTGGGGATGCTAAGATTGCTATGACTACTACTTGTTGCAATGATCATGATTTGGGTGATTCTTCTTATAACCTTGAAAATTTATTTAAGCCCCATGATGAATATGAGATTGATAATAGTGTTTGAAATAATATTTAAAGTGGGTTTGGAAGAGTGTCAACTTTTGATCCCACATATTTGAAGTATGTTCAATCTTATGATATTTTTGATAGAAGTGGGTTCGTAAAGGTTATGACTTTAGTTAATGTTACTCCCACTATCTTGGAAGAGTGTCAACTTTGCATGCATGTGGATCATGTTGAGAGTATTTTTTGTGATAGCTATTTTGTTGAATTTGCCTATGATCCTACATGTAATTATTATGACAGAGGAAAATATGGTCGTAGAAATTTTTATCTTATTAAAGTACCTCTCGTCATGTTGAGATTGCTATCGTCTCTTTCTTCTTCCTTGCATATGCTAGTTTTTCCTTGCCTTGCAAATTTGTTTGCTTATAATATGCCTATGCATAGGAAGTATGTTAGACTTAGATGTGTTTGTCATGTGTTTCATGATGCTCTCTTTGTGCTTCAATTCTTGTCTTTCATGTGAGCATCATTAAAATTATCAACTCCTAGCTAGGGGCGTTAAACGATAGCGCTTGTTGGGAGGCAACCCAATATTTTTCCTTGCTGTTATTTAATTATTTTTGCTTGTACTTTATGTTTAGATGTGTTCTTATCTTTTAATTAGTGTTTGTGCCAAGTAGAACCTATAGGATAAACTATGATGATAGTTGATTTGATTCTGCTGAAAAACAGAAACTTTGCGCTCACGAGAAAAAAATCAATACATCACAGAAACGTGCTTTTGCATTGATTCTTTTTGATTCTGATCAATAAACAAATTTTACAGTACTTCCTATTTTGGTAGGATTTTTAGAGTTCCATAAGTTTGCGTTAGTTACAGATTGCTACAGACTGTTCTGTTTTTGACAGATTCTGTTTTTCGTGTGTTGTTTGCTTATTTTGATGCATCTATGGCTAGTAAAATAGTTTATAAACCATAAATAAGTTGGAATACAGTAGGTTTAACACCAAAATAAATAAATAATGAGTTAATTATAGTAACTTATGTGGTGGTTTTGTTCTTTTACTAACGGAGCTTATAAGATTTCCTGTTGAGTTTTCTGTTGTGAAGTTTTCAAGTTTTGGGTAAAGCTTTTTATGGACTATGGAATAAGGAGTGGCAAGAGCCTAATCTTGGGGATGCCCAAGGAACCCCAAGATATTCAAGGATAGCCAAAAGCCTAAGCTTGGGGATGCCCCGGGAAGGCATCCCCTCTTTCATCTTCGTTCATTGGTAACTTTACTTGGAGCTATATTTTTATTCGCCACATGATATGTGTTTTGCTTGGAGCGTCATGTATTATATTAGTATTTGCTTTTTAGTTTACTACAATCATCCTTTCTATACACACCTTTTGGGAGAAGCCTATTTTATTAGAATTTGCTAAAATACTCTATGTGCTTCACTTATATCTTTTTGAGCTTGATAGTTTTTGCTCTAGTGCTTCACTTATACCTTTTAGAGCACGGTGGTGAATTATTTTGTAGAAATTGCTAGTCTCTCATGCTTCACTTATATATTTTTGAGAGTCTTTTAGAACAGCATGGTATTTTCTATGGTTATAATTTGGTCCTAGAATGGTAGGCATCCAAGTTGGGTATAATAAAAACTATCATAGGAAGTGAATTGGATGCTATGATCAATTTGATACTTGATAATTGTTTTGAGATATGGAGGTAGTGATATTAAAGTCATGCTAGTTGGGTGATTATGAATTTAAAGAATGCTTGTGTTGAAGTTAGCAAGTCCCGTAGCATGCACGTATGGTTAAAGTTGTGTAACAAATTTGAAACATGAAGGGTACCTGGCTTGTGCATCCTTATGAGTGGCAGTCGGGGACAGGCGATGGTCTTTTTCTACCAATCTACCCCCTAGGATCATGCGCGTAGTGCTTGATTTTTGATGACTTCTAAATTTTTGCAATAACTATACGAGTTCTTTTGACTAATGTTGAGTCCATGGATTATACGCACTTTTAGCTTTCCACCATTGCTAGCCTCTTCGGTACCGTGCATTCCCCTTTCTCACCTTGAGAGTTGGTGCAAACTTCGCCGGTGCATCCAAACCCCGTGATACGATACACTCTATCACACATAAACCTCCTTATATATTCCTCAAAACAGCCACCGTACCTACCAATTATGGCATTTCCATAGCCATTCCGAGATATATTGCCATGCAACTTTCCACCGTTTCGTTTATCATCATCATGACATACATTACTTTTGTCATATTGCCATTGCATGATCATGTAGTTGACATCGTTTTTGTGGCAAGGCCACCATGCATTATTTTTCATACATGTCACTCTTGATTCATTGCACCATCCCGGTACACCGCCGGAGGCATTCATATAGAGTCATATCTTGTTCTAGTTTCGGGTTGTAATTCATATGTTGTAATCAATAGAAGTGTGATGATCATCATTTTTAGAGCATTGCCCAAAGAAAAAAAAGGCCAAAAGAAAAAAAAGAAATGCCCCCCCCCCAAAAAAGAGAAAATAAATAAAAAGGGCAATTTTACTATCTCTTTTTCCACACTTGTGCTTCAAAGTAGCACTTTGTTCTTTATGTAGTGAGTCTCATATTTTGTGCTTCAAAGTAGTACCATGTTTTTCATATAGTGAGTCTCATAAGTTGTCTTTTTCATACTAGTGGGAATTTTTCATTATAGAACTTGGCTTGTATATTCCTACGATGGGCTTCCTCAAATGCCCTAGGTCTTCATGAGCAAGCAAGTTGGATGCACACCCACTAGTTTTCTTTTGTTGAGCATTTATTTATAGCTCTAGTGCATCTGTTGCATGGCAATCCCTACTCCTCATGTTGACATCAATTGATGGGCATCTCCATAGCCCGTTGATTATCCTCGTCAATGTGAGACTTTCTCCTTTTTTGTCTTCTTCACACAATCCCCATCATCATATTCTATTCCACCCATAGTGCTATATCCATGGCTCACGCTCATGTATTGCGTGAAGATTGAAAAAGTTTGAGATTATTTAAGTATGAAACAATTGCTTGTCTTGTCATCGGGGGTATAGAAGTTGGGAACATCTTTGTGTGACGAAAATGAAGCATAACCTAACTATATGATTTTGTAGGGATGAACTTTCTTTTGCCATGTTATTTTGTGAAGACATGATTTCTTTGATTAGTATGCTTGAAGTGTTACTATTTATTTTATCAATATGAACTTTTATTTTGAATCATTTGGATCTGAACATTCATGCCACAATAAAGAAAATTACATTAAGAATTATGCTAGGTAGCATTCCACATCAAAAATTCTCTTTTTATCATTTACCTACTCGAGGACGAGCAGGAATTAAGCTTGGGGATGCTTGATACGTCTCCAATGTATCTATAATTTTTTATTGTTCCATGCTATTATATTACCCCTTTTGGATGTTTATGGGCTTTATTTTACAACTTTATATCATTTTTGGGACTAACCTACTAACCGGAGGCCCAACCCGTATTGTTGTTTTTTTGCCTATTTCAGTATTTCGAAGAAAAGGAATATCAAACGGAGTCCAAACGGAATGAAACCTTCGGGAGCGTGATTTTTGGAACGAACGTGATTTAGAGGACTTCGAGTGCAAGTCAAGAAGCAGTCGAGGCCTCCACGAGATAGGAGGGCGCGCCCCCCCCCCCCTATAGGGCGCGCCCCCTGTCTTGTGGGCCCCTTGGGCATCCACCGACGTACTTCTTCCTCCTGTATAAGCCTATGTACCCCAAAAACATCCAGGGAGCACCCGAAACATAATTTCCACAGCCGTAACCTTCTGTATCCGCGAGATCTCATCTTGGAGCCTTGGTCGGCACTCTACCGGAAGGAGAATCGACCACAGAGGGCTTCTACATCAACACCATAGCCCTTCCGATAAGTTGTGAGTAGTTTACCACAGACCTACGGGTCCATAGTTATTAGCTAGATGGCTTCTTCTCTCTTTTTGGATCTCAATACAATATTCTCCCCCTCTCTTGTGGAGATCTATTTGATGTAATCTCTTTTTGCGGTGTGTTTGTCGAGATCCGATGAATTGTGGGTTTATGATCAAGTTTATCTATGAATAATATTTGAATCTTCTCTGAATTCTTTTATGTATGATTGAGTTATCTTTGCAAGTCTCTTTGAATTATCAGTTTGGTTTGGCCTACTAGATTGATCTTTCTTGCCATGGGAGAAGTGCTTAGCTTTGGGTTCAATCTTGTGGTGTTCTTACCTAGTGACAGAAAGGGTTGCAAGGCACGTATTGTATTGTTGCCATCGATGATAAAAAGATGGGGTTTATATCGTATTGTTTGAGTTTATCCCTCTACATCATGTCATCTTGCTTAATGCGTTACTCTGTTCTTTGTGAACTTAATATTCTAGATGCACGCAGGAGTCGGTCGATGTGTGGAGTAATAGTAGTAGATGCAGGCAGGAGTCGGTCTACTTGTTGCGGACATGATGCCTATATATGTGATCATGCCTAGATAATCTCGTAATTATTCGCTTTTCTATCAATTGCTCGACAGTAATTTGTTCACCCACCGTAATACTTATGCTATCTCGAGAGAAGCCTCTAGTGAAACCTATGGCCCCCGGGTCTATCTCTTATCATATTTGCTTCCAACCTACTTTTATTTGCATATTTACTTTTTGCATCTATATTATAAAATACCAAAAATATATTTATCTTATCATACTATCTCTATCAGATCTCACTTTCGCAAGTGGCCGTGAAGGGATTGACAACCCCTTTATTGCGGTTGTTGCGAGTTCTTTGTTTGTTTGTGTAGGTTCGTGGGACTTGTTGAGGAGCCTCCTACTGGATTGATACCTTGGTTCTCAAAAACTGAGGGAAATACTTACGCTACTCTGCTGCATCACCCTTTCCTCTTCAAGGAAAACCAACGCAAGCTCAAGACGTAGCAAGCGCCGCGGGTCCCAACAGCCTGCGGCCTTGGGCAACGCGTGGCGACTTATTGGATGTGGGCATCTACGCTTCCCCATGCTACCTCGGCAACTGCCTGATTTGATGAGTCCCCGCTGCATGCAAGAAGAGTCATCATTTCCTACGATCGTGGAGGTCTGTGGTTGGCCTCCTTTGGGCTATAAATGAGGAGGGCGATAGCCCCCGTCGCCCATCTCTTCTTGCTCCGCCTGCTGTCTTCTTCTTCCTCGCTCCTGTTGCTTGCTGCACCCCCCATGGTGCCCGTGAAGAGGTTTTTGGCCACAGAGAAGGGGAAGGCTCGCCAGGAAGGGCCTGGCTCTCCTCCACCCAAGAGCGGTCGCGGTCGTCCTCTAAAGCATCCTGCAACCCCAGCCGTGGCTTCCCGTGGTCGTGGCGGCGGTCCTTCGCGCGGCGGTGGCCACCTATGTCAAGGCAGCCCAGTTGGTGGGGGAGGCATGCCGTGGCTGCGCAGACTCCCCGACCGTGCTTCCATTCGGCAGAGGTGCTGCCGGAGTTCGTTGTGTGGTCGGACAACCCGGTTGGCAACTGGCTCCAGCTCCCTCGCTTCTACATCGGTGAACTGCCGGCCGCTGCCCCCGGCGGGCTCTGGTTGCAGGATGACGGCTGCTGTAGCAGGGCCTCCTGGGTCGCGGTGGAGATCTCCGTCGCCGGAAATGTAACCGTGACCCGGGGCTGGCAGACGTTTGCCCGCGCGCGTGCCCTTGGCAGGCGGTGCACCCTCCACTTCAAGTATGACGGTGATGCGACCCTCTATGTGAGGGTGTTCAAAGAAGATGGCCACCGTGCTGGGTGCTATCCTGAAGACGATGATGGCGACGAGTTTCTCGGCCTTGGCGACAGTCGTGACGAGGGCGAAGGCGAACCTGCTCCCGGTGGGGACCGCAGCTCATCGAGCTTCAGCGGATCCTCCTCCGGCGACAACTCCTTTAGCGATGGACGCGATCAGCCACCATGCCGCCGCGCCCGTTTCGAGGGCGGTAGCGGGTCGTCCCGTCGCTGCACTCCGGTGAAGCGTGAGGCGGAGTCTGATTGAGCTTGGGAGGGCGACGCAGATCCCCCCTCGCGAGCTGTTGCAAGGCGCGCGCTGCTTTTATTTTGTTTTCCTCCTTTTCCTGCATTGAGATAGAGAGAAGTTTGGGGCCCCGTGGGGGCGTGCAACAGACTATGATCCCCTGATTATCGTACTGCATTTATTGTTCCAGTGCTGTGTTATGGTGTCGTTGTGATGTGTCTGCGCGTAGGAACAACTTAGCTCGGGATGTTTGCAGTAGTTGCCACCTTGTGAGGTGCTTGCTTGAGGCCTCGCCGGGCGCATTAAGAGCTGCAAAAAATCTGTTGGGAGAATCATTTCCGAACCTGGGTTGCGAGGCTTTGTGTCGTGATGCCCGAGGGGCATGGACTGGGAGGGGTGCTCCCACTGCGAACTCGAACAAGAGAGCCTCGCAAAAAATAAGAGAGGAAGGGCTCACGAGGGCGCCCGTGCAACCCCCTCGTGAGGTTTGTGAGAGAGAGAATGAGTCAGACAAGAGCTGAAATTAGAGAACAGGGGCAGAAGACAGCAAATAACACCATAAGAAACTTCAATAAAGGTTCAAACACGGGAGAACAAGCCAACTGCAGAAAGCAAATGAAAAGCCGCATCCGGCACCTAGTCTAGTCTTCGACCTCTTCTCACCAGCACAGAGCTAAGTGCTGCCACTGGGCGTGGGAGGGAGCCCCCGAGGCCCGCGGGCAGCACTCCGGAGACTCCGGGGCATGTACAACCCCAACTCATTATTACGTGAGAGTGTCACGGGCGGTGAGCTTCACAGGCACCGGGCCTTTCTTCGGGCGGCGAGCTTCACAGGCACCGGGCCTTCTTCACAGGCATTGGGCCTTTCTTCAAGGGGAGAACTTTCAGAGGTGCTAAATGTTCCAGGCGTTCGGGATGGGTACCCCCTCCTGAGTCTCCAGGCGCACGGCACCAGGCCTATAGACTTGGACGACCTTGAATGGGCCCTCCCACATGGGTGAAAGCTTGTGCAGCCCTTCCCTGGAAAGCACCCGCCTGAGTATGAGGTCACCTACCTCGAGAGTCCTGGGGCGGATGTTACGACAATGATACCGCCGCAGCGCCTACTGATATTTGGCCGCCTGTAGCGTAGCTTCACGGCGGTGTTTCTCCCCCAGCACAAGGTCCATCCCTCGCATGGCGTCCTGCTGCGCCTCGTCAAAGGCCAGGACCCGTGCGGAGCGGTGCCTGACCTCATGAGGGAGAACTGCTTCTGCTCCATTGACGAGGAAGAATGGGGTCTCGCCAGTTGGCTTGGTGGTGGTAGTGCGGATGGACCACAGCATGGACTGGAGCTCGTTGTACTAGCCCCTGCCGCATGCCTCTAGCTTCTTCTTGAAGGTCCTGGTCTTGAGGCCCCGCAGGACCTCCACGTTGGCGCGCTTGGCCTGACCGTTGCTCCGGGGGTGCGCCACCGAAGCGTAGCAGATCTGCGTCCCAAGGTTAGCACAATACATTTTGAAGAGATTGCTGGTGAACTGCGAACCATTGTCGGTGATGATGCGGTTGGGGACCCCAAAATGGCTCACGAGGCCCTTAATGAACTTGACTGCAAAGCCGGCTGGGATGGTGCGGACGGCTTCCACCTCTGCCCACTTGGTGAACTTGTCGATGGCGACGTAGAGGTAGCGGTAGCCCCCAGGAGATCGAGGGAACGGACCCAAAATATCCAGCCCCCAGACCACGAACGGTCAAGAGAGCGGGATGGTCTGCAGGCCCTAGGCTGGCTGATGAATCTGCTTGGCATGGAATTGGCAGGCCTCGCAGGACTTCACCAGCTCGGTCGCATCGTTGAGTGCTGTAGGCCAGTAGAACCCACTACGAAATGCCTTGCCGACGAGGGTCCATGATGATGAGTGGTGCCCGCAATCTCCACCGTGTATGTCAGCCAGCAGCTCCTTTCCCTGTTCCCTGGAGATGCAACGTACGGAAAGGTCATTTGGCCGCTTCCGGTATAACTCACCGTCTTGGATGCAGTAAGCCGTGGCTTGCCGGGCCATGCATTCCGCGTCCTCCTCTTTCTCCAACAGCGTCCCTTGCATCAGGTAATCCTTAAATTCCATGGTCCAGCATCACTCCTGAGGCTCCATCGCCAAGAGCAGGCATGCTCCCGAGGTCGGGTCACAGGCCGGGGCTCCTGTGGCAGGTGGCTGGGGGAGTTCTTCCCGAGGCCGAGCTGTGCTTGAAAGTGATGGTGTCGTGCTACGTCTCCAACGTATCTATAATTTTTGATTTTTCCATGCTATTATATTACCCGTTTTGGATGTTTATGGGCTTTACTTTACACTTTTATATCATTTTTGGGACTAACCTACTAACCGGAGGCCCAGCCCGAATTGTTGTTTTTTTGCCTATTTCAGTGTTTCGAAGAAAAGGAATATCAAACAGAGTCCAAACGGAATGAAACCTTCATGAGCAATCTTTTTGGAACAAACGTGATCCAGAGGACTTGGAGTGGAAGTCAAGAAACACGCGAGGCGGCCACGAGGGTGCCCGACGCGCCCCCTATAGGTGAGCACGCCCCCACCCTTGTGGGCCCCTCGAGCATCCACCGACCTACTTCTTCCTCCTATATATATCCACGGACCCGGAAAACATCCAGGAGCACCACAAAAAACTATTTCCACCGTCGTAACCTTCTGTATCCGCCAGATCCCATCTTGGAGCCTTTGCCGGCGCTCCGCTGGAGGGGGAATCGACCATGGAGGGCCTCTATATCATCTCCAAGGCCCTTCCGATGAGTTGTGAGTAGTTTACCACAGACCTCCGGGTCCATAGTTATTAGCTAGATGGCTTCTTCTATCTCTTTAAATCTCAATACAAAGTTCTCCTTGATCTTCTTGGAGATCTATTCGATGTAACTCTTTTTGCGGTGTGTTTGTCGAGATCCGATGAATTGTGGGTTTATGATCAAGTTTATCTATGAGAAATATTTGAATCTCCTCTCAATTCTTTTATGTGAGATTAAGTTATCTTTGCAAGTCTCTTCTAATTATCAGTTTGGTTTGGCCTACTAGATTGACCTTTCTTGCAATGGGAGAAGTGCTTAGCTTTGGGTTCAATCTTGTGGTGTCCTTTCCCAGTGACAACAGGGGCAGCAAGGCACGTATTGTATTGTTGCGATCGAGGATAAAAAGATGGGGTTTATATCATATTGCATGAGTTTATCCCTCTACATCATGTCATCTTTCTTAATGCGTTACTCTGTTCTTTATGAACTTAATACTCTAGATGCATGCTGGATAGCGGTCGATGTGTGGAGTAATAGTAGTAGATGCAGGTAGGGGTCGGTCTACTTGTCACAGACGTGATGCCTATATACATAATCATGCCTAGATAATATCATAATTATTTGCTTTTCTTTCAATTGCCCGACAGTAATTTGTTCACCCACCGTAATACTTATGCTATCTTGAGAGAAGCCACTAGTGAAACCTATGGCCCCCGGGTCTATCTTTTATCATATAAGTTTATCATCTAATTTTATTTGCATCTTTACTTTTCCAATCTATATCATAAAATACCAAAAATGTATTTATCTTATCATATTATCTCTATCAGATCTCACTTTCGCAAGTGGCCGTGAAGGGATTGACAACCCCTTTATTGCGTTGGTTGCGAGGTTCTTGTTTGTTTGTGTAGGTGCGTGGGACTTTTGAGGAGCCTCCTACTGGATTGATACCTTGGTTCTCAAAAACTGAAGGACATACTTACGCTACTTTGCTGCATCACCCTTTCCTCTTCAAGGAAAACCAACGCAAGCTCAAGACGTAGCATGGCGCTGAGGGCTTGAAGAGTTGTTCCTCGAAAACGCCAGGCTCCTGAGGCAGCCGCCTGGATGACCTCCTGGCGATGTCATCAGCCTCTTGGTTGGTGCTGCGGGGCACATGCTGCAACTCCAGCCCCCAAAACTACTTTTCCATCCTGCGAACTTCCACAAGATACACTTCCATGTGCTCGTCCTTCGGCTCGTACACTTTCTTGGAGAAGTTGACGAGGACCGGCGAATCGCCCTTGATGATGAGGTGCTTCACCCACAGTGCTGCTACAGCTTTCAAGCCTGCTATGAGGCCCTCGTATTCTGCTATGTTGTTGGAGACCTTCTCGCCCTGCTGGAAATAGAGTTGCATAGCGTAATAGAGCTTGTCCTGAGTGGGGGATATAAGCACTACACCAGCCCCCGCGCCCTGCCGCGAGAATGCTCCATCGAAGTACATGACCCAGCCATCTGGTGCCTCACTCCCTAGGTAGAGAGATCTATCCTCGCTTGCTTTGAGCTCTAGTGCCTCTGTCCATTTTGCCACAAAATCTGTAAGTGCGGCTCCCTTGACGACCCTGGTTGTGCTGAACTCCAACTGAAACGCTTGTAGCTCGATGTTCCATTCGGCGACCCTTCCAGCAGAGTTGGGGCTCCTAAGTACCCTTTCCAATGGGTAGGCCGAGACGACCTTCATGGGGTGACCTTGAAAGTAGTGCCGCAGCTTATGCGAGGCCACCAAGAGCGCTAGCAAGAGCTTCTGAGGCATGGGGTATCGTGCCCTTGCATCCCGCAACACCGTGCTGATGAAGTACACCGGATGCTCGACGAGGGTGGGTGTGCTGACGAGGTATGTGCCCTCCGGAGGGTGAGGGGCCTCCTGAGACGACGGAGCCTCTAGCGCCTGGTTGCCTGGCGCGGCCTCTTCAGCCCTGGGGGCGTCTTCCTGCTGAGGCTGGTCTCCATCTGCCGAGGTCGTGGCCCTCGCGAGGCCTTCTTGGCCTTGTGCCGCCGCGGCCGGGGCCGCAGCCGGTCGGGACGCAGCCTTGACCTGGCGCTCCTCTCGAACTACCACTTGAGCTGCGCTGGCAGAGTAGGGAGTGGCAGCGAGGTAGAGCACTAGGGACTCGAGTGGGCGCGGTGCCACCATGACCGGAGGGCTGGTCAGATATTTCTTGAGGTCTTGAAACGCTTGGTTGGCCTACCGCGTCTACTCAAATGGGCCCTTCCTCTTGATCAGCTTGAAGAACGGTAGGGCGCGCTCCCCCAGCTTGGAGATGAAGCGTCCTAACGCAGTTACGCGACCAGTGAGCTTCTGCATCTCCCTAAGGGTTTGCGGTGGACCCATGTCTTCAATTGCCTTGACCTTCTCCGGGTTGGCTTCGATCCCTCTGTGGGACATGTGGAAGCCCAGCAGCTTACCGGAAGGAACGCCAAACATGCACTTCTCCGGGTTGAGTCACAGGTCCACCTTGTGGAGGCTCGCGAAGGTCTCCTCCAGATCCTGGATCACATCTTCGCCTCCCGAGACTTCACCACAATGTCGTCGACGTAAGCCTCAGCGTTTTTCATGAGTTGCCGGCCTAAGGCGATGTGCATCAGCCGCTGGAAAGTTGCGCCCGCGTTGTGCAACTCGAACGGCATGCAGGTGTAGCAGTACACCCCACATGGGGTCAGGAAGGCTGTCTTCTCCACGTCTTCCACCGCCATCTTGATTTGGTGATAACCCGAAAACGCATCCAAGAAACATAGTAGGTCGCATTCGGCGGTGGAGTCAACAATTGGGTCGATGCGGGGGAGTGGGAACGGATCTTGAGGGCAGGCATTGTTGAGGTTGGTGAAGTTGACACACATGCGCTCCTTTCCTCCCTTTTTGGCACGACAATGGGGTTTGCCAGCCATTTGGGGTAGCGAACCTCGCGAATAACACCTGCTACCTCTAGCTTACGGGTTTCTTGGACGATGAAGGCATGCTTATCAGTGGACTGCCGCCTTGCCTTCTGCTTCACGGGGCGTACATTAGGGCACACATTCCAGGTGATGCTCAATCACCTCCCTTGGGACCCCCGCTATCTGCTTGGGTTCCCACGCGAACACATCCTTGTTCAAGCATAGGAACTTCACCAGCGCCTCCTCTTGGTCGAGGTCGAGGTTGGCACCTATGGTGAAGGTGGCGCCTGAGGACCCGTCCTCCTCAACTGGCACCTTCTTGGTCTCCGCCTTGTCCTGAGTGAACAACTGCTTCTTCTTGGTCGGTGCAGCCCCCTTGGCCTTGGAGGTGTCCGCGCCGGCAGGCTGCCCTACCGAGGCGGTCTTGAGGGCGAGCTTGAGCGCCAACAGAGCATCCTTGGTATCGCCAGCCACGGTGAGGACGCTGCTACTCCCGGGCATCTTCATGAGGTTGTAGGCCGGGTGGGTTGCTGCCATGAACTGAGCCAAGGCAGGGTATCCGAGGATGGCGTTGTATGGGAGGCCGATGTGGGCGATGTCGAAGTCGACCAGCTCCGTGCGGAAATTGTCATGGGTGCCGAAGGTCACAGGGAGGTGGATCTTCCCCAGGGAGCTGGAGGAACCGCCTCCGACGCCTGAGAAGGGCTTGCTTGGTCGGAGCCGTTCCAGCGGTACATGGAGGAGGCTGAACGCCTCCACCGAGAGCACGTTGAGGCCGGTGCCGCCGTCAATGAGGGTTTTGGTTACGGTCACCTGGCAGATGGTGGGCATGCAAAGCATCGAGAGCGCGCCCGAGCAGGCGGTGTTGACGGGGTGATCGTCCGAGTTGAAGGTCAAGTCAGCCTTGGGTGCCGTCCAACCCAGGGGATCTCCTTGCTACGCGAGGGCGGGGCCGATCTGGCAAAAGAACGGCTTGGTGTGGTGGTCTGAGGGTGGCGCTTGCGAGCCGCCCAGGAGAGCTGCGACGACCGGGGGCGCCGGTGTCGCGTAGTTGGTGAGGAAGAGATCGCGCAGCTTCTCCCAGGAGGCCACAGAAGATGTTGGCAGGTTGAGCAGCCAAACGCGTGGGACGCTGATGAGGGCCATGGGAAACCAGTTGGCAATGACCCTGTCGTCGCCTCCGGCCTTGAGGACGGCCTCCTCGTACGCCATCAGGAAAGCCAGCGGGTCCGCCGCGCCGTCGTAGCGCGGCGGCATCTCTGGCTTGAACTTGTGCGGCCACTGCACCTGCCGCAGGGCGGGGGCCAAGGCTCGGAGCCCCCTGGCCCCAGTGCTAGCGCCGGTCGTCGGAGCCGGAGGCGCGATGCCCGCCATGAGGGCGAAGCGCGGTGCTGGTGGAGAACGGGCCGACGGAAAGAAGAGCTCCGGCGCACCCCTACCTGGCACGCCAAATGTTGGATATCGGGTTCCAGCAAAACCCTTAAGGTTCGAACTCTGGGGTGCGCATGAAGATCTCTCCCTACCGAAACACGCCCTCAGCCTCACCGCAGTTTCTAAGCTAGATCGATGAACAACACAAGAGACACAAGGTTTATACTGGTTCGGGCCACCGTTGTGGTGTAATACCCTAATCTAGTGTGTGGTGTGGTGGATTGCCTCTTGGGCTGATGATGAACAGTTCAGAGGAAGAACAGCCTCGCGAGGAGAGGTGTTCTTGTGCTTGGCATGTTTTGAGAGGAGTCGATCCGTCTCTGTTGGCTCTAGATGAGATGCTTTCTACTGTGGTGGCTAGCCCTATTTATAGAGGCCCTGGTCCTCTTCCCAAATATTGAGCGGGAAGGGAGCCAACAACGACCATTTTGAAAGGGGACAACTAGTGCAAGCTACCCTGACTAAAGGTGGTCTTCGCCTGCCAAAGGCACTGGTGATGACGCCATCTTGGGCTCCATGGTGACCTCCGTCTTGCCGCTCTATTGGCCTTGGTCTTGTTGCACCGATATGGAAACCTTTGCCTGATGCCTCGGTACTCCGTGCCTGTGCTTGCCCCCTTTGCACCAAAGAGGAAACGGGGACACTGCACAGGCTGGCGCCCACCTAGCGCCCGCCCGGTCTTGATCGTCATGGCTTGCGTCACGGGCACCTAGCGAGGTACCCTCTGCCTTGATCTCTCCACCTCCTCGCGATCCTGCCTGGTGAGCCCGCCCTTGAGGAGGCCTTGCATCGTCCGCCCCACGAGGCTTGGCCCCTCGCAAGGGTCTTGAGTGTTGGTTGATGAAGACTGGCCATAATGGGCTACCGGTTGAGCCGCGCTGCAGGCCGCAAGCAAGCAAGTCTGGGTACCTCCGTTCCCAGAACGCCGATAGGTAGCTTACACATCTCGCCAGCTACGACCTCATGAAGGAAATTATCCTACACATGATTTGGAACTGGACACTGTTGTGCACTCCCAAAAGATTTAGAGACATTACCTCATTGGAAAGAGATGTTAAATATTTACTGACCACAAGAGTCTCAAATATATATTTACCCAGCCAGACTTAAACCTTTGACAAGGAAGATGGCTCGAGTTGGTCAAGGACTATGATCTGGGAATAAATTATCATCTAGGAAAAGCCAATGTGGTTGCCGATGCCCTCAGTCGCAAGCCTGCCAGTTTAAGCGCCATGATGGAATCTTTGCCTCCAGAACTCCAGCAAGAGATCGCTCAGCTCAACTTGGTAATTGTAAAGTCCGGTCTTGCAAATATTATGGAAGTAAATCCTACTCTAGAATAGGAGATTCGCATGGCATAGGCTGACAACAAGATTCTGCAAGGATATCTCAAACGTCTGCATGAAGGCAAGTCTCAGGATTTCTCAAAGGATGCACTAGGTACACTCAGGTTCCAAGGAAGGATATGCATACCTGAGCAAGCAGATTTGAGGAAGAAAATTTTGGCAGAAGCACACGAATCCTCATATTTGATACACCCAGGCGGCACTAAAATGTACGAAGATCTTCAATAGCTATTTTGGTGGGATGGAATGAAATGGGACATCTGCTACGTATTGAGCTTGTGTTGGTTTTCCTTGAAGAGCTAAGGGTGATGCCGCAATAGTAGCGTAAGTATTTCCCTCAGTTTTTGAGAACCAAGGTATCAATCCAGTAGGAGGCTCCTCAAAAGTCCCATGCACCTACACAAACAAACAAGAACTCGCAACCAACGCAATAAAGGGGTTGTCAATCCCTTCACAGCCACTTGCGAAAGTGAGATCTGATAGAGATAATATGATAAGAAATATATATTTTTGGTATTTTTATGATATAGATTGGAAAAGTAAAGATGCAAATAAAAGTAGATTCAAAGCTTATATGATAGAAGATAGACCTGGGGGGCATAGGTTTCACTAGTGGCTTCTCTCAAGATAGCATAAGCATTACGGTGGGTGAACAAATTACTGTCGAGCAATTGATAGAAAAGCGAATAATTATGAGATTATTTAGGCATGATCATGTATATAGGCATCACGTCCATGACAAGTAGACTGACTCCTTCCTGCATCTACTACTATTACTCCACACATCGACCGCTATCCAGCATGCATCTAGAGTATTAAGTTCATGAAGAACAGAGTAACGCATTAAGAAAGATGACATGATGTAGAGGGACAAACTCATGCAATATGATATAAACCCCATCTTTTTATCCTCGATGGCAACAATACAATACGTGCCTTTCTGCCACTGCTGTCACTGGAAAAGGACACCGCAAGATTGAACCCAAAGCTAAGCACTTCTCCCATTGCAAGAAAGATCAATCTAGTAGGCCAAACCAAACTGATAATTCGAAGAGACTTGCAAAGATAACTTAATCACACATAAACGAATTCAGAGGAGATTCAAATAGTTCTCATAGATAAACTTGATCATAAACCCACAATTCATCAGATCTCGACAAACGCACCACAAAAAGAGTTACATCGAATAGATCTCCAAGAAGATCGAGGAGAACTTTGTGTTGAGATTCAAAGAGAGAGAAGAAGCCATCTAGCTAATAACTATGGACCCGAAGGTCTATGGTAAACTTCTCACAACTCATCGGAAGGGCTTTGGATATGATGTAGAGGCCCTCCATGTTCGATTCCCCCTCCGGTGGAGCACCGGCAAAGGCTCCAAGATGGGATCTCGTGGATACAGAAGGTTACGGCAGTGGAAATAGTTTTTCGTGGTTGCCTATGATGTTTTCAGGGTATATGGGTATATATAGGAGGAAGAATTAGGTCGGTGGACGCTCGAGGGGCCCACGAGGGTGGGGGCGCGCCCACCTGTAGGGGCGCGTCGGGCATCCTCGTGGACGCCTCACTTGTTTCTTGACTTCCACTCCAAGTCCTCTGGATCATTTTTGTTCCAAAAAGATCGCTCCCAAAGGTTTCATTCCGTTTGGACTCCGTTTGATATTCCTGTAGGACCTTGAAGTATGTCTAGAGGGGGGGTGATTAGACTACTTGACCAATTAAAAAATTATCCTTTTCCCAATTTTAGTCTTTGGCAGATTTTAGCTATCTTAGCACAAGTCAAGCAATCTTCATACAATTCAAGCAAGCATGCAAAGAGTATATGAGCGAAGGAAATTAAAGCATGCAACTTGCAAGAAAGTAAAGGGAAGGGTTTGGAGATTTCAAACGAAATTTGGAGACACGGTGATTTTTGAGCCGTGGTTCCGATAGGTGGTGCTATCGTACATCCACGTTGATGGAGACTTCAACCCATGAAGGGTAACGGTAGCGCGAGTCCACGGAGGGCTCCACCCAAGAAGGGTCCACGAAGAAGCAACCTTGTCTATCCCACCATGGTCGTCGCCCATGAAGGACTTGCCTCACTAGCGGTAGATCTTCACAAAGTAGGCGATCTCCTTGCCCTTACAAACTCCTTGGTTCAACTCCACAATCTTTTCAGAGGCTCCCAAGTGACACCTAGCCAATCTAGGAGACACCACTCTCCAAGAAGTAACAAATGGTGTGTTGATGATGAACTCCTTGCTCTCGTGCTTCAAATGATAGTCTCCCCAACACTCAACTCTCTCTCATAGGATTTGGATCTGGTGGAAAGAAGATTTGAGTAGAAAGCAACTTGGGGAAGGCTAGAGATCAAGATTCATATGGTAGGAATGGAATATCTTGGCCTCAACACATGAGTAGGTAGTTCTCTCTCAGAAATGGTAAGTTGGAAGTGTAGGTTTGTTCTGATGGCTCTCTCCACGAATGAAGAGGAGGTGGAGGCGTATATATAGCCTCCACACAAAATCTAACCGTTACACACAATTTACCAATCTCGGTGGGACCGAATCAACAAACTCAATCGGACCGATTCAGTAAACCTAGTGACCGTTAGTGATTTCGGTGGGACCGACATGCAACTCGGTAGGACCGATATGGTTAGGGTTAGGGCATAACGTAATCTCGGTGAGACCGATTACACAAACTCGGTGAGACCGATTTTGGTAATTAGCTAACCAGAGAGTTGGTCAGGTAAACTCGGTGGGACCGATTCGCTCTTTTCGGTGAGACCAAAATGTTACGAAAGGGAAACAAAGAGTTTACATTGCAATCTTGGTGGGACCGATCGCTCACTTCGGTTAGACCAAAATGTTACGAAGGGAAACAGAGAGATTACAATCCCATCTCGATGAGACCGAGATCCCTATCGGTGAGACCGATTTGCCTAGGGTTTGTGGTAGTGGCTATGACATGTGAACTCAGTGGCGCCGGATAGAAAGAATCGGTGGGGCCGAGTTTGACTTTAGGTTTAGGTCATATGTGGATATGAGAAAGTACTTGAGGGTTTTTGGAGCATATCACTAATCACTTGAAGCAAGAAACTCATCAAGCAACACCTCATCCCTCCTTGATAGTATTGGCTTTTCCTATAGACTCAATGTGATCTTGGATCACTAAAATATAAAATGTAGAGTCTTGAGCTTTTGAGCTTGAGCCAATCCTTTTGTCCTTAGTATTTTGAGGGATCCACTTTCATCATCCATGCCATGTCATTCATTGAGCTTTCCTGAAATATTTGTCTTGGAATAGTATTAGCTCAATGAGCTATATGTTGTTGTGAATTACCAAAACCACCTAAGTTGGCATCTTGGCAGCCTTCTCCTTCTTTGCTTTCTCCTTCTTCTCTTGAGCTTGCACTGATGATGGTTCATTCTCATTCATGACAACTTGATTGTCCTCAAAATCTGGATAGATAACAAATTGTTCCTTATCCAATAGGTATTTGCCTGTGCCCATCTTTGAGTTGATCAGCTCTTGGATTTGTGGGGCAAATCCACAACTTCTCTTCTGGTCTGCTGCTGTCCTATTGATAGTCTCAACTATGAGGCTCATGACCTTGAATTTCTGTGGCACATCAAATATGTGTAGCATATTAATGGCATGCCCTCTGATCATGTTGTGGTCACCTGACTTGGGCAACAGAGTGTGCCTTAGGATCCAGTTGATCGTTGGCAGCCCTGACAAAAGAAAATGGACAGACCCAAACTTGAAAGTCTCAAGTGCCTTGTCTGGGATCTCCTTGTACATGTGTGACATAGAATTGTGATCCTTCTTCTTCTTGGAGTAAACATCCAAGTCATCTTCTTTCTCCTCTGGGGCATTGATCAGATTTTCCCATTCCTCAATAGTTGATTGGTACCTTGTACCTTCAGACATCCAGACTATTTTGCCATCAGGATAAAAGTGAGCTGTGGAGTAGAATTGCATAACTAGCTCATCATTCCAGTTTGTGAACTTCTGTCCAACAAACTCATCAACTCCACAAGCCTTAAAGCTGTCAAATACTCCTGGGTAGTGATCCTCATTTTCCTTCATGTATTTCCAGTCTACCCACCTCATATCACAAACTATGGGCTTCTTGTCCAACAGCACAGTCTCATAAAAGTCCTACTGTTCTTTAGTGTGGAACCTGTAATCAACAACAGTTCTTCTTCTGATTTCATATGGATCAAACAATCTCCACTGCCTGAGCCCTGCATCCTTCCTCGGCTTCATATTCTCAGCCACTAGATGAGCATCATTGTGGTATGGAATCTTGGGTTTCAGCTTCCTCAGAAATTTTCCTTCATCATCTTCCTCAGCAGCAACTTCAGGCACTGGGACCTTGTTCTTCTCAGCATCTGGTATGCTCCTGGTATTCCTCTTAGGTGCAGACTTGGCCTTGGAGGCAACTTTGGGTGCTTCCTTGGGCTTTGATGATGCAGCCCCTGACCTTATAGCATCACCCATCAGCTTTTGTGCCTTGGGTGCTGGTGCAGCAACCTCTTCTTCCTCCTCCTCTTCCATCATGGAAGGTTGTCCAACAACTCTGGCCATGGTCTTTCTGACCCTTTCCTTTCTCTTCTTTCCTTCTGCAGCTGGCTCTTTGGGATCAGGTTTTTGTGTTGATCCTCTAACCTTCAGCATAGGTGTCCTCTTGGCAGGGACCTTCCTATTCAGTCCAGGCTTTGTGGACTTAGCTGAGCCATACTCCTTCTTGAGCACTACCTTCTTGGAAGTAGCCTCATCTTCAGCTGCCACATAGTCCTCATCCTCAGAGTCTGAGGTTCTCTTCCTTCTGGCTCTTGTGGCTGCTTTGGGCAAATTGCTAGGAGTGCTCTTGCTGCCTTCATCTGAGGAACTAGAGCGACTAGTACCCTCACTCATGTGAATCTGCTCTTCTTCCCTGTTCTGGCTGTCACTTTGGTCTGACATGCTGAAAACACTGACTGCTAACCCTGTGAATAGTTATAGATGAGATAGAATGGATGAGCATCACAAAATGCAGAGATTTTTTGCAAAAGAATGATTCAAAAACTTAGTTTTAGTTTTCCACAGAAAGCATTACGGATCAACCGATTTGTAAACTCGGTGATACCGAAGCAACTTTTGGAACCTAAACCAGTGATCTCGGTCAGACTGAGTCACAGTTCGGTGGAACCGAGACTGCTAGGGTTTCACTGAGTTCTAAAATTGGTCACACCGATTTGCAATTCTCGGTCAGACCGAGAATCACTTGTGCAATGGCGTTTGCCGAATCGGTGGAACCGAGTTTTTCAACTCAGTGGGTCCGAGATGGTTTCGGCGGAAACCTAACCCTAAATTTTCAAATCTCATCTATTCTAAGAATTGTTTTGACTGGATAGATGCATTTCAATCATGGCAAGAAACATAATGAACACAATGTGCTAGGAATCGGACGAGGATAGCACTATGATCGATTCCATACCCTAGTTTGGCGATGAACTCGCTACGGCGGTAACGGTGGGGATGAATTCCGTTGACAGCGGCGGAGACCAGCTACTGGAGGCGGCTGGCGATGAAGTCGATGATTCGGAGACCTAGGAGGCAGAGCGAGCTATGTCCGAGCGAAGGGGTTTGAAGAAGTTTTCCAAATTTTTGCCCGTGTGTATATATAGCCCGACCCTGTCGGTGTGACCGAGTGGAACAACTCGGTGGCACCGAGATGCATAACTGTTCACAGTTACAGAAACTCAGTGAGACCGAAAATTTCAAATCGGTTGCACCGAGATTGAAAACCTAGATCGACTTAGTGATCTTGGTATGTCCGAAATGGAAGAATCGGTCAGACCGAAACACACAAAGAAGTTTTGGAAGTTTAAGTCCATGATGAATTGGGGACTCCGAGTGCTCCTCACACAAAGTGGTTCGAATCTGACTTGATCAAATTTTGTGATGTAGCATGAATAGAGTTTGAGACAAGAAAAACATAGATAACTAGAGAAGGTTCTTAGGCATTCTTGTTCATCCACTTGGCAAAAGAAAAAGAAGCCAATCAATCAAAGCAACAAGTGGATGTCCTCGAATGAGTTAAATATGCAACCAACATGCTCACACAATAAAATGGCAAATGAAATATGTGGGAAAGCATGCACAACCAATTCTAGCATCTATCAAACAATTGGCGATGACTAGGTCATCTATATATGAGTATATTGACTTAGGAGTCAAATGAGAACATTTGATCATAGGTCATACTCATCGTTTCAGCTCAAGTGGGGTTTCCACTTTTACATAATACATTGATGTGTTCACATCATTAGAGTTGCTTTGACTCAATTCTTAGAGTTAAGCTCCCCCTAGATGTGAGATCCCCCCTTAGAGGGATGAACTAACCTTGGGTTTTGTCGATGATGACTTCACGTAGGTGCTGAAGATGTGGATGCTCAATGTTGATGTAGATCATTTGGAGCTATCCTTTGGAGTGAGTTGCACTTTCAATACCTACATGGGTTAGTCCCACAAGGAGCAAACAAGTATATCCATACACATAGAGTGATGCACACAGAAGATGATGTCCATGAAAGCATTAGGTTACCTTGTCCCTTGCCTTACCAACATGAGGGTTTGTGACTCCTTGAACTAGTGCAAGATATGGAAGTTGATTGCACTTTTCCTTGCCATAATGATTTGAGTGAAGAATGTTGGCGGAGTCACCCTCAAGAACTCTCTAGTTCTTCTTCTTCGGGATCCACATCATCTTGATGGGAATCCTTGGAGTTGTAGTCGTGCTTGATGAAGTAGAACTTGACGTAGTCTTGGGAACCCACTTGACCAAGGCCTTAGGAGCTTCTTCAAATGCATCAATCTCCTCTTGAAGCGTGTCCTTGCCTTTGTGCTTGTGGTCTTGTGGTGGAAGATCATCTTGAGCTTGTGTTCCTTTGAAGGAAGTAGGATCATACTTCTCTTGTTGAGGAACAAACTTCGTCTTGGGGTATTGATCTTCTTCCCACTCAACTCCATTGGCATTGAACTTTCGTTCAAAACCAACACCTTGATTCTTCCGGTGCCTTCCTTGCTTGCGTACAATTTCCTCGAATTGCTTACTCCCGGCAAGGCTCTTGTAAACACCTTTCTCTATAATTCCCATCAATAAGCTATTTTCTTGCTCAAGTGTAACTTGGCTAAGAGAATCATTAGTGGAATCAATAGAACTACTAGAAGCAACAATATTGGATTTAGCATGATTGTTGTTACTACTAGAGGAAGAATCCTTCTTGTTCTTGTTACTAGACGTGACTTGAGGCATGTAAGTAGATAAGAGTAAACGCTTGACAATGTAAGAAGAACTTTTCTTGCGAAGATCATCATTGATTGCTTTTAAGAACTCGTGCTCTTGCTCAAGATTGAGCTTTTTAAAGCATAACTTCTCATGAGTCCTCAAAAGTTCTCGATGATCTCCTAAGATAGTTTCATGAGCTAACTTAAGAGTGTTTAGTTCTTTAGTTAGAAGCTCAATCTTCTCCTTATCATTGTCATTCGTTTTATCTTGTTTAGCATGATTAATTGAAGTTTCATCATAGTATTCATCACTAGAGTTGTCAATAAGTAAATCATCATCACCTAACAAGTCATATTCATCACTATTGAAATCAACATACTCGGGGTGAGTTACCTTAGGGCCTTTAGCCATGAAGCATCTTCCAATTCCTTCATTTGGTGAATCAAATATATCGTAGGAGTTGGTCGACACAAGTGCTAGACCGGCAACACCTTCATCTTGAGTATGTTCGGAGTCAGAGTGATAGCTTCTCTCAGAGTGATGTTCAAAGTCGGAACCGGATACCCATTCACCAACATGAGCTTAATGTCTTCGTTTTGTGTAGCTCTTTGATGACTTGTCCTTCCTTTCTGAATCCTTGCTTCTCCGGGATGTTCTTTGTTCATAACAATCATCTCTACTCCTTCTCTCTCTTGGCGGTGATTCTTCTCTTTTACTTCTTCTCTTGGGAGAATCTTCTCTTCTTTTGTAGGGTACCGTACACTCATTGGAATAGTGTCCAGGTCTCCCACAATTGTAGCAATTTCGCTCTCGACTGGAAGATCTTTTGTCATTGTAAGACCTTGACTTGGAGCTTCTTTCTTTGCTTCTACTCTTGTAGAATTTGTTGAAGTTCTTCACCATTAAGCTCAACCCTTCATTGAAGGTTTGTTTCTCACTTGATGATGTAGGGGATTCACATGTGGCTTTGTAAGCACCACTTAACTTGTTGTGAAGTTCCTCCTTATCCTTGAGTGACATATCATGAGCAACAATTCTTCCAATGACCTCCGTTGGCTTGAGATTCTTGTAATTGGGCATCATTTGGATCAATGTGCACACGGTATCATATTTTCCATCCAATGCTCTTAGGATCTTCTTGATAATGAATCTGTCGGTCATCTCTTCACTTCCTAAGCCCGCAATCTCATTTGTGATAAGAGCAAGCCTAGAGTACATTTCAGCGACACCTTCACCATCCTTCATTTTGAACTTGTCAAGCTGACTTTGGAGCACATCCAACTTGGATTCCATGACGAAGTTGGTACCTTCGTGCATATCAATCAAAGTATCCCAATTTCCTTTGCATTCTCAAGACGGCTGATTTTGTTGAATTCTTCGGGGCACAATCCGTTGAAGAGGATATCACAAGGTTGAGCGCTATATTGCAGCATCTTCAATTCATCCACACTAGCCTCACGGTTTGGTTCCCTCCCATCAAAGAATTCACCTTGCAAGCCGATACACACAATAGCCCAAACGGCGGGGTTATGTCCAAGAATATCCATTTTCATCTTATGCTTCCAACTAGAAAAATTAGTACCATCAAAGTAAGGACCTCTACAGTGATAATTTCCCTCGCTATACGCCATACTCTCCTAGGTTGTGAAACCAAGGCTATGACCACCAAAAGCTATGGAAATCAAAGCAAATGGAGACCAAGGCTCTGATACCACTTGTAGGACCTTGAAGTATGTCTAGATGCGGGGTGATTAGACTACTTGACCAAGGCTCCCAAGTGACACCTAGCCAATCTAGGAGACACCACTCTCCAAGAAGTTACAAATGGTGTGTTGATGATGAACTCCTTACTCTCGTGCTTCAAATGATAGCCTCCCCAACACTCAACTCTCTCTCATAGGATTTGGATCTGGTGGAAAGAAGATTTGAGTGGAAAGCAACTTGGGGAAGGCTAGAGATCAAGATTCATATGGTAGGAATGGAATATCTTGGCCTCAACACATGAGTAGGTAGTTCTCTCTCAGAAATGGTAAGCTGGAAGTGTAGGTTTGTTCTGATGGCTCTCTCCACGAATGAAGAGGAGGTGGAGGGTATATATAGCCTCCACACAAAATCTAACCGTTACACACAATTTACCAATCTCGGTGGGACCGAATCAACAAACTAGGTCGAACTGATTCAGTAAACCTAGTGACCGTTAGTGATTTCGGTGGGACCGACATGCGACTCGGTAGGACCGATGTGGTTAGGGTTAGGGCATAACGTAATCTCGGTGAGACCGATTACACAAACTCGGTGAGACCAATTTTGGTAATTAGCTAACCAGAGAGTTGGTCAGGTAAACTCAGTGGGACCGATTCGCTCTTTTTGGTGAGACCGAAATGTTACGAAAGGGAAACAGAGAGTTTACATTGCAATCTCGGTGGGACCGATCGCTCACTTCGGTTAGACCAAAATGTTACGAAGGGAAACAGAGAGATTACAATCCCATCTCGGTGAGACCGAGATCCCTATCGGTGAGACCGATTTGCCTAGGGTTTGTGGCAGTGGCTATGACATCTGAACTCGGTGGCGCCGGATAGAAAGAATCGGTGGGGCCGAGTTTGACTTTAGGTTTAGGTCATATGTGGATATGAGAAAGTAGTTGAGGGTTTTTGGAGCATATCACTAAGCACTTGAAGCAAGAAACTCATCAAGCAACACCTCATCCCTCCTTGATAGTATTGGCTTTTCCTATAGACTCAATGTGATCTTGTATCACTAAAATATAAAATGTAGAGTCTTGAGCTTTTGAGCTTGAGCCAATCCTTTTGTCCTTAGTATTTTGAGGGATCCACTTTCATCATCCATGCCATGCCATTCATTGAGCTTTCCTGAAATATTTGTCTTGGAATAGTATTAGCTCAATGAGCTATATGTTGTTATGAATTACCAAAACCACCTAGGGATAGTTGAACTTTCAATTCCTTTTCTTTGAAACACTCAAATAGGCAAAAAAACAATTCGGGCCGGGCCTTCGGTTAGTAGGTTAGTCCCAAAAATGATATTGAAGTGTAAAGTAAAGCCCATAAACACCCAAAACAGGTAATATAATAGCATGGAACAATCAAAAATTATAGCTACATTGGAGACGTATCAAGCATCCCCAAGCTTAATTCCTGCTTGTCCTCGAGTAGGTAAATGATAAAAATAGAATTTTAGATGTGGAATGCTACCTAGCATAATTCTCAATGTAATTTTCTTTATTGTGGCATGATTGTTCAGATCCAAACGATTCAAGATAAAATCTTATAAAACATAAAAATAGTAATACTTTAAGCATACTAACAAATAATCATGTCTTATCAAAATAGCATAGCCAAAGAAAGCGTATCCCTACAAAATCATATAGTTAGGCCATGCTTCATTTTCATTACACAAAAAACTCCCATCATGCACAACCCCGGTTTTAGCCAAGCAATTGGTTCATACTTTTTAAAGCGCTTCAGCTTTTTCAACTCTTACGCAATACATGAGCGCAAGCCATGGACATAGCACTATATGTGGTATATGGTGGTGGTTGTGAAGACAAAAAGGGAGAAGATAGTCTCACATCAACTAGACGTATCAACGGGCTATGGAGATGCCCATCAATTGATATCAATGTGAGTGAGTAGGGATTGCCACGCAATGGATGCACTAGAGCTATAAACATATGAAAGCTCAACAAAAGAAACTAAGTGGGTGTGCATCCAACTTGCTTGCTCACGAAGACCTAGGGCATTTTGAGGAAGCCCATCATTGGAATATACTAGCCAAGTTCTATAATGAAAAATTCCCACTAGTATATGAAAGTGACAACATAGGAGACTCTCTATCATGAATATCATGGTGCTATTTTGAAGCACAAATGTGGAAAAGAGATAGTAGCATTGTCCCTTCTCTCTTTTTCTCTCATTTTTTTGATGATGGGCTCTTTGGCCTCTTTTTTATTTTGTGGGCTCTTTGGCCTCTTTTTTTTCTTTTTTTTAAAGTCCGAAGTCTCATCCAGACTTGTGGGGGAATCATAGTATTCATCATCCTTTCCTCACTTAGGACAATGCTCTAATAATGAAGATCATCACACTTTTATCAATTTATAACTCAAGAATTAAAACTCAATACTTAGAACAAAACATGACTCTATATGAATGCCTCCGACGGTGTACCGGGATATGAAATGAATCAAGAGTGACATGTATGAAAAATTATGAAGGTGGCCTTGCCACAAATACGATGTCAACTACATGATCATGCAAAGAGCAATATGACAATGATGGAACGTGTCATAATAAACGGAACGGTGGAAAGTTTCATGGCAATATCTCTCGGAATGGCTATGGAAATGCTATAATAGGTAGGTATGGTGGCTGTTTTGAGGAAGGTAAATAATGGGTGCATGATACCGGTGAAAGTTGCGCGGCATAATAAAGGCTAGCAAAGTGGAAGGGTGAGTGTGCGTATATCCATAGACTCACATTAGTCATAAAGAACTCATATACTTATTGCAAAACTCTACTTGCCCTCGAAGCAAAGTACTACTACGCATGCTCCTAGGGGAAGGGTTGGTAGGAGTTAACCATCGCGCGATCCCGACCTCCACTCATAAGGAAGACAATTAAAAGAGCACCCCATGCAACAAATTTGTCACACGACTTTTACCATACATGCATGCTACGGGACTTGCCAACTTCAACACAAGTATTTCTTAGTTTCATAATTACCCAACTAGCATGACTCCAACATTACTACCTTTATATCTCAAAACAATTATCAAGCATCAAATTGATCCTAGTGTTTAATGCACTTTCTATGATAGTTTTTATTATACCCAACTTGGATGCTCATCATTCTAGGACCAAATTTATAACCATAGAAAATACCATGCTGTTCTAAAAGACTCCCAAAATAATATAAGTGAAGCATGAGAGATCAACAATTTCTTCAAAATTAGGCCACTGCCGTGCTTTAGAAAACACAAGTGAAGCACATAGAGCAAAACTATCTAGCTCAAAAGATATAAGTGAAGCACATAGAGTATCCTAATAAATTATAAATCAAGTGGGATTCTCCCAAAAGGTGTGTACAGCAAGGATGATTGTGGAAAAATAAAAAGCAAAGACTAATATCATACAAGATGCTCCAAGCAAAACACATATCATGTGGCGAATAAAAATATAGCTCCAAGTAAAGTTACCGATAGACGAAGACGAAAGAGGGGATGCCTTCTGGGGCATCCCCAAGTTTAGGATTTTGGTTATCCTTGAATATATTGGGGTGCCATGGGCATCCCCAAGCTTAGGCTCTTGCCACTCCTTATTCCATAATCCATCAAATCTTTACCCAAAACATGAAAACTTCACAACACAAAACTCAACAGGAAATCTCATAAGCTCCGTTAGTGCAAGAAAGAAAAAACACCACATAAGATACTGTAATGAACTCATTATTTATTTATATTGGTGTTAAACCTACTATATTCCAATTTATCTATGGTTCATACCCTACATACTAGCCATAGATGCATCAAAATAAGCAAACAACACACGAAAAACAGAATCTGTCAAAAACAGAACAGTCTGTAGCAACCAGTAACTCTCAAATACTTATGGAACTCTAAAAATCCTACCAAAATAGGAAGTCTTGGGCAATTTGTATATTGAACTACAGCAAAAATAATCAACGCAAAAGCACGTTTCTTTGAATTACTAAAATTAGTTTCGTGCGTGCAAAGTTTCTGTTTTTCAGCAGAATCAAATTAACTATCACCGTAGGTTATCCTATAGGTTCTACTTGGCACAAACACTAATTAAAACATAAAAACACATCTAAACAGAAGGTAGATGCAAAATTTATTACTAAACAGAAGCAAAAACTAAAAAACTAAAATAAAATTGAGTTGCCTCCCAACTAGCGCTATCGTTTAACGCCCCTAGCTAGGCAAAAAAGCGAGGATAGATCTAAGTAGTGCCATCTTTGGCACTCAATTCATAAGTAGCTCACACTATAGATTCATAAGGTAATTTGACTTTCTTTCTTGGAAAGTGCTCCATGCCTTTCCTTAATGGAAATTGGAATCTAATATTCCCTTCCTTCATATCAATAATCGCACCAATCGTTATAAGGAAAGATCTACCAAGAACAATAGTACATGAAAGATTAAAATCTATATCAAGAATGATAAAATCTACGGGCACATAATTCCTATTTGAAACAATAAGAACATCATTGATTCTTCCCATAGGCTTCTTAATGGTGGAATCTGCAAGGTGCAAATTTAAAGAGCAATCATCAAGATCATGGAAACCTAGAATATCACATAAAGTTTTCGGAATCATGGAAACACTAGCACCCAAATCACACAAAGCATAACACTCATGATCTTTAATTTTAATCTTTATAGTCGGTTCCCACTCATCATAAAGTTTTCTAGGTATAGAAACTTCCAAATTAAGTTTTTCATTATAAGATTACATCAAGGCATCAACAATATGTTTGGTAAAAGCTTTATTTTGAATATAAGCATGAGGAGAATTCAACACGGATTGCAACAAGGAAATACAATCTACTAAAGAACAATTATCATAATTAAATTCCTTGAAATCCAAGATAGTGGGTTCAATGCTATTTAAAGTCTTGACCTCTCCAATCTCACTTTTACCAAATTTAGCATCAAGATCTAAAAACTCTGAATCATTGGTACGCCTTTTAACTAAAGTTGAATCATCTCCAGTCCCATCATTATCAAGATTCATATTACAAAACAAGGATCTAATAGGGGACACATCAATAACTTTTAGATCTTCATCATTATTTTCATGGCAACTAGAAGAACATGCTTTTACAAAGCAATCTTTCTTAGCACGCAATCTAGCGGTTCTTTCCTTGCACTCATCAATGGAAATTCTCATAGCTTTGAGAGACCCATTGATATCATGCTTAGGGGGAGTAGATCTAAGTTTCAAAGAATCAACATCAAGCGAAAGTCTATCAATGTTCCTAGCCAAATCATCAACTTTAAGCAATTTTTCTTCAAGCAAAGCATTAAAATTCTTTTGAGAGATCATAAATTCTTTAACACTATTCTCAAAATCAGAGGGCATCTTATTAAAATTGCCATAAGAATTATTGTAGGAATTTCCATAATTGTTAGAGGAATGACTAGGGAACGGTCTAGGATTAAAGTTTCCTCTATAAGCATTGTTACCAAAATTATTCCTACCAACAAAATTCACATCCATAGATTCATTACTATTCTCAATCAAAGTAGACAAAGGCATATCATTGGGATCAATAGGAGCACTTTTAGTAGCAAACAATTTCATAAGTTCATTCATCTTTCCACTCAAAACATTAATTTCTTCTATAGCATGCACTTTTTTACTAGTAGATCTTTCAGTGTGCCATTGAGAATAATTAGCCATAATATTAAAAAGGAGTTTGGTAGCTTCTCCTAAGGTGATTTCCATAAACATGCCTCCCGCGGCCGAATCTAAAAGATTTCTGGAAGCAAAATTCAATTCGGCATAAAAAATTTGTATGGTCATCCATAAATTCAAACCATGAGTAGGGCAATTGCAAATCATCAATTTCATTCTTTCCCAAGATTGGGCAACATGCTCATGATCAAGTTGTTTAAAATTCATAATATCGTTCCTAAGAGAGATGATCTTAGCGAGAGGAAAATACTTAGAGATAAAAGCATCTTTGCACTTATTCCATGAATCAATACTATTCTTAGGCAAAGACGAAAACCAAACTTTAGCACGATCTCTAAGTGAAACGGAAATAACTTCAATTTAACAATATCATTATCCATATCTTTATTCTTTTGCATCTCACACAAATCAACAAAGTTGTTTAGATGGGTAGCGGCATCATCACTAGGAAGGCCGGAGAATTGATCTTTCATAACAAGATTCAACAAAGTAGCATTGATTTCACAAGACTCAACATCATTAAGAGGGGCAATCAGAGTACTAAGGAAATCATTATTATTAGTATTGGAAAAGTCACAAAATTTGGTATTATCTTGCGCCATAGCGACAGGCAATCCAACACACAAGCAAACAAAAAGGCAAGCGAAAGAGAGAGGAGAATGGGAAAGAGAGGGCGAATAAAACGACAAGGGTGAAGTGGGGGAGAGGAAAACGAGAGGCAAATGGCAAATAATGTAAGTGCGAGGAAGATGAGTTTGTGATGGGTACTTGGTATGTCTTGACTTGAGCGAAGACCTCCCCAGCAACGGCGCCAGAAATCCTTCTTGCTATGTATTGAGCTTGTGTTGGTTTTTCTTGAAGAGGAAAGGGTGATGCAGCAATAGTAGCGTAAGTATTTCCCTTAGTTTTTGAGAACCAAGGTATCAATCCAGTAGGAGGCTCCTCAAAAGTCCCACGCACCTACACAAACAAACAAGAACTCGCAACCAACGCAATAAAGGGGCTGTCAATCCCTTCACGGCCACTTGCAAAAGGGAGATCTGATAGAGATAATATGATAAGATAAATATATTTTTGGTATTTTTATGATATAGATTGGAAAAGTAAAGATTCAAATAAGAGTAGATTGAAAGCTTATATGATAGAAGATAGACCCGGGGGCCATAGGTTTCACTACTGGCTTCTCTTAAGATAGCATAAGCATTACGGTGTGTGAACAAATTACTGTCGAGCAATTGATAGAAAAGCGAATAATTATGAGATTATCTAGGCATGATCATGTATATAGGCATCACGTCCGTCACAAGTAGGCCGACTCCTGCCTGCATCTACTACTATTACTCCACACATCGACCGCTATCCACCTTGCATCTAGAGTATTAAGTTCATGAAGAACAGAGTAACGCATTAAGAAAGATGACATGATGTAGAGGGATAAACTCATGCGATATGATATAAACCCCATCGTTTTATCCTCGATGGCAACAATACAATACGTGCCTTGCTGCCCCTGCTGTCACTGGGAAAGGACACCACAAGATTGAACCCAAAGCTAAGCACTTCTCCCATTGCAAGAAAGATCAATCTAGTAGGCCAAACCAAACTGATAATTCGAAGAGACTTGCAAAGATAACTTAATCACACATAAAAGAATTCATAGGAGATTCAAATATTTCTCATAGATAAACTTGATCATAAACCCACAATTCATCGGATCTCGATAAACACACTGCAAAAAGAGTTACATCGAAAAGATCTCCAAGAAGATCGAGGAGAACTTTGTGTTGAAATTCAAAGAGAGAGAAGAAGCCATCTAGCTAATAACTATGGACCCGAAGGTCTGTGGTAAACTACTCACAACTCATCGGAAGGGCCTTGGAGATGATGTAGAGGCCCTCCGTGATTGATTCCCCCTCCAACAGAGTGCTGGCAAAGGCTCCAAGATGGGATCTCGCGGATACAGAAGGTTATGGCGGTGGAAATAGTTTTTCATGGTCGCCTCTGACGTTTTCAGGGTACATGGGTATATATAGGTGGAAGAAGTAGGTCGGTGGATGCTCGAGGGGCCCACGAGGGTGGGGGCGCGCCCACCTGTAGGGGGCACGTCGGGCACCCTCATGGCCGCCTCGCTTGTTTCTTGACTTCCACTCCAAGTCCTCTAGATCACGTTTGTTCCAAAAAGATTGCTCCCGAAGGTTTCATTCCGTTTGGACTCCATTTGATATTCCTTTTCTTCGAAACACTGAAATAGGCAAAAAAACAGCAATTCGGGTTGGGCCTCCGGTTAGTAGGTTAGTCCCAAAAATGATATAAATGTGTAAAGTAAAGCCCATAAACATCCAAAACGGGTAATATAATAGCATGGAACAATAAAAAATTATAGATACGTTGGAGACGTATCAACATCGCATATTTTGTCGCTTGTTGTGACATCTGCAAAAGAGTAAAGGCGGAACACCAGAAACCCACCAGACTTCTCCAACCTCTACCCGTCTCGCAATGGAAATGGGATGATGTCTGCATGGACTTTATCACCGGTCTACCCAGGACTCACCGAGGCAATGATGCTATATGGGTCATAGTGGACATGCCGACTAAAGTGGCTCACTTTATTCCCATCCGTTCCACCTTTCACGCTGATCAACTTGCACAGTTATACGTATCCCGGATTGTCAGTCTGCATGGAGTGCCAAAAAATCACTTCGGAACGAGGTTCGTTGTTTACCTCCGCATTCTGGTCCCGACTCCATCAAGCTTTGGGACCGCTCTCAAATATAGCACCGCCTATCATCCACAGACAGACGATCAGACCGAGCGGGTAAATCAAATCCTTGAAGATATGCTTCGAGCATGTGCCTTAGCCCATGGACCCAAATGGGAAGATTGTCTGCCATATGCGGAATTCTCATACAACAACAGTTTTCAAACCAGTCTAAAAATGTCACCCTTTGAAGCTTTGTACGGCCGTAAGTGCCGCACTCCATTAAATTGATCTCAAACCGGAGATAGCCGTATCTTCTGTACTGATCTGATATTAGAGGCAGAGAAACAAGTCAAGAAAATTCGAGATAGACTACAACTGGCTAAGTCATGACAAAAAAGTTATTATGATGCCAAACATCGGCAAGTCAGTTTTGAACCTGGTGAACACGTGTATCTCCGAGTCACACCTATGAAGGGAGTCAAGAGATTTCAGACCCGAGGCAAATTGGCACCAAGATATATTTTTTCGTTCCCGGTCATGACACGAGCTGGCACAGTTGATTATCAGTTGCAATTGCCACCAGAATTGTCGAAAGTACACAACGTGTTCCACGTATCACAGCTGAGAAGGTTTATTTCACCACCCGAGAAGAGGACTAATTTGTCAGAAATTGAGGATGCCAAAGATTTAACTTATGAGGAGAGACCGTTCAGGATCTTGGATGAGGCAGAAAGGGTCACAAGCAGCAAAGCGATCGAATTTTACAAGGTCCAGTGGGAGCATCACACCAAAGAAGAAGCAACCTGGGAAAGAGAGGAATTTTTAAGGGCAACCTACCCAGAGTTGTTTTCCCAAGCAATCGAATCTCGAGGACGAGATTCATCTTAAGTGGGGGAGGTTTGTGAAAGCCTGGATTTGCCTTCTCTCTTTTTCCGGACTTTCATTTGCATTTGTTTTGGATTTGGAGTTTTGAATCAATTCAAATGGACTTGAACATTTGGGCCTACCCTTGATTTCCACCCAGGTGACCCATCGACCTCTAACTCACCTTTCCTTCTCTAAAAAACTCCAATAAAAGCCCAAGGAATATTTTTCATAAAAGAAAAATATTCATTTTCTTCCGTGAAAATCACTTCAGAGAAGTATACTCCAAAGCAACCCCTAGATTACTTGCTCCAAAAATCCTGAATAAATTCACAAATATTCTTTGAACCCTAGGGCACTTTCTTGAGCAATAATATTGCATAACTTTTTGGAATATTTTTTCTACGGAAAATCATTTCTGTTCTGGACAGAATGGTCACTTTGCACAACAAGTATATTTTTGCTTGATCTTTTGGGGCTGATCTTTTCTGAGCTTGATTACCCTCCTAAGAGATTGCTAAACCCCAAAGCACAGCCTTTAGTTCCCACTAAAGTTTTCTCAGTGAAGCTCACAAGTTTCTGTCCAGAAACTTGCTAGGAAGAAAGCCACTCCCACAGTTCACCTATGACCGAGCCAACCGTGCAAAACAACCAAAACCACTAAGGACTACCTGCCAGACATGGTGTTTGCAATTAGCTCAGCCTGATGCCAAAGTTCATGCGGTGACCATGTTCATCCAAGGGGGTTGGCATGTGGCCGATGGGCTCTGCGGTGCACCAGCTCCTCTGTTTCGCGCATGCTCGCTACCCAGGCTGCTGCACCTTGCCAAATCACGCCCCCATCCTCGTTTGCACCTCATTAACTCCACCCTGGCACTCGCCGATGCCGGAGCTCGCCGCAGCGAGCACGGGCACGGCGCGGCCAAGGCAACAGTGCGCCCGTGCCCCTGTGCATGTCGCATACCTCGCTCCTGTGCTCGTCGCAGCTCGTCTACATCCCCCGCGTGATCTCCGACGTCTTCTCCCCCTCTCACTGACGCCATTCATCACCGGGCGACGCTCTAGAGAGCTTCGGCGAGCTCTCAATCCCCGCCTCGGCCTTGCCTATAAATAGAGCTCCCTCGAGCTCGTTTCTCTCCGCACACACATTCAGCACACCTCCACACCACCGTAGGAAGCCACAGCCCGGCCGGGCAGGCCTCTGGCAGATGTCCCCGCCCTGAGCTTGCCGGTGATCCCCGTCCTCTACCCCCTCCCTCTCTAGAGCCGCTCGAGCAATACTGACCACTCCGGCATGTTCGTGGTCGTCCACTGGTGCGTACCGGTGCCGTTGGAGCTACTGGACTAGCCCTGCTTCGCCGGAACCACCATCTCTGATGAGCTCCACCCACTGCCGCCGTTGGAGAGCTACGATCCGACCCCGTCCGGCCACCCCTAGCCACGCTACGGGTACGAGCTGGTGCGCCTCGATCTCCTCTACAACCCTATCCTCCTAGATCTCATCGTCGGGAACTCCTCACCGGAGAAAGTGTCATCGTCGTGCCACCGGACTCTGCTTCTCTCCCCTCCCCCTCCGACCTGCCACTGGGCCCGCTGTCAGCCACTTAGGTCGCGGCCAAAGCGGTATGAGTGGTGGCGCCCAGCCGGTTTATGCCTTCGACGTCACCCCCTCTGGTTTTTCTTTTAATTCAAACTTAGTTCAAATTTGACCAGAACTTTGACTAGCTGTAACTTTTATTTTACAAGTACAAATGAGTTGATTCTTTTTGCATTCTGTTCTTACTGGAAAATCCTAGAAGCACACGCAAGATGGGATTTTTTCCTGCTGCCTAGAATTTCTGGTAATTTTCAGAAGTGCTCTTGATATTTTCTTTTTGTCATTTGATTTATTTTCAGAAGGTGAAGCTTGTCTTGAAGGCATCCAGGAGGAGTGTGAAGCTCCTCTGCACTAAGGCAAGCCACAACAACATTGGCATGGTGTCTTTGCAATATCCATGATTTTCTACTTGAATTTTTATGATATTCATTGCATATAGTATTCAAATAAATAAAGCTTGTGTTATTTAGTTGGGCATGATCAAAATGCTTAGTTAACAGAAATGAATGCTTGAACTAGTGAGATATAGCTTGAGTAGTTGAACTAAGTAAGTTTGTCATGGATATAATAATATGATCATCAGTATTATTTTTCCTATATGCATAACGAGTTTTATTTGATAAATGCCAACTAAAGTGATGAGTATAAATAACCAGTAAGAAAGAACCGGAAATGTTTAAAGTTGAGTTTGTGCAAGTAGACCTTTGAATAAAGTTGATCTGTTATTTCTTAGTGACATATGATGCATGATATATGGTTGCATATGCATGGCATATAGTGACTCGAGCATTTTTATTTTCAAGTTAAACCTGATGATAATTGAACTTGAACATAAAGTTGGTCGGGTCATGGTGCCACTGAATCGGGCTCACAAGTGCAACCACATTTGCCTTAGTATGGGGAGGCCGTTAGTCGTCCTGTTGTCATGCCTTTTGTCGGTACCTCCAACGAGGGAAGGTTATTGGCGTGCGTTACCCTGGCCCGGTAAGTAGACATAACCTTGTGGACCTGTTGTTGTTATGGTACTTTGTCCCTGTTTGGGACTATTTATTTGCCACGACGGTGGTTGTTTTTCCTTTGGTAGGCTCGGCCACCCATGACTAATCCCAGTGGGGAGTTGGTCAGAGTGGCCGTAAGAGTTTCATGGCAATGGGAGAGTTCTGTCGGAATGTCGTTGGTCCACCCGAATGTGAGTGCGAGGCCATGGATTCTGTGGTGTGGGTCAAGTGCGCTACCTCTGTAGAGTGTATTAATCTATTGATAGCCGCGCCCGTGGATAAGGGCCTAGTTCGAAAGTAAGTCACACCATGGATCAACTTTCATAAATAAATCTTGCACACTAAGTTATTTGCATTGCACTGGTTGAATCATGATGATGTTAGTGAGACTGACTATTGTGGTATCACTTGTGATCCGGGAGTGATCACTGTTTGGTTACGAGGTAACCCATTGAATGAAGTATGGTTCCGTTCGTGATCCTCGTGATCACTATTTGGTTGCAAGGCAACCTGTTGGTAAGAGAGAGTCGGAGTGACTCATTGCACAAGTTTCATTTCACTGCATGAGTAGCATGTTGATGTTTGCATTTAACTTGATTAAATGTCATGATATTGTTTGTCATTATGGTTCTGTTTGTTGTGAGCTTTTAAGTACATTAATGTACTGACCTGGCGTGTTATGCCAGATTTCAGGAAAGTCTAACTGGATCGGAGTGCTGCCGTGTCTAGAACATGTCCACATCGTTGTCCCTATGATATGGAGTCCCGCTACATCATTGTTCTTCTGCCGTGTAGATGTCGTGCTCGAGGCCCCTTTGTGTTCACTAAATAATGTACATATTATTCAGCCACAACGAGTGTGCCGCTTGGCCTTGCTACTTGATGTAATGTCACACTATGCTTCCGCTACTTTCATTAAAGCGGTGATTTCTGTACCAAGATGTTGTGTATTGCCAGAAGACATGATCTCTGGGTTGGCAATGCAAGGTAAACCGGTCGCTCTGAGCCGGGGTGCCACACCCAATTATTGTCACCTTGGGGTATGCGGATCATAACACGTAATAGGTGCATACAACTTGCAGGATAGGATTAAGAATGCAAATATATTCATGAAAACATAAAGGGTCCAGATCTTAAATCATGGCACTCAGGACCTAGTGATAAGTATTAAGCATAGCAAAGTCATAGCGACATCAATCTCAAAACATAGTGGATACTAGGGATCAAGCCCTAACAAATTGAGTCGATTACATGACAAATCTCGTCCAACCCATCACCGTCCAGCAAGGCTATGAAGGAATTACTCACTCCAGGTGGCGAGGATCATGGAATTGTTGATGGAGGATGGTTAATGATGATGATGTCGTCGAATCCCCCTCTCTAGAGCCTCGAATGGACTCCAGATCAGCCCTCCCGGTGAAGAACAAGAGGTGACAGTGATCCGTATCGTCAAACCTGATGAAACTTTCTCTTCAATTTTTTTCTCTGCAAGATGGTACTTATGGAGTTGGACTTAGGGCACATGGAGGCTCCAGGGGCCCACAAGCTCACAGGGCACGCCCTTTGAGTTTGTGACTCCTGGGTGGCCCCCTCCAGTAGTTCTCTTTGCTGATATTATATATATTCTGAAAATATTCTCCGTAAATTTTTAGTTCCATCCGAGAAATTTTATTTCTGCACAAAAATAACACCATGGCAATTCTGCTGAAAACAACGTCAGTCCGGGTTAGTTCCATTCAAATCATGCAAGTTAGAGTCCAAAACAAGAGCAAAAGTGTTTGGAAAAGTAGATACATTTGGGACGTATGAACTCCCACAAGCTTAACTCATTGCTTGTCCTCAAGCAATTCAGTTGACAAACTGAAAGTGATAAAGAAAAACTTTTACATACTCTTTTGTTCTCGTTGTTGTATATATGAACCAGTGCTCAAGTTTTCAACAAATATTATGAACTAACCATATGAATGATAACACTTATGTCTCACATTTACCCATGACAATAACATAACCAACTAGCGAGCAATAATAAGATATCTTGGATGCCAACAATTTGTCAAAACAATCATGACATACTATGATAAAATGGTATCTCGCTTGTCCATTATGAGACCGCAAAACATAAATGCAGAGCACCTCTGAAGTTCAAGTAGCGACTAAATATTGTAATTCATGGTAGAAGAGATCCAGTCATGTCACACCCGACATTAACTGTACTTGATGCATAAGAATGACAATAATGCTCTCCAAATTGGTGCTTTAATGAGAAACTGATGACTCAACAATAAAAGTAAATAGACAGGCCCGTCACAGAGGGAAGCATGGCGTTGCAGAGGTGCAAGAGCTCGAAGCTTAAAACAAAGATGAATACATTTGAGAGGTATGCTTTTCCTGTCAACATCACAAATGAGAATTTTCAATATCTTCCATGCTAAACACATTATCGGCTGTTCCCAAGCGGAATGGAAAAGTTTACTCCCCCTCAAGCATACAAACACAAGCCATGGCTAGCCGAATTCATAGGTGCCCTCCAAACAATCACTACAAAAAAACACTTTCGTGATGATACGTGTTTGCCATAGTAGGTCACGTTTTTTGTCATGCATGTACATCCATGACGATTTTATGACAGAATCAAGATAGCCATACATGTGTTGTCATAGAAGTGTTCCATGACAGTACCAAAATTATCATCACGGAAGTGTTCACTTCCATGATGATGAATGATGCATCATGGAAGTGCTTTCGTCAAGGGTAACCGATATGTGGCTTCCACCATAACAGGTCGTCGTTAAGCTATCGGGTCTAGTTTTGGATCCGATAACCCGTTAACAGCAATGACCAATGGGGATTTTCCACGTGTAAAATTCTCATTCGTCGGCGGATCCACGTGTTGGCTCAGTGTTGGGACAGATGACATCCAGCGAATGGACGAGACGCGCCTATGATACGTCGACACATGGCTCGGTCGAACAGTGGCCCATTCAGGTCAAAAGTTCGGCTCATTTGACCTGGTCAAAAGGTAACAGCTCAGCCCATTAAAAGCCCGTTAATGGCCTGTTCGCTTATAGCCCATTTACAGCCCGCTAACACATGACCCATTATGGCCTATCCAAATAAGGGCCAATAGCGTCATCTGGGCCGTCTAATATGATTTCAGCCTATTGTAACTTCTGACCATGTATGGCCCATGACGTCTTTCGGCCCATATGAGGCCCTTTATAACTCTTGGCCCACTATCGGCCCACGGTGAAAGAGGCCCATAATGAACAGTAAGTCGCTTTATGCCCATTAAAGGCCCATTATTTTGTTGGGACATTTCTAGTTCGTGTTATCTTTTGGCCTTCAGAGGGCCCATTTATTCTTGGGCTGATTTGCAGCAATCGATTACTTATGGTCAATTACTGACTTGTTCCGTTTGTGGGCCAAATTCAGCCCATGGTTAAAGTCGGCCCGTTTGTGGCTCGTTAATCCGTTGGGCCGTTTTTATAGCGTCATCAAATACGGCCCATTAATGACCTGTTGTGCCTGCTAGTAGAATTAAGATCGTTATACACATCAGCCGATTAGTGGCCCGTTATGGTCGGCCCATGAACGGACGATTCTCACTCTAGCCCATTTTGTCCCATAATGTGGTCCGTTATTAGCGCATGTTTGGCCAATCGATCATATGGACTGTAGAAGGCCCATGGTCACTACAACAGATAACAGGACCATGGTGGCAATGGTCTGTATGTTGCCCATGGTTATTGTGGCCTAGTTTTAAAAAATAGGTTATTGTAACCACTAGCAAACCACGGAAAAAGAACTCCACTAACTACAAGCAAACAAATAAACAAGACAACAAGGAAATTAATAAGAAAGAAACTTACACTAGGCTATTACTGCTATTACACATATTACATCCACTGGGCATCAAAGTTCTCCACCAGTGCAAATATGGGGAACAAAGCAACATATTACATACATTGGTTGTCAAAGTTGCCAACCACTGCAAATAAATGCCGCAGCAAAACAAGTCCAGAACTAAAACCACTTCACAAGAGCTCAAGAAACAATATCCTGGGTATCCACCATGTTGGCAAGAAGATTGGCAAGCTTATTAGCTTTCTCTTGTTTGGAGCTAAATCCTCGAGCACTTGCTGTTGCACCAGAAAGTATGCATCTGAATCCTGCGGGGACTTCCTCAGTCCTTCGGCTTCCTGTCGCAATACATCTGATTGATGTCTTTCAACTTGAAGTTGAGAGTCAAGAAGTCAAACTGATTCAGGCAGCAAGTTCGGAGAGCTTGTGCCAGCAATAGTGGCAGTAACTTGAACACTACATCAAGACAGGACTTTGCGGTTGTCTCATTGTCTTCAAGATAGTTTTTGTTAGCTTTCTTGGAGACCAACAAAGATGTCTCACTATCTTGAACCTTATCTGCATTACTTCCTTTACCACTGCATAACGGGGTACTCTTCTCCAATATTTTGCCCGCATTCTAAAAGAGAAACAAGCACGCGAATCACAGGTTTACCATGTTGTATATGAAACACATTTTGGTAAACCAGTTCAGTAGTAAGGTGGATAGGATAATAGCATGAAACAAACATATATCTATGTACTATGGCCACTATATGGTCTATATCATTCTAGTTTATGTTGCCAAATCAAGACACAGACAGTTCAAATCATATCTGTTTAAGACAAAGCAGCATAGACAAAATATAAGTGCGGGAAACTACACAACACTAACAACACTTGTAATGTGCATGACAGGAGAACATAACTATTTATTCACTTGAAACTAAACTCAACATAGATCAAGTTACAACAGCAAACCAGTTAAAGAAACAGGTTTAAAACATACCTGGTACGCCATTGGAGTTTCAATTGCATCCTTCAAATTTGAAATTAGTTGGTATGAGTAAATACAGTGATGCAAGAGCAAAGGAGTATGAACCATAGCTACAGAACCTAACCTAGGGACAATTCTTCTTCTGCTTTAAGCGTTGAGTAGGGGTTCAGAGTGGTGGTCATCGTGCTTTGGGTACTGTAGTTGCCTTACTAACTGCTCGTGTTTGGGTGCTCTGTGGTGGAGACAGTGCTATGTCAACTGGAACTAGGTTACTATCTACTGGGGTTGGGGTTAGAAGAGGTCTAATTGGTTGTCTGTCAAACTGGGTAGGGGTAAAATCTGCGAGAGTCTGGGTTATGTGTGGTGGGGCTGGTTCTTGGGTAAGTAGAACCGTGGTTCTATCAGCATCGACGGGTAGCACTATCTTTTCTGAAGACCGTGTTTTTACTCCCTTATATACTGCCATCACCCCCTCCAATTCAAATGGCTGATAAACAAGAAAAGTAATTGAATGTACAAACATTGTATGATAGACAGGTGCAATGGATAGCGAGGAATAAAAGAGCGCGTGAAATAATTCACATTTATGTTGTCTAACCAAACATCATAGCATGACACAATTTCAAATATATGATGGCTAACTAAACAGGACAACATGACACAATTTCACATATATGATGGCTAACTAAATAGGATAGAATGACATAATTCAAAATATGATGACTACGTAAACAAGATGACATGATATAACTATATGATGTGTCTATTAAAGTGGTTCGCATGCTATAATTCACATACATCTCATCTATGGAAACAAGATGGCATGATATAATTCAAGGATAGAATGACAAAATTCAAAATATGATGACCATGTAAACATGATGAGATGATATAACTAATATTATGTCTTTATTAAATGGGATGGCATGGCGTAATTCAGATACATGCTATCCATGTAAACCTGATGGCATGATATAATTCAAATATATGATTTATGTACTAAGCAAGTAAGCAAATGGAAATCGCATATATGATGTCTAAACTAAGTAGATGGCATTCAATATTTTGTATATGATGTAAAAACTAAGTAATGCAAGACAACATATGCATGATATGAGTAATATAACCCTACCAAGTTTGGGAATACACCTCAGGGGAGAAATAGGACTGGTCATCTATCTCTGAATCCTCCTTTGAGGAGCTATCTATAACCCGCAAGATATCTGCTTCAGCAGGTAGCATTGTCTGCTCTGAAGACCTTGTTTTCACTCTATATTTTTCCATCACCAATTCAAATGGCTCATGCACAACAAGTGTAGTTGAATATAAGAACACTGTCGAAAAATGGAATACGTGATACAAAAAAAGGATGACATGGTATAATTCACATATATGATACTTGGCTAAACAACATGGCATTGCATAATTCACATACATAATGCCTTGCAACAAGATAGCATTGCATAATTCACATATATAATGCCTTGCAACAAGATGGCATTGCATAATTCACATATATATGGTAATTATACACTAAATAGGTGGCATTCACACAAAGAATGTCTAAACTAAGAAAATGACACAGCAAAACAAGACACCATATGCATGATATGAGCAATATAACCATGGCAAGTTAAGAGCACACACCTCGGGGGGGGGGAGAATAGGACTGGTCATCTGTCTCTGAATCCTTCTCTAAGGAACTATCCGTAACCAGCAAGATATGCGCTTCGTGAGATAGCATTGTCTGCTATGAAGACCTTGCTTTCACTCTAGATTTTCCCATCACCGTGTCAAATGGTTGATGCACAGGAAGAGTAGTTGAATGTACTTACATTGTTGACAAATGTACTACGTAATGAAAGAAAGGATGGCATGATATAATTCACATATAAGATGACTGGCTAAGCAGGATGGCATTGCAAAATTCACATAGATGATGCCGGGCTAAACAAGATGGTATTGCATAATTCACATACATGATATAGAAAGTAAACAGATGGCATTCACACAAAGCATGTATAAACTAAGCAGATGCCATTTTTAATGTATAAAGTAAGCAATGCAAGGCGCCATATGCATGATATGACCAACATCAGCATGGGAAGTTAGAGCAAAGACCTCAAGGGGTAAAAAGGAGTGGTCTGCTTCCTCTGAATCCCCCTCTGAACAGTTATCTTCCTCTAGATTACAATCTGGAATAGGGTGAGGGGGCTGCCTTTGCGCCCACCATGGAGCGACGTATGCATGAAATTTTATTGCCATGAAAGGCTTGTCACTTTTGGCCTACATGTTGAGTACCATTGTGTACAATAACTGGCATGTATAGGAATAAAACATAGTGGGATTATGTAAGGAGTGCATGCAGAAATCTTGAGTGATGGTAGCAACCTGTGGATTGATGCGGCTTAAACTACGTCGGTTTTTCCCCAAAGAGGAAGGGATGATGCAACACAGCTACGGTAGGTATTTCCCTCAGTGATGAGACCAAGGTTATCAAACCAGTAGGAGAACCATGCAACACCATGTAAACAACTCATGCACACAAAGAACAAATACTTGCAACCCGACATAAGAGAGGGGTTGTCAATCCCTCACGGGTAAAAAGATAGGTAAAATTGTAGTAGATTGGATAAATAGATCTCGCGGGAACGCGAGATAAAATAAATAAATAAAAATTGCAGCAAGGTATTTAAGTGTTTTTGGATGAATAGATCTGAAAATAAAAGCAAATAAAAATAGATCGCAAAGGAAAATATGATAAAGAAGAGACCCGGTGGTCGTAGATTTCACTAGTGGCTTCTCTCAAGAAAAAAGCATACTGTGAGTAAACAAATTACTGTATGGCAATTGATAGAACTTAAAATAATCATGACGATATCCAGGCAATGATAATTATATAGGCATCACGTCCAAGATTAGTACACTGACTCCTGCCTACATCTACTACTATTACTCCACACATCGACCGCTATCTAGCATGCATCTAGTGTATTAAGTTCATGGAAAAATAGCGTAATGCAATAATAACGATGACATGATCTATACAAGATCTATTTATGTAGAAATAGACCCCATCTTGTTATCCTTAATAGCAAGGATACATACGTGTTGGTTCCCCTTCTGTCACTGGGATCAAGCATCGTAAGATCAAACCCATCACAAAGCACCTCTTCCTATGGCAAGAAAAATCGATATAGTTGGCCTAACTACACCAAAGATTCGAAGAAGAAATACGAGGCTATAAGTAATCATGCATATAAGAGATCAAAAGACTCAAATAACTTTCATGGATAAAAACATAGATATGATCATAAACTCAAATTTCATCAGATCCCAACAAACACACCACAAAAAAAAAGAGTTACATCAAATAGATCTCCAAGAGATCATTGTATTGAGAATCAAAAGAGAGAGAGAGAGAGAGAGTAAGCCATCTAGCTACTAACTACGGACCCATAGGTCTACAATGAACTACTCACGCATCATCGAAGAGGCACCAATGAGGATGATGAACCCCTCCATGATGATTGATACGTCTCCAACGTATCTATAATGTATGAAGTATTCATGTTGTAATATTATCATTCTTGGATGTTTTACAATCATTTTATAGCAAATTTATATCATTTTTTGGGACTAACCTATTGACCCAGTGCCCAGTGCCAGTTACTGTTTTTTGCTTGTTTTTTACATCGCGGGAAATCAATATCAAACGGTGTCCAAACACTACGAAACTTTTTGTGGATTTTTTATGGACCAAAAGGCATCCAATGGGCCAGTGCAGCACTTGAGGGGTGCCCCGAGGGGGGCACAACCCACCAGGGCGCGCCCCGGTGGGTTGTGCCCACCTCGGTGGCCTCCCGCACCCCCTCTTCGCCCTATAAATCGTCAAATATTCCAAAAACCCTCGCGGAGAACCTAGATTGGAATTTTTGCTGCCGCAAGCTTGTGTAGCCAACGAAAACCAATCAGGAGCCTGTTTCAGCACCTTGCCAGAGGGGGAGGTCATCACCGGTGGCCATCATCATCATCCCGGCGGCCACCACGATGAGGAGGGAGTAGTCCACCCTCGGGGCCGAGGGTTTGTGCCAGTAGCTATGTGTTTAATCTCTCTCTCTCTCTCTCTCATGATCTTGAGATGTCACGATCTTGATGTATCATGGGCTTTGTTAACATAGATGGATCATATGATGTTGCTCCCCTCTCTACTCTTGTTGTGATGAATTGAATCTTTACCCTTTGAAGTTTTGTCTTGTCGGATTGGATGTTCAGATCTGAGAATGCATGATGTATGTCTTGCAGTATGAATACTTGAGGTGACAATGGGGTATCATATTGATTCACTTGATGTATGTTACAGAACTCAAGTTGCAGATTCCCGAGGTGACATTGGGGTAATCTATGCATAGGGGTTGATGCACATTTTTATTATCTTTTCTCCGATGGAAACTTTGTGGTCTCCTTGTAGTTCTTTGTGTGGATTGAATATTATGATCATGAAGTTATTTGATGCATATCGTAGAATTAACTCACGGATACTTGTGGTGACATTGGAGTATCTAGTTGACATTAGAGTTGGTTGATGTGTGTCATATGGTGTTATTTTAGTACAAACTCTTGGTTTGATTTATCAGAAAGAATAGCTTTGTGTTATTTTAGTATGAACTCTAGGATAGATTGATCGGAAAGAATAGCTTTCGGGTGGTTTCGTACCCTACAAACAATTTCTATCTTTTGTTCTCCGCTAATAGGAACTCGGGAGTGATTATTTATTGCACTTTGAGGGATAATCATATGATCCAACTATGTTAGCATTGTTGAGAGATTGCACTAGTGAAAGTATGCACCCTAGGCCTCATTTTCCATTATTGCAACACCGTTTGTGCTCCATTTTACTATTTACTACCTTGCTGTTTTTATTGTTCGCACTACAAAAACTCATATCTACTATCCATACTACACTTTTATCACCATCTCTTCGCCGAACTGGTGCACCTATACAATTTGGCATTGTATTTGGTGTGTTGGGGACACAAGAGATTTCTTTTATTTTATTGCAGGGTTGCTTGAGAGAGACTATGTTCATCCTACGCCTCGCACAGATTGATAAACCTTAGGTCATCCACTTGAGGGAAAATTGTTACTGTCCTACAAAACTCTGCGCTTGGAGGCCCAACACGAGTCTACAAGAATAAAGTTGCGTAGTAGAAATCAAGCTTTTTTTGCACCGTTGTTGGGGAGCTGAGTGCATGAAGGTATATCTTTAGATTTTGCAATTGAATCTTTTAGTTTCTTGTTTTATCAATAGTTTGGTTTATAAAAAGAAAATTACAAAAAATGGAATTGAGGTTGCCTCATATTATTCGTCTTTATAATGTCTTTCGTGAAAATGATGGAAAGGAAAATTGTGCTCAATTGATAGAAGAAGAATTCAATAGAATGTTTGGTATAAATGATTACCATGATTGCAATGTTGTTAGTATGAATTCTTTGAATGTCCATGATGCTAATGATATGCAAAGCCATAAGCTTGGGGATGCTATGTTTGATGAAGATGATATTTTTAGTCCCCCAAGATTTGATGTGCAAATTTGTTATAATGATTGCGTTCCTCCTATTTATGATGATTATAATGATGAAAGTGGATTCGGAGAGGTCATGACTTTATTTAATGATGAATCCACCATTTTGGATGAGGCTTGAATTGACTATGAGAGCAAGGTTGCTATCTATGATGATTATGGTGATGACATGTATGCTACAAAGAATAATGATAACCATGAAACTTGTCATCATGATTTTAATTTTCACTCTCATGATAGTTATTTTGTTGAGTTTGCTCCCACTACTATTAATGAAATGAAATTTGCTTATGTGGAGAGTAATAAGTATTCTATGCTTTTGTGTCATGAAAAGAATGCTTTATGTTATGGTTATATTGTTGAATTTCTTCATGATGCTACTGAAAAATATTATAAGGGAGGAAATTGTGCTTTTACATATTGCAATAATATCAAGTTTCCTCTCTTTATGTTGAAACTTTTAAAGTTATGCATGTTTTGCCTTCCTATGCTAGTTGATTCTTGTTCTCATAAGTTGTTTTCTCACAAAATCCCTATGCATAGGAAGTGGGTTAGGTTAAATATGCTAGTCATATGCTTCATGATGCTCTCTTTGTGTTTCAATTCTTATCTTTTATGCGAGCATCATTGAAATCATCATGCCTAGCTAAAAGGCATTAAAGAAAAGCGCTTGTTGGGAGACAACCCAACACTTTTACCTACTGTTTTTGTGTGTTCACATGAGTATGCTACTGTATTAATCATTTTTATTGCTTTTGTTTCAATAAAGTACCAAGTAAATCCGTTGGGGTAGTGTGGATGATAGTTGACTTGATTCTGTGCAAAAGCAGAAACTTTTGGGCTCAGTCCAGGAAATTTGAAAGTTAACTAGAAGGTGCTTTTGATCTGAAATTTTTGAGGTGATAGATATACAAATTCTCTACATTTTCCTAATTTTTCGGAATTTTTGGAGTAGCAGAAGTATGGTTGGAGTACAGATTACTTCAGACTGTTCTATTTTTGACAGATTCTGTTTTCATTGCATAGTTTGCTTGTTTTCTAGTTTCTATGGCTTATATTGCTCAATATAAATTGTGGAAGTGATATGCTACAGTAGGCATTGTGTGGAAACAATTATGAATCTTGTCTTTTACAGTACCAAAGTGAAATGGTTTGCTCTTTATCATACTAACCTATCTCACGAAGTTCCGTTAAGTTTAGTGTGATAGAAGTTTTCAAGTTTTGGGTGAGATGTCGATATGAGGAGAATAAGGAGTCACAAGACCCTAAGCTTGGGGATGCAAAAGGCACCCCAAGGTAATATTCAAGGAAGATACGAGCAACTAAGCTTGGAAATGCCCCGGAAGGCATCCCCTCTTTCATATCCAACATTATCGGTAACCTCACTTGGAGCTACATTTTTATTCGTCACATGATATGTGTTTTGCTTGGAGCATCATTTTATTTTGTTAGGATTTGCTTGCTGTTATTTATAATAATGTTTTGCATCTTCTATTTCAATAAAAATGTCAAGTATAGCCTTTGACATGCTTATTTTGCAAGTATACGAGTTGCTGTTTGAAAACAGAAAGTTTATCGCTGTTGCAAAAATTCCCGAGAAAAGTCAGAATGTGATAAAATGTTGAAACTTTTTGCATAGTAAGCTATAATAAATTTTCTATAGTGTGGTAATTTTTCAGAACTGTTGGAGTTAGGGAAGTATGATGAATCTTGCATTCTTTACAGACTGTACTTTTTTGGCAGATTGCTATTATGGTTGCACTGTTTGCATATGTTTGCTTGTTTAATGATTCTATTTGAGGATAGGAGTATTAAATATGTAGAGGCATTAATTACACAATGTCAAATAATAATTTTAGTGATTTTCTACAGTAGAGAATGATAAGGTTTTGCATTGATTTATACTAACTTATCTCACGAGTTCTTGTTGAGTTTTGTGTGGATGAAGCTTTTGAGATTTAGGGGACCGTGATATAGGAGGAATTAAGGAGACACAAAATATAAAGCTTGGGGATTCCCAAGGCACCCCAAGCTAATATTCCAAGGAGTCTCAAGCATCTAATCTTGGGGATGCCCCGGTAGGCATCCCACCTTTCTTCTTCAACAATTATCGGTTAGTGTCGGTTGAGCCTAAGTTTTTGCTTCCTCACATGAGTTGTGATATGCTTGGAATGTCATTTTATTTTGTTTTGATTGCTGTTTATATAAAATACTTAGGTTTGAAAAAATTTCAATAAGAGAGAATCCACAATTTGCTACCCATTTGCTTAACTACTCGCTTGATCTTCACTTATATCTTTTTGGAGTAGCTTTTCATTTACTCTTGTACTTCACTTATATCCTATGAGGAAATTGTTGAATGAATTTAATATCATGAAGTTGAAATTGTATGTTCGTATCATGCCTAGTGGTAGCTTCACATTGGGTTTAGAAAGTGAAATCTTTTGAAGCTTGACAATCACAATATTGGTCATACAAGCAATTCATGAATGATTAGTAGAAGGAAGAGAACTTTCACATGCAAATACAGTATCTCGGATTTTTTTTGTGATTGTGAGCCCCCATCAAAATATTATATGCCAAAATTGTGGACGTTGGGCAAGGAAGACAACGTAATGATTTATGTTTGTTCATATTCTCATAGAAGTTATATTGTGATAGATCCTTAAACATGTGGTGCTTGCCCCCATCTTTGCTAGCTAAAAATTCCGCACCAAGTAGAGATACTACTTGTGCATCCAAAAACCCTTAAACCCAAGTCTTATTCTCAAGTGTCCACCATACCTACCTAAATATTGAGTAGGATCCTTCAAGTAAGTTGTCATCGGTGCAATAAGGCAATAAAAATTGCTTCTAAAAGTGTTAGATTATTTAGTGTAAGAGAAAATTGAGCGTTGTACAAATTTGTGATGGCAAAGAATAAAAGCGACAAACTGCATAACAAAAGGTTGCCATCATAAGGGGCAATATAACATGACATTCTCTTGCACTAAGGGATTGAGCATACAAACAAAAAGCACATGGAAACCTCTGCTTCCCTCTACGAAGGGCTATCTTTTACTTTTATGTATTTACTTTCATGCAGGAGTCAAAGTTTTCTCTCTATTCCTTTTTATTTTTCTCTTTTGGCAAGCATCATGTGGTGAGGAAAGATCTAGGCACATATATCCAGTTGGATATGTGTAGCATGAGTTATTATTGTTGACATCACCCTTGAGGTGAATACATTGGGAGGCAAAATTATAAGCCCCTATCTTCTATGTGTCCAGTTGAAACGTTTTGCTCATGTATATGCGGTGAGTGTTAGCAATCATAGAAAACTATATGATGGTTGAGTATGTGGAGATCTTACTTAGACTCTATTGAATAAGTTGAATTGCAATTGCTTGGTGACTGAGAACATAGGTTGTTGAGTTTCAAGAGAATTCTTTGTTTGAAGCTTAACATGTGAATTTGTTGCTACTTTAACATGAGAAGTTTTATGAGAAAGAGTTGTTGCTATGATGCTAGGGAAAGTGATTGAAATTATCATTGATCAAAATTATTCACTTTCCTAGCATTCACACTTCATAAATTATTTCTTTTATCATTTACCTACTCGAGGACGAGTAGGAATTAAGCTTGGGGATGCTGATACATCTCCAACGTATCTATAATTTACTAAGTATTCATGCTTTTATATTATCATTCTTGGATGTTTTACAATCATTTTATAGCAACTTTATATCATTTTTTGGGACTAACCTATTGACCCAGTGCCCAGTGCCAGTTGCTGTTTTTTGCTTGTTTTTTACATCGCAGGAAATCAATATCAAACGGAGTCCAAACACCGCGAAACTTTTGGATTTTTTATCGACCAGAAGACATCCAATGGGCCAGTGCAGCACCTAGGGGGTGCCCCAAGGGGGGCACAACCCACCAGGGCGCGCCTGGGCCCCTAGGCACACCCCGGTGGGTTATGCCCACCTCGATGGCCTCCCGCACCCCCTCTTCGCCCTATAAATCGTCAAATATTCCAAAAACCCTTGCGGAGAACCTAGATCAGAAGTTCTATCGCCGCAAGCCTCTGTAGCCACCAAAAACCAATCAGGAGCCTGTTCCGGCACCCTACCAGAGGTGGAGATCATCACTAGTGGCCATCTTCATCATCCCGGCGACCACCACGATGAGGAGGGAGTAGTCCACCCTCGGGGCTGAGGGTTTGTGCCAGTAGCTATGTGTTTAATCTCTCTCTCTCTCTCTCATGATCTTGAGATGTCACGATCTTGATGTATCATGGGCTTTGTTAACATAGATGGATCATATGATGTTGCTCCCCTCTCTACTCTTGTTGTGATGAATTGAATCTTTACCCTTTGAAGTTTTGTCTTGTCGGATTGGATGTTCAGATCTGAGAATGCATGATGTATGTCTTGCAGTATGAATACTTGAGGTGACAATGGGGTATCATATTGATTCACTTGATGTATGTTACGGAACTCAAGTTGCAGATTCCCGAGGTGACATTGGGGTAATCTATGCATAGGGGTTGATGCACATTTTTATTATCTTTTCTCCGATGGAAACTTTGTGGTCTCCTTGTAGTTCTTTGTGTGGATTGAATATTATGATCATGAAGTTATTTGATGCATATCGTAGAATTAACTCACGGATACTTGTGGTGACATTGGAGTATCTAGTTGACATTAGAGTTGGTTGATGTGTGTCATATGGTGTTATTTTAGTACGAACTCTTGGTTTGATTTATCAGAAAGAATAGCTTTGTGTTATTTTAGTATGAACTCTAGGATAGATTGATCGGAAAGAATAGCTTTCAGGTGGTTTCGTACCCTACAAACAATTTCTATCTTTTGTTCTCCGCTAATTGGAACTCGGGAGTGATTATTTATTGCACTTTGAGGGATAATCATATGATCCAACTATGTTAGCATCGTTGAGAGATTGCACTAGTGAAAGTATGCACCCTAGGCCTCATTTTCCATTATTGCAACACCGTTTGTGCTCCATTTTACTATTTACTACCTTGCTGTTTTTATTGTTCGCACTACAAAAACTCATATCTACTATCCATACTACACTTTTATCACCATCTCTTCGCCGAACTGGTGCACCTATACAATTTGGCATTGTATTTGGTGGGTTGGGGACACAAGAGATTTCTTTTATTTTATTGCAGGGTTGCTTGAGAGAGACTATGTTCATCCTACGCCTCGCACAGATTGATAAACCTTAGGTCATCCACTTGAGGGAAAATTGTTACTGTCCTACAAAACTCTGCGCTTGGAGGCCCAACACGAGTCTACAAGAATAAAGTTGCGTAGTAGAAATCAAGCTTTTTTTTGCACCGTTGTTGGGGAGCTGAGTGCATGAAGGTATATCTTTAGATTTTGCAATTGAATCTTTTAGTTTCTTGTTTTATCAATAGTTTGGTTTATAAAAAGAAAATTACAAAAGAATGGAATTGAGGTTGCCTCATATTATTCGTCTTTATAATGTCTTTCGTGAAAATGATGGAAAGGAAAATTGTGCTCAATTGATAGAAGAAGAATTCAATAGAATGTTTGGTATAAATGATTACCATGATTGCAATGTTGTTAGTATGAATTCTTTGAATGTCCATGATGCTAATGATATGCAAAGGGATGCTATGTTTGATGAAGATGATATTTTTAGTCCCCCAAGATTTGACGTGCAAATTTGTTATAATGATTGCGTTCCTCCTATTTATGATGATTATAATGATGAAAGTGGATTCGGAGAGGTCATGACTTTATTTAATGATGAATGCACCATTTTGGATGAGGCTTGAATTGACTATGAGAGCAAGGTTGCTATCTATGATGATAGTGATGACATGTATGCTACAAAGAATAATGATAACCATGAAACTTGTCATCATGATTTTAATTTTCACTCTCATGATAGTTATTTTGTTGAGTTTGCTCCCACTACTATTAATGAAATGAAATTTGCTTATGTGGAGAGTAATAAGTATTCTATGCTTTTGTGTCATGAAAAGAATGCTTTATGTTATGGTTATATTGTTGAATTTCTTCATGATGCTACTGAAAATTATTATAAGGGAGGAAATTGTGCTTTTACATATTGCAATAATATCAAGTTTCCTCTCTTTATGTTGAAACTTTTAAAGTTATGCATGTTTTGCCTTCCTATGCTAGTTGATTCTTGTTCTCATAAGTTGTTTTCTCACAAAATCCCTATGCATAGGAAGTGGGTTAGGTTAAATATGCTAGTCATATGCTTCATGATGCTCTCTTTGTGTTTCAATTCTTATCTTTTATGCGAGCATCATTGAAATCATCATGCCTAGCTAAAAGGCATTAAAGAAAAGCGCTTGTTGGGAGACAACCCAACACTTTTACCTACTGTTTTTGTGTGTTCACATGAGTATGCTACTGTATTAATCATTTTTATTGCTTTTGTTTCAATAAAGTACCAAGTAAATCCGTTGGGGTAGTGTGGATGATAGTTGACTTGATTCTGTGCAAAAGCAGAAACTTTTGGGCTCAGTCCAGGAAATTTGAAAGTTAACTAGAAGGTGCTTTTGATCTGAAATTTTGGAGGTGATAGATATACAAATTCTCTACATTTTCCTAATTTTTCGGAATTTTTGGAGTAGCAGAAGTATGGTTGGAGTACAGATTACTTCAGACTGTTCTATTTTTGACAGATTCTGTTTTCATTGCATAGTTTGCTTGTTTTCTAGTTTCTATGGCTTATATTGCTCAATATAAATTGTGGAAGTGATATGCTACAGTAGGCATTGTGTGGAAACAATTATGAATCTTGTCTTTTATAGTACCAAAGTGAAATGGTTTGCTCTTTATCATACTAACCTATCTCACGAAGTTCCGTTAAGTTTAGTGTGATAGAAGTTTTCAAGTTTTGGGTGAGATGTCGATATGAGGAGAATAAGGAGTCACAATACCCTAAGCTTGGGGATGCAAAAGGCACCCCAAGGTAATATTCAAGGAAGATAAGAGCAACTAAGCTTGGAAATGCCCCGGAAGGCATCCCCTCTTTCATATCCAACATTATCGGTAACCTCACTTGGAGCTACATTTTTATTCGTCACATGATATGTGTTTTGCTTGGAGCATCATTTTATTTTGTTAGGATTTGCTTGCTGTTATTTATAATAATGTTTTGCATCTTCTATTTCAATAAAAATGTCAAGTATAGCCTTTGACATGCTTATTTTGCAAGTATACGAGTTGCTGTTTGAAAACAGAAAGTTTATCGCTGTTGCAAAAATTCCCGAGAAAAGTCAGAATGTGATAAAATGTTGAAACTTTTTGCATAGTAAGCTATAATAAATTTTCTATAGTGTGGTAATTTTTCAGAACTGTTGGAGTTAGGGAAGTATGATGAATCTTGCATTCTTTACAGACTGTACTTTTTTGGCAGATTGCTATTATGGTTGCACTGTTTGCATATGTTTGCTTGTTTAATGATTCTATTTGAGGATAGGAGTATTAAATATGTAGAGGCATTAATTACACAATGTCAAATAATAATTTTAGTGATTTGCTACAGTAGAGAATGATAAGGTTTTGCATTGATTTATACTAACTTATCTCACGAGTTCTTGTTGAGTTTTGTGTGGATGAAGCTTTTGAGATTTAGGGGACCGTGATATAGGAGGAATTAAGGAGACACAAAATATAAAGCTTGGGGATTCCCAAGGCACCCCAAGCTAATATTCCAAGGAGTCTCAAGCATCTAATCTTGGGGATGCCCCGGTAGGCATCCCACCTTTCTTCTTCAACAATTATCGGTTAGTGTCGGTTGAGCCTAAGTTTTTGCTTCCTCACATGAGTTGTGATATGCTTGGAATGTCATTTTATTTTGTTTTGATTGCTGTTTATATAAAATACTTAGGTTTGAAAAATTTTCAATAAGAGAGAATCCACAATTTGCTACCCATTTGCTTAACTACTCGCTTGATCTTCACTTATATCTTTTTGGAGTAGCTTTTCATTTACTCTTGTACTTCACTTATATCCTATGAGGAAATTGTTGAATGAATTTAATATCATGAAGTTGAAATTGTATGTTCGTATCATGCCTAGTGGTAGCTTCACATTGGGTTTAGAAAGTGAAATCTTTTGAAGCTTGACAATCACAATATTGGTCATACAAGCAATTCATGAATGATTAGTAGAAGGAAGAGAACTTTCACATGCAAATACAGTATCTCGGATTTTTTTTGTGATTGTGAGCCCCCATCAAAATATTATATGCCAAAATTGTGGACGTTGGGCAAGGAAGACAACGTAATGATTTATGTTTGTTCATATTCTCATAGAAGTTATATTGTGATAGATCCTTAAACATGTGGTGCTTGCCCCCATCTTTGCTAGCTAAAAATTCCGCACCAAGTAGAGATACTACTTGTGCATCCAAAAACCCTTAAACCCAAGTCTTATTCTCAAGTGTCCACCATACCTACCTAAATATTGAGTAGGATCCTTCAAGTAAGTTGTCATCGGTGCAATAAGGCAATAAAAATTGCTTCTAAAAGTGTTAGATTATTTAGTGTAAGAGAAAATTGAGCGTTGTACAAATTTGTGATGGCAAAGAATAAAAGCGACAAACTGCATAACAAAAGGTTGCCATCATAAGGGGCAATATAACATGACATTCTCTTGCACTAAGGGATTGAGCATACAAACAAAAAGCACATGGAAACCTCTGCTTCCCTCTACGAAGGGCTATCTTTTACTTTTATGTATTTACTTTCATGCAGGAGTCAAAGTTTTCTCTCTATTCCTTTTTATTTTTCTCTTTTGGCAAGCATCATGTGGTGAGGAAAGATCTAGGCACATATATCCAGTTGGATATGTGTAGCATGAGTTATTATTGTTGACATCACCCTTGAGGTGAATACATTGGGAGGCAAAATTATAAGCCCCTATCTTCTATGTGTCCAGTTGAAACGTTTTGCTCATGTATATGCGGTGAGTGTTAGCAATCATAGAAAACTATATGATGGTTGAGTATGTGGAGATCTTACTTAGACTCTATTGAATAAGTTGAATTGCAATTGCTTGGTGACTGAGAACATAGGTTGTTGAGTTTCAAGAGAATTCTTTGTTTGAAGCTTAACATGTGAATTTGTTGCTACTTTAACATGAGAAGTTTTATGAGAAAGAGTTGTTGCTATGATGCTAGGGAAAGTGATTGAAATTATCATTGATCAAAATTATTCACTTTCCTAGCATTCACACTTCATAAATTATTTCTTTTATCATTTACCTACTCGAGGACGAGTAGGAATTAAGCTTGGGGATGCTGATACATCTCCAACGTATCTATAATTTACTAAGTATTCATGCTTTTATATTATCATTCTTGGATGTTTTACAATCATTTTATAGCAACTTTATATCATTTTTTGGGACTAACCTATTGACCCAGTGCCCAGTGCCAGTTGCTGTTTTTTGCTTGTTTTTTACATCGCAGGAAATCAATATCAAACGGAGTCCAAACACCGCGAAACTTTTGGATTTTTTATCGACCAGAAGACATCCAATGGGCCAGTGCAGCACCTGGGGGGTGCCCCAAGGGGGGCACAACCCACCAGGGCGCGCCTGGGCCCCTAGGCACACCCCGGTGGGTTATGCCCACCTCGATGGCCTCCCGCACCCCCTCTTCGCCCTATAAATCGTCAAATATTCCAAAAACCCTTGCGGAGAACCTAGATCAGAAGTTCTATCGCCGCAAGCCTCTGTAGCCACCAAAAACCAATCAGGAGCCTGTTCCGGCACCCTACCAGAGGTGGAGATCATCACTAGTGGCCATCTTCATCATCCCGGCGACCACCACGATGAGGAGGGAGTAGTCCACCCTCGGGGCTGAGGGTTTGTGCCAGTAGCTATGTGTTTAATCTCTCTCTCTCTCTCTCTCATGATCTTGAGATGTCACGATCTTGATGTATCATGGGCTTTGTTAACATAGATGGATCATATGATGTTGCTCCCCTCTCTACTCTTGTTGTGATGAATTGAATCTTTACCCTTTGAAGTTTTGTCTTGTCGGATTGAATGTTCAGATCTGAGAATGCATGATGTATGTCTTGCAGTATGAATACTTGAGGTGACAATGGGGTATCATATTGATTCACTTGATGTATGTTATGCCACTCAACTTGTGGATTCTCGAGGTGACATTGGGGTAATCTATGCATAGGGGTTGATGCACGTTTTTATTATCTTTTCTCCGACAGAAACTTTGGGGTCTCCTTGTAGTTCTTTGTGTGGATTGAATGTTATGATCATGAAGTTATTTGATGCATATCGTAGAACTAACTCACGGATACTTGTGGTGACATTGGAGTATCTAGGTGACATTAGAGTTGATTGATGTGTGTCATATGGTGTTATTTTAGTACGAACTCTTGGTTAGATTGATCGGAAACAATAGCTTTGTGTTATTTTAGTACGAACTCTAGGATAGATTAATCGAAAAGAATAGCTTTGAGGTGGTTTTGTACCCTACAAACAATTTCTATCCTTTGTTCTCTGCTAATAGGAACTCGGGAGTGATTCTTTATTGCACTTTGAGGGATAATCATATGATCCAACTATGTTAGCTTTGTTGAGAGATTGCACTAGTGAAAGTATGCACCCTAGACCTCAGTTTCCATTATTGCAATACCGTTTGTGCTCTGTTTTACTATTTACTACCTTGCTGTTTTTTATTATTCGCACTACAAAAACTCATATCTACTATCCGTACTACACTTTTATCACCATCTCTTCGCCGAACTAGTGCACATATACAATTTGCCATTGTATTGGGTGTGTTTGGGACACAAGAGATTTCTTGTATTTGATTGCAGGGTTGCTTGAGAGAGACTATCTTCATCCTACGCCTCTCACGGATTGATAAACCTTAGGTCATCCACTTGAGGGAAAATTGCTACTGTTCTACAAAGCTCTGCGATTGGAGGCCCGACACGAGTCTACAAGAATAAAGTTGCATAGTAGACATCAATGGTGTCTAGATTGGATCTGGTGGTTCTGGAACTTGCGGCGGCTAGAATTGATTTTTGTCGACTCCCCTAGGGTTTCTGGAATATTGGGGTATTTATAGAGCAAAGAGGCGGTGTGGGAGGCCACCGAGGTGGGCACAACCCACCTAGGCGCGCCTGGGCCCCCAGGCGTGCCCTGGTGGGTTTTGCTCCCCTCGGAGCACCCCTCAGGTACTTTCTTGGCCCATCGTGTGTCTTCTAGTCCAGAAAAAATCACCAAAAAGTTTCGCTGCGTTTGGACTCCATTTGGTTGCGATTTCCTGCGAAGTAAAAAACAACCAATAAACAGCAACTAGCAATGGGCACTATGTCAATAGGTAAGTCCCAAAAAATGATATAAAGTTGCTATAAAATGATTGTAAAACATCCAAGAATGACAATGTAACAACATGTAACAATAAAAAATTATAGATACGTTGGAGACGTATCACCCTGCATGCCTGCATGGAGCAAATCACCTCTCCACCGCGTGCTAGCTTGGAGTGGTGAGTTGTTGTACGACGTGCCATCTTGGAGCGGCAACTTGCTCCGTCAGGTTGGGCGAGGGTGGTGGAGCAGGGAGTTGTCTGGCTCGTATCCGGCGAGAGTTGTCTCGCTCGTATCCAGATGACGGAGAACTGCTCTTCCTGCAAGCTAGATGCTATTTACTGTGTGGAGAAAATGGTGTGCAAGGAGGAGATGGGAGCGGAGTTGTGGTGTGGTATTTCTCGG
>NC_041385.1:670875886-670912291 GCF_002162155.2 Triticum dicoccoides | reverse complement strand
GGGGGAGGGGGTGTTGGAGATATGCCCTAGAGGGAATCATGTATGATGATATTTCCTATGTGTTTATGAATAAGGATAGTCCTTGGACATTATCAATGATGTGTGTCAACAAGTACGTGACTTCTTTGTGGGACTATGTATTGTATGACGACTACCCTAAAAGGTTCCTAGTCGAAAGGGTTGTGTGGACGCGCAGCCGACTAGACTAGCATATGACATGGTCAATGGCTTGGTCACACTAGCCATGGAGCATGGAATGCTAACCGGATAATATGGACTCAGAAGGATCTGGTCGAATTCGACGTAGTCGGATCTGAGTAGAGATAAGGTCCGAGTCGGACAGACCCAACTATGAGACGAAACGATATGTCATCTATGAGTCTCTAGTATAACATACGTTCTATGTCCTAAGACCTGAGTTGGCGCATGTACTCGGGATGGTGATAGACCTGCTTTCGGCCAACCAAACGCTTCTTCGTTATTGGGTAATTACAAAGGTAGGTTTCAGGCTTTTCCAGACCCATGACGCGAGACATGGTCGAGATTTGCCCCTCCGATCAGGAGAGATATACTCTGGGACCCTCGTGTGATCCGACCAGGATAAGCATGGCCATGCGACAAGGATTATGAGATAATCTGGTTTTTGGCCCGCATCACTGGAACGAGAAAGAGGTCGGGCTGGCTCAAGGATGACAGCCTCGCCTTGAGCCCGACAACATATATTGTGTGGCAAAAAGGAATGGAAGTGTGATATACAGGTTTGCCAACCGGCTTCATTGTCTACTTAGTGGTCGGCACGCCTTGCTAGGGGCTGCTACCAGCCAAGCAGGTCGGAGGTGATCCGACCTGCAACCAAGCCAACTTGAACCTAAGGGGCGCACGCTTAAGGGAAGGAAAATGTGAGGCCGGATCGGACTCCACGAGTCAGTTGTGATACAACTCGGACTCGGATCCCGACCGAACTGATTTTGGGCATTAGGGTCCATCCGAGGCCCAAGTGTTGATCCTGTGATGGATGCCTATATAAAGTGGAGGTGCGGAACACTCATGCGATTGATCGCTTCAGCGCCATCACTAGGGCTTTGCATATGTTGTGAATAGCCACCTCCACTCGCCGCTGATTATGTGATCGAACCTAGCAGTCCGCCACACGGTGTTCCTCCTGCACGAGCGGATACCGTTAGAGGTGGTGCACCTCCGGTGAACTTGTACGTGGAATCCGACGACCGGATGTTCGAGGGAGATCGGATGAGGAGGAGACGATCCACGCGTACGCGCTGCCCCAACTCTTCTTCCGTTGCACGGCACTGCGCGTCTAGTGGTAATGATCTGTGATACATTCCTGTAGCATGTTCCTAGATATTCTGCACATAGGAAAATTTTAATTTGCAGTTGACGCACTCTACCGCAGAACCCATCAATGGTATCAGAGCCTGTGCTATAGGATTTGGATTCAGATCGTATGCATATTAGATATGTGGAGGCGGCAGATAAGATCGGTTGTATTTGATGAGATCGGTTGTGTGCACGGTTGATGAGATCAACTGCACATGAGGATCTATGTGGCTATGTTTTCTGATGATCGTAGTCGATAAGGTCATGACACAACCTGCCCCTACCGGTCAGTATCCACCATGTGTGTAGCGCCTTGTATTTCGTACACGATCACTCAAACCGGTAGAATGTGATTCTATGCGCAACTTTGTTTTGCAGGTTTGATGTGAATAATGTGGCTCATATGTATGTGATGCATGTGTGTAATTATACTTCGCCTGCGCGTCATGTTTGTCAGTCGGCAGGAGCCAAAGTGAGGTCATTATAATGTATAACGACATGCGTGTTGACTTGTGATTCTCTATAAAATTCATTATTTCTAGTTGTAGTAGTTGGATTATAGAGATCAGGTTGGTGGCTTAGCGTCCCAATGTGACCAACAAGATGGAGTTCCTACATGGTCATCAGAGTTGGAGTCGACCTAGAAGAACGTCCATGAAGGAGCCATACTATTTCACAATATGTGTTTATTTGTGATTGTTATGCTTCTTTGTTTCTATGCATGTTAAAATGGTAGAAAGGTCCTCATGGATATCAAGCGAATTGCCATCCCCGATGTTGCACCATCGCACGTCAAGTACGTCTAGTAGTGGGCTCATAAAATTGGGGTGCTACTGGGTGTCCTTGAACTGAAGGGTTCATGTCGGACATGGACATGCACTGCACCAGGTTAACTTGACAAGGCTATCAAAACGGTTTTGAGCCTTGTGACAAAGAAGGTTGGGAGCCAGGGTATGAGATACCTACCCGACCGACAGGAGTCATATAGAGATACGATTAGCAAGGAGTTGCTTACCGGATAGGCATGCTGTCTAGCAGTGATGCCAAAGCTCACTAGTCGCATGTGCTAGTCGGATCTTGAATCACTGAGAGTTTGCGGAGGGATGCCAACTTCAGTGGGAGTATTTCTGTTTAAGTCTAGAATTACTCAACATAAACGCATTGCTTAGTGGTTGCATATATTTCTATTGTAGATCAATGGCACCACCTGCTCAACCCAACTTTGCATTGAAACCAATTCTGGAAAAAGATAAACTGAATGGAACAAACTTTACCACCTGGTATAGAAATTTGAGAATTGTTCTCAAGCATGATAAAAAGGAACATGTTCTAGAGGATCCACTTCCACAGGAACCCGCCGATAATGCTAATGCCACAACCAGGAATGCCTACCAGAAACTCATTGATGAATCAAACGAGATCAACCGCCTCATGCTGGCTTGTATGGAGCCCAATTTGCAGCAGCTTTTCGAGGATGTTGGGGCTTTCGATATGATCGAGAGTCTCAAGAGAATGTTTCAGGTGCAGGCTAGGACAGAAAGGTTCAACATTTGACGATCCTTGATGGATTGTAAGCTGAAGGAAGGTGATCCACTGAGCCCGCATGTGATCAAGATGATCGGATATGTGCAAGCTTTGGATCGGTTAGGCTTCTCGCTCTTGGATGAGCTCGCTATTGATGCAGTTCTGGGTTCTCTTCCACCTAGCTATGGGACGTTCATCTCGAACTATCCTATGCACGGCATGGATAAGAAGCTCACTGAATTGCATGGGATTTTTAAGGTGGTAGAGCAGGATATTAAGAAAGGCGCGCTTCAAGTGTTGATGGTGCAGAACTCAAGCAAGTTCAATAAGAGTTGGTCCAAGAAGAAGGCTAAGGCAAAGGGCACGACGATGGTAACCTCCGCTGCTGCGTCGAAGTCAGGACCAGACTCAAAGACCATTCGCTATCACTGCAAGGAAACTGGTCACTGGAAGAGAAACTATGGCTAGTGGCTTGCAGAGCATGGCAAGAAGGTCGGGAATGCTGCTTCAGGCAAAGGTACACTTGTTGCATACTCCCTCCATTCCTAGATATAGGGTGTATAGTTTTTGGCACGGAAATTAAAGAACGAACATGGAGGGAAAATTTCACAAGTTTTGGGTGAGATTACACCTAACTAATTGACATGATTAAATAGAGGAGCTTGCCTGATATAAGGAAATGTAATTAAATTCCTAAAAAGTATATTCAAACGAGTGGTGCAACTCAATGCACCTTATATTTCGGATTTTTTCTCAAAAATCTATACACCTTATATCAAGGAACGGAGGGAGTATGTTATAGGCATTTACCTTGTTGACATACCTAGTAGCTGTTGGGTATTTGATACCAGATCGGTTGTTCATATTTGCAACTCGATGCAGGGGCTGGTAAGAACTAGGCGTGTGGCACAAGGGGAGATTGACATTAGGGTCGGCAACAAGGCAAGAGTTGCTACGTTGGAGGTCGGCATGATGCAGCTCCAGCTTCCTTCTGGATTTATTTTGGAATTGAATAATTGTTATTACATTCTTGCACTTAGTTGGAACATTATTTCTGCCTCATGCTTGACGAGTCAGGGTTATGAATTCAATTTAAAGGACAATGGTTGTTCATTTTATTTGAATGGTATGTTCCACGGCTATGCACCCATTGTTGATGGGCTATTTATATTGAATCTGGAACATGAACCGGTTTATAACGTGAATGTCAAGAGGCATAAGCGTAAGGAGATAAATCCGACATACTTATGGCATTGTCGGCTTGGACACATTAGTCTAAAACGCATGAAGAAGCTCCATGATGATGGGCTCCTAACTTCGTCTGACTTTGGGTCATTTGAGACATGCGAATCATGCTTGCTCGGCAAGATGACTAAGTCTCCTTTCGCAAAGAGTTGCGAGAGGGCGTCCAAGCTGTTGGAGCTTATACACAGTGATGTGTGTGATCCATGAGCACAACTGCCAGCGGTGGCTATTAGTAATTCGTGACTTTTACCAACGGGTTGAGTAGATATGGATATATCTATTTGATGAGGCACAAGTCGGAAACTTTTGAAAAGTTCAAACAGTTTCAGAATGAGGTTGAGAATCAGCTCGGCAAGACTATAAAGCTTCTACAATCTGATCGTGGAGGTGAGTACATGAGCCAGGAGTTTGATGATCATCTAAAAAGCCGAGGTATAGTACCTCAGCTCACACCTTCGGGTACGCCACAGAGAAACGGCATGTCGGAACATAGGAATGGGACCTTGTTAGACATGGTCCGGTCTATGATGAGCAAATCAGATTTACCCTTGTCATTCTGGGGATACGCTCTAGAAACTGCAGCTTTCGTACTTAACAGGGTACCATCAAAATCCATAGATAAGACACCACATGAGATGTGGACCAGGAAGAGTCCCAGTTTGTCTTTTCTAAAGATTAGGGGTTGTGAAGCATTTTTCAAGCGACTTATGTCAAACAAGCTTACACGCAAGTAGGATAAATGCATATTCGTGGAATATCCGAGGGAAACCTTGGGATATAGCTTCTACAACCGGGAAGAGAACAAAGTGTTTGTTGCTCAGAACGAGGTTTTCCTTGAGAAAGAGTTTCTCACTCGGGAGGCTAGTGGGAGGACGGTCTGACTCGAAGAAATTCGAGGACCACTCAGGGATGGCTCGGCCGGTAATGAGATCATACCAGAGTCAGTCAGGGAACCCATAGTGGAAGCGGCACCGGAACCACGGAGGTCGGAAAGATTGCGTAGAGTGCATGATGTATAGTTGCTAGAAAGCGATGAGCTGGCCACATATGCGGAAGCGATGGTGAGCCCTGATTCTGAGGCATGGATGGAGGCCATGAGATCCGAGTTAAAGTCCATGGATGAGAATCAAGTCTGGGACTTGGTTGATCTGCCGCCTGGCGTAACAGCCATTGGTTGCAAATGGGTCTTTAAGAAGAAAACCGATGTGGACGGAAATGTGCAGATCCACAAAGCTCGGCTTGTCGCTAAAGGTTGTGGACAAGTTCAAGGAATTGACAACGATGAGACTTACTCGCTGGTAGCGATGTTGAAGTCGGTGAGGATCATACTAGCTATAGCTGCATATTTCGATTACGAGATATGGCAGATGGATGTCAAGACGGCTTTCCTTCATGGAAATTTAACCGAGGACGTGTATATGATACAACCCGAGGGTTTTGTCAATCCAACTAGTGCTAGTAAGGTATGCAAGCTCAAGAGATCCATTTATGGGTTGAGGCAAGCATCTCGGAGTTGGAACATTCGTTTTGATGAGGTCGTCACTAGTCTCGGTTTCATCAAAAGCGAAGATGACGCTTGTTTATACAAGAAATTAAGTGGGAGCTTGATAGTGTTTTTGATCTTGTATGTGGATGACATACTACTGATTGGAAATAATGTTTTGATGCTGAACTCAGTCAAGGAGTCATTTAATGGCAAGTTTTCGATGAAGGACCAAGGTGAGGCAGTCTATAGTTTAGGCATTAAGATCTCTAGAGATAGATCGAGGAGGCTGCTCGGCTTAAGCCAGAGCACGTAGATAGATAAAGTGTTGAAGCGGTTCAACATGAGTGAGGCGAAGAAAGGGTTCTTGCCACTCTCACATGGTATAAGGCTAAGAGAGACTCAGAGTCCTTCGACATCTGATGAGCGAAGCAGGATGAGTAGGATTCCGTATGCCTCAGCAATCGGATCCATCATGTATGCCATGATATGTACATGGCCTGATGTTGCTTTTGCAATAAGCCTAACAAGTAGATACCAGGGCAACCCAGGTGAGAGTCACTGGGCAGCGGTAAAGACTATTTTGAAGTACCTGAAAAGGACTAAAGAGATGTTCCTAGTTTATGGAGGTGAGGAAGAGCTCGTCGTAAGGTGTTACGCTGATGCTAGTTTTCAAACCGACAGAGATGATTGTCGATCACAGTCCAGATTCGAGTACGTCACGAACGGAGGAGTAGTGAGATGGATGAGTTCCAAGCAAGATACGGTGGTTGATTCTACCATAGAAGCCGAATACATTGCGGCTTGTGAAGCTGCAAAGGAAGGTGTTTGGATCCAGAACTTTTTGGATAATCTTGGCATTTCCCCAGCCTCGGTAAAATCGTTGGACCTCTATTGTGATAATTCTGGTGCCATCGCACAAGCCAAGGAGCCGAGGAATCACCACAAGGTCAGACACATAGATGAAAAATATCACCTGATACGAAAGATCTTAAAGAATGGTGATGTAGAGTTATGCAAAATTCACACAGATACAAATGTTGCAGATCCGTTGACTAAGCTGCTTCCACAACTCAAGCATGAGGGGCACGTTAGAGCTATGGGCATTCGATGTCTATTTGATTGACTCTAGTGCAAGTGGAAAACTGTTGGAGATATGCCCTAGAGGCAATCATGTATGATGATATTTCCTATGTGTTTATGAATAAAGATAGTCCTTGGATATTATCAATGATGTGTGTCAACAAGTACATGACTTATTTGTGGGACTATGCATTGTATGACGACTGCCCTAAAAGGTCCCTAGTTGAAAGGGTTGTGTGGACGCGCAGTCGACTAGACTAGCATATGACATGGTCGATGTCTTGGTCTCACTAGCCATGGAGCATTTGGTGCTAACCGGATAATATGGACTTGGAAGGATCTGGTCGGATTCGACGTAGTCGGATCCGAGTAGAGATAAGGTCCGAGTCGGACAGACGCAACGATATGTCATCTCTGAGTCTCTAGTATAACATATGTTCTATGTCCTAAGACCTGAGCTGGTGCATGTACTCGGGATGGTAACAGACCTACTTTGGGCCAACCAAACGCTTCTTCATGACTGGGTAATTACAAAGGTAGGTTTCAGGATTTTCCAGACCCATGCTGCGAGACATGGTCGAGCAAGATGGGATTTGCCCCTCCGATCAGGAGAGATATACTCTGGGCCCCTCGTGTGATCCGACCGGGATAAGCATAGCCATGCGACAAGGATTGTGAGATATTCCGGTTTGTGGTCAGCATCACTGGAACAAGAAAGAGGTCGGGCTCGCACAAGGATGACAGACTAGCCTTGAGCCCGGCAACATATATCGTGTGGCAAAAAGGAATGGAAGTGTGATGTACAGGTTCGCCAATCGGCTTCATTGTCTACTTGGTGGTCGGCACGCCTTGCTAGGGGCCGCTACCAGCCAAGCAGGTCGGAGGTGATCCTACCTGTGACCAAGCCGACTTGAACCTAAGGGGTCGCATGCTTAAGGGAAGGAACATGTGAGACCGGATCGGACTCCACGAGTCAGATGTGATACTACTTGGACTCGGATCTCGGCCGAACAAATTTTGGGCTTTAGGGTCCATGCGAGGCCCAAGTGTTGAGCCCGTGATGGATGCCTATATAAAGTGGAGGTGCGGCACACTCATGCGATTGATCGCTTCGGCGCCATCACTAGCGCTTTTCATGTGTTGCGAATAGCCACCTCCACTCGCTGCCGACTGTGTGATCGGACCTAGCAGTCCGCCGCACGGTGTTCCTCCTGCACGCGCGGATACTGTTAGAGGCGGTGCACCTGCGCCGCTCTGGCAAACTTGTACATGGGATCCGATGATGGCTGTTCGAGAGAGATCAGACGAGGAGGATATTATCCACGCGTATGCGGTGCCCCAACTCTTCTTCTGCTGCACGACACTATGCGTATAGTGGTAACAATCTGTGATCCATTTTCGTAGCATGTTCCTAGATGTTCTGCGCGTAGGAAAATTTTAATTTGCAGTCAAAGCACCCTACCGTAGAACCCAACAGGGGAGACTGTCGGAGCCAACCGACATTGTGTTTAGTGATGGGCTGTTCATTAACGGACGTGTGGCCGGAGTACGTTTCTCGGCTTACACGTCGTTTTAATGGAGGTGTTTGAATGCAGCGAGGAGGCGTGTTCAACCGGGCATGCAGCAGGCGGCGCCCTTGGCCGGCGTGCTGCCTCAATGGGGGAGGCAATGGGAGTCGCGTCCGCTCTGGGCCGGCTTCAATGTGGAGTGGCCGCTCTATAGCGGCATGAATGCGGGCAGCTGGCGTCAGGCGGGAATGCATGCATGTGAGAGAGGAGGGTTTCGGGTGGGCTAGGGTGGTTAGAAGCAGGCGTGGGTGTTGTCCGCACGCCGCAAAGCCTCCGACGTTTGTCTTCGGTTTGCAGGAGAAAATGTGTCTGGACCGCCTTGCAAACCAATACAAGCCCACATTGGATGGCACAACACGTCCGGATAGTGCGGTCCAGATGTATGCGGGCGGTTTGAGGGTCCGGATTGGAGATGCCCTAATTGCTCTTTATTAATAGTGGAGATGTGATTAAAGATGCCCTTAGGGCATCTCCAACGCCGACCCTCAAACCGCTTGCAACTGTCGGGACCGCGTTGTCCGTACCACAGAAGCCATCCAACGGTCCTGTATCGATCCGAGGCGCTGCCCTGACCATGATTTTCCTGTAAACTGGAACCAAACATAGGGGCGAGGGTTTTACGGGAGTCCGGGCACGCGAAACGTCGCTCGTGACTCCCTGGCCCACCCAAAAGGAAGGCAGAGCCCGCGCTTTTGTAGCAACCCGCACAGTTTCCGCACCAAAGTCCCCCACTGTCTTCTTCCATCCTCTGCCGCTCTTCATCCAATTCCCCCTCTTTTCTCTCACCTTCTCCTTCCTTCTGCCGCCGACGCATGGAACCCTCGGAGATGGAGGTGGTGGATGTGATGGACGATCCGAGCATCACGCTCGCCAGGAAGATTAGCTTGGCCACGCGCAAACTCGCCTCGTCAAAGCGAAGGCCGCAAAGGAGGAGAAGGTCAAGAAACGGTTGGCCTGATTGTGGCATTGGGCGTGGTGGTCACGGTGGTCGTGGTGGGCATCACTGGACGGGCACACGCACAGTACATGCGGCGGCAGACAATCAGGACGCGGTGGAGGCAGACGCGGAGGCTGACTATGCGACGGAGACGGCACCTTGATCAGGGAGCAGACTGTTGGGGAAGGTAGCAGAAATTCAAAATTTTCTACACATCACCAAGATCAATCTATGGATATTCTAGCAACAAGAGAGAGGGGAGTCAGAGAGTGCATCTACATACCCTTGTAGATCGCTAAGCGGAAGCGTTCAAGAGAACGGGGTTGAAGGAGTCGTACTCATCGTGATCCAAATCACCGGAGATCCTAGTGCCGAACGGACGGCACCTCCGCTTTCAACACACATACAGCCCGGGGACGTCTCCTCCTTCTTGATCCAGCAAGGGGAGAGGCTAAGTTGAGGGAGAGCTCCGGCAGCACGACGGCGTGGTGGTGGAGCTTGCAGTTCTTCGGCAGGGCTTCGCCAAGCACTACGGAGGAGGAGGAGGTGTTGGGGAGGGAGAGGGCTGCGCCAGGGGCAAGTGTGAAGCTCCCATGCGCCTCCCCACTATATATAGGGGTGGAGGGGGCTGGTTTCTTGCCCTCCAAGTCCATTGGGGCATTGGCAAAGGTGGGAGGAAAGAAATCCCATCATTTCCTTCCCCACCGATTGTTATCCCCCCTTTTTAGGGATCTTGATCTTATCCCTTTGGGGTATGATCTTATTCCTTCTAAGGGGGGATCTTGGTGCGCCTTGACCAGGGGTGTGGGGCCTTGCCCCCACTACCCACGTTCATGTGGGTCCCCCCATGCAGGTGGGCCCCACTCCGGAACCTTCTAGAACCTTCCCAGTACAATACCGAAAAATCCCGAACATTTTCCGGTGGCCAAAATAAGACTTCCCATATATAAATCTTTACCTCCGGACCATTCTGGAACTCCTCGTGACGTCCAGGATCTCATCCGAGACTCCGAACAACATTCGGTAACTGCACACTAATTCCCATAACAACTCTAGCATCACCGAACCTTAAGTGTGTAGACCCTACGGGTTTGGGAATCATGCAGACATGACCGAGATAGCTCTCTGGCCAATAACAAACAGCGGGGTCTGGATACCCATGTTGGCTCCCACATGTTCCATGATGATCTCATCGGATGAACCACAATGTCAAGGATTCAAGCAATCCCGTATACAGTTCCCTTTGTCTAGCGGTATTGTACTTGCCTGAGATTCGATCATCGGTATGCCGATACCTTGTTCAATCTCGTTACCGGCAAGTCTCTTTACTCGTTCCGTAACACATCATCCGGTGATCAACCCCTTGGTCACATTGTGCACATTATGATGATGTCCTACCGAGTGGGCCCAGAGATACCTCTCCGTTACACGGAGTGACAAATCCCAGTCTCGATTCATGCCAACCCAACAGACACTTGCGGAGATACCTGTAGTGCACCTTTATAGCCACCCAGTTACGTTGTGACATTTGGTACACCCAAAGCATTCCTACGGTATCCGGGAGTTGCACAATCTCATGGTCTAAGGAAATGATACTTGACATTAGAAAAGCTTTAGCATACGAACTACACGATCTGTGCTAGGCTTAGGATTGGGTCTTGTCCATCACATCATTCTCCCAATGATGTGATCCCGTTATCAATGACATCCAATGTCCATGGTCAGGAAACCGTAACCATCTATTGATCAACGAGCTAGTCAACTAGAGGCTTACTAGGGACATGGTGTTGTCTATGTACCCACACATGTATCTGAGTTTCCTATCAATACAATTATAGCATGGATAATAAACGATTATCATGAACAAGGAAATATAATAATAACTAATTTATTATTGCCTCTAGGGCATATTTCTGACAGTCTCCCACTTGCACTAGAGTCAATAATCTAGTTCACATTGCTATGTGATTAACACTGATAGGTCACATCGCCATGTGACCAACATCCAAAGAGTTTACTAGTGTCACTAAACTAGTTCACATCACCATGTGATTAAGTCTCAATGAGTTCTGGGGTTTGATCATGTTTTGCTTGTGAGAGAGGTTTTAGTCAACGGGTCTGCAACATTCAGATCCGTATGTACTTCGCAATTTTCTATGTCATATTTTAAATTCTGCTTCCGCGCTCCACTTGGAGCTATTCCAAATGGTTGCTCCACTATACGTATCTGGTTTGCTACCCGGAGTCATTCGGATGGGTGTTAAAGCTTGCATCGACGTAACCCTTTACGCCGAACTCTTTATCACCTCCATAATCGAGAAACATGTCCTTTATTTACTCCAAGGACAATTTTTGACCGCTGTCCAATGATCCATTCCTGGATTATTCTTGTACCCCTTGACTGACTCATGGCAAGGCACACTTCCGGTGCGGTACACAGCATAGCATACTATAGAGCCTATGTCTGAAGCGTAGGGGACGACCTTCATCCTTTCTCTCTCTTCTGCCATGGTCGAGCTTTAACTCTTAACTTCATACCTTATAACTCAGGCAAGAACTCCTTCTTTGACTGATCCATCTTGAACACCTTCAAGATCATGTCAAGGTATGTGCTCATTTGAAAGTACCATTAGCGGTTTTTGATCTATCCTCATAGATCTTGATGCTCAATGTTCAAGCAGCTTAATTCAGGTTTTCTATTGGAAAACACTTTTCAAATAACCCTATATGCTTACCAGAAATTCTACATCATTTATGATCAACAATATGTCAACAACATATACTTTTCAGAAATTCTATAGTGCTCCCACTCACTTCTTTGGAAATACAAGTTTCTCATAAACTTTGTATAAACCCAAAATCTTTGATCATCTCATCAAAGGGTACATTCCAACTCTGAGATGCTTACTCCAGTCCTTAGAAGGATCACTGGAGCTAGCATACTTGTTAGCGTCTTTCAGGATTGTCAAAAACCTTCTGGTTGTATCACATACAACCTTTCCTCAAGAAAACTATCAAGGAAACAATGTTTTGACATCCTATATGCAAGATTTCATAAATAATGCAGTAACTGCTAATCCAATTCCAACAGACTCTTAGCATCGCTATGAGTGAGAAAGCCTCACCGTAGTCAACTCCTTGAACTTGTCGGAAAACATCTCTAACGACAAGTCGAGCTTTCTTAATGGTGATACTTACCATCATTGTCTGTCTTCCTTTTAAAATCCATCTTTACCCAACGGCCTTACGACCATCAAGTATTTCTTCCAAATTCATGGATCCTCTCTCAGATTTTATGGCCTCGAGCCATTCGTCGGAATCCAGGCCCATCATCGCTTCTCCATAGCTCGTAGGTTCATTGTTGTCTAGCAACAAGACCTCCAAGACAGGATTACCGTACCACTCTGAAGCAGTACCTGTCCTTGTCGTCCTACGAGGTTTGGTTGTGACTAGATCCGAAGCATTATGATCACTATCATCAGCTTCTACTTCAATTGGTGTAGGTGCCACATGAACAACTTCCTGTGCCCTCCTACACACTGGTTGAAGTGATGGTTCAATAACCTCATCAAGTCTCCACCATCCTCCCACTCAATTCTTTCGAGAGAAACTTTTCCTCGAGAAAGGACCCGTTTCTATAAACAATCACTCTTTGCTTCCGGATCTGAGATAGGAGGTATACCCAACCATTTTGGGTATCCTATGAAGATGTATTTATCCGTTTTGGGTTCGAGCTTATCACGATGAAACTTTTTTCACATAAGCGTCGCAGCCCCAAACTTTTAAGAAACAACAACTTAGGTTTCTCCAAACCATAGTTCAAATGGTGTCATCTCAACGGAATTACGTGGTGCCCTATTAAAGTGAGTGCGGTTGTCTCTAATGCCTAACCCATGAACGATAGTGGTAATTCGATAAGAGACATCATGGTACGCACCATATCCAACAGGGTGCAACTATGATGTTCGGCCACACCATCACGCTATGGTGTTCCAGGCGGTATTAATTGTGAAACAATTTCCACAACGTCTTAATTGCATGCCAAAACTCATAACTCAGATACTCATCTCTATGATCATATCATAGACATTTTATCCTCTTGTCACAATGATCTTCAATTTCACTCTAAAATTACTTGAACCATTCAATAATTCAGACTTGTGTTTCATCAAGTAAATATACTCGGTATCTACTTAAATCATCTGTGAAGTAAGAACATAACGATATTCACTGCATGCCTCAGCACTTATTGGACTGCACACATCAAAGTGTGTTACTTCCAACAAGTTGCTACCTTGTTCCATCTTACTGAAACCGAGGCTTTTCAGTCATCTTGCCCATGTGGTATGATTTGCATATCTCAAGTGATTCAAAATCAAGTGAGTCCAAACAATCCATCTGCATGGAGTTTCTTCATGCGTATACACCAATAGACATGGTTCGCATGTCTCAAACTTTTCAAAAACGAGTGAGTCCAAAGAGCCATCAACATGGAGCTTCTTCATGCGTTTTACACCAATATGACTTACATGGCAGTGCCACAAGTAAGTGGTACTATCATTACTATCTTATATCTTTTGGCATGAAAATGTGTATCACTACGATCGCGATTCAATAACCATTCCTTTTAGGTGCAATACCATTGAAGGTATTATTCAAATAAACAGAGTAAACATTATTCTCCTTAAATGAATAACTGTATTGCGATAGACATAATCCAATCATGTCTATGCTCAACGCAAACACCAAATAACAATTATTTTAACACCAATCTCGATGGTAGAGGGAGCGTGCGATGCTTGATCACATCAACCTTGTAAACACTTCCAACACATATCGTCAGCTCACCTTTAGCTAGTCTCCGTTTATTCCGTAGCTTTTATTTCGAGTTACTAACACTTAGCAACCGAACCGGTATCTAATATCCTGGTGCTACTAGGAGTACTAGTAAAGTACACATTAACATAATGTATATCCAATATACTTCTATCGACCTTGCCAGCCTTCTTATCTACCAAGTATCTAGGGTAATTCTGCTCCAGTGGTTGTCCCCCTTATTACAGAAGCACTTACTCTCGGGTTTGGGTTCAACCTTGGGTTTCTTCACTGGAGCAGCAACCGATTTGCCGTTTCATGAAGTGCCCCTTCTTGCCCTTGCCCTTCTTGAAACTAGTGGTTTCACTAACCATCAATAATTGATGCTCCTTCTTGATTTCTACTTTCGCGGTGTCAAACATCGTGAATATCTCAAGGATCATCATATCTATCCCTGATTTGTTATAGTTCATCACGAAGTTGTAGCAGCTTGGTGGCAATGACTTTGGAGAAACATCACTATCTCATCTAGAAGATCAACTCCCACTCGATTCAAGTGATTGTTCCACTCAGACAATCTGAGCACAAGCTCAACGATTGAGCTTTTCTCCCTTAGTTTGCAGGCTAAGAAAATTCCTCGGAGGTCTTATACCTCTTGACGTGGGCACCAGCCTGAAATCCCAATTTCATCCCTCGAAACATCTCATATGTTCTGCGATGTTTCGAAAACGTCTTTGGTGCCTCAACTCTAAACCATTTAACTGAACTATCACGTAGTTATCAGAACGTGTATGTCCTATGTTTGCAACATCCACAGATGATGTTTTGGGGTTCTGCACACTGAGCGGTGCATTAAGGATATAAGCTTTCTACTGATCACATAATCGCTACTGTCAACTTTCAACTATATTTTCTCTAGGAACATATCTAAAACAGTAGAACTAACGCGCGAGCTATGACATAATTTGCAAAGGGCTTTTGACTATGTTCAGGATAATTAAGTTCATCTAATGAACTCCCACTCAGATAGACATCCCTCTAGTCATCTAAGTGATTACATGATCCGAGTCAACTAGGCCGTGTCCGATCATCACGTGAGACGGACTAGTCATCATCGGTGAACATCTTCATGTTGATCGTATCCTCCATACGACTCATGCTCGACCTTTCGGTCTCTTGTGTTCTGAGGCCATGTCTATACATGCTAGGCTCGTCAAGTTAACCTAAGTGTTTCGTGTGTGTAAATCTGGCTTACACCCGTTGTATGTGAACGTAAGAATCTATCACACCCGATCATCACGTGGTGCTTCGAAACGACGAACTTTCGCAACGGTGCACAATTAGGGGGGACACTTTCTTGAAATTTTAATGAGGGATCATGTGACACTCCAAAAATTTTGTGGTTTTTGTTTTCAGAAAGAGCCTTGCTTGGTTTGAAGAAGGTCATTTAAACCCTTCTTAAAAACCCTCTTCTAAGTTTGCCCTCTAAAAATCTTTTCTTGGACCTAGTTTCTTCTAAAAGGAAAACCTTTTTGGTTTTGGGCTTTTATTTGAGTTTTGATCCATTCTTGTTTTACCATGCCTCTTATGGTAAAACTCCCCCAAAACCCCTCCTTCCACTTTGGTACAACCCAAACATTCTGTCCAAACTAATAAAATCCATTTTTGGATTTTATTCCAATTATTTCTTTTCCCAAAGTAATTCTGTCCTTTCTTTTGAGCCTAGGTGATTTGCAAAGCAAGTACCTAAATACCTTTGATCTTTGATCTCAATTCAACTCCTCTGGATGGTCCTTGGTACCCACAACCTAGAACCATCAAGATCTACTCTTCTTCTTTTCAAAATTTTCAAATTTCACCCTCTGCAAGTTTGGACCAGATTTGTCAAATTTGGTGAAATTCATATCTCCACTCCTCCAAATATTCCACCAAAATTCAGGCAACCTCTAGTTGCAATGAGAGACCACTCCACAAAAACCAGCTCAAGGAAAAATCACTACATGCCAAAATCATTCTGTCGAACACTTGGCATGCACTGTTACTGTTCATATTCAGTAAATTCAGAGATTCAGTGTCGTTTCTTCGTCAGTAGTTTCAGTCACATGTGTACTGTGCATTTGGCTCGTTGCTCACAGCCCCTCCCTCTTGTCCGGAGCACCACACGAGCGCTTGGCGCATTCCTGGCGTCGGTGGCGCCATGGCCCGCCTGCGCCGGCGTGTCCCCCGGCGGCAGAACCACCGTAACGGCCGACAGGGGGCAACACTGCGGCATAACGCCGTTTGGCGCCGCCCAAACCTCCTGAGAGCTCCGCGTGACCACCTTCTTGCTAGCGCACGCATGCAGCACCATCGCCGTGGCCTGGCACGCGCAGAGCGCGTTCTCTGCCGCCGACGTGCCGTGCGGCCGTTCCGTCGAGGACAGGCTGTAACCACCCCTCCCGTGCTGAGTTGGACACTGAAATGGCACCACTGCTTCACCTAGATGATGCTCAAGCCCCTAAGCCGACCGTCCACCCACAGCGCCACCGTAATCGCCCGCCGGACTTATCCGTTCACGGCAACAGCCTCGGGCCGGCTATATATAGCCCCCCCCCCCGATCTTGCTCTCGCCCCCGCACAACTCCACCACCTCACCAGACCCCGCCTAGCCACTGGAAGAGCCTCGAGGGCCCTTCTTACTCAACTCCGGCCACCTCCGTCCGCCTCGGGCTCCGGCAACATTCTCTTCGGTGAGAACTCCCCCGCCGCCCTACTCTTGCCCGTAGCCTCGTACCACCACCAGGAGGCTGACCCCCACTTCAATTTGACCCCCGCAGCTCTCTCCGGCAAGACCCACGACCACCCGAACCACCATCCACCGGAGCAAGGGCCACCGTCGACGTGGTGCTCGCCGGCGACCTCTACCACCACCCACCGACGCGGAAAGGTGCACTGAGCACGAAGGTAACCCCCGATCACCTTGCCTCGCCGTGGATCGCCGTCGGCGACCACCGCAACTCTCGGGCACCGTCACGCCCTGTTTCCCTCATTTGAAAATTCAAACCTGACGGATGGAGCCCGCCTGTCAGCCTCTCAATCTTTTCTTTTAAACGAACCATTTTCTAGAATTTTCCGCAGAACCCCCTGGAAGTTTTCTGTATCATTACAGATGGGTCCTTGGACCAAAACTCTTATAACTTTTAAACAGAAAATGGTTTTTGATTGATTCTTTTTATGTCATCTTACTTTTTCTGTCTAGTTTTTTGTCATATTTATTTGAAAAATATTTGGAACACTTTTCTGTACACTCACGGTATTTATGTTACGTACATATTTTTTTATACCGTAGATACCGGAGGAGCTGACGGAGCTGCGAACTTTACCCAGTTAGGCTTCGACTAATCCGAACCAGGCAAGCATGTTTGAACTCTTGATATGATGAGTGGTTGTTGCATGTTTGCATTTTTGTATAGTCATGGCATGTTTATGAACATTTCTTTGAATGTTATATTTCATGCACATAAGTGGAAAGTAAGTTTCGGAAAGCATTATGTTGTTGGATACATATTAGCATGGCCAGGTGATGGCATGAGGATGGGTAAGATGGCAGTGTTGTGACATGCCAGTCTTATGCCAGATTATTCGATTTCCGTGTCATCGTGAAACAAATCACATTCCCATTCATTCCTTCCTATACTGTCACATGTTTTCCGAAAGGAATATGGCTTAGTAAGTTGCAAATCATTTTCCTGGTACACACCAAATAGAGAGGCCGGGATGAGGGTTCCATGGCCCTGGATTAAAGCCCGTCATCCGGTCAGGGGGCATGGGTGTTTCCGGTTGGGACCGAGAGGGGGGCACCCCTTAGAGCACGCGTATAGAAATTTGATCCCATGCTATTCGAGGTTGTGACCTCCCCGTCTCAAAGTTTTTCTTGGACGTTGTCCAGGGTGATTCCTGGCATCGTGAGGTGAAATGGGTGTGTACTAGTTAAATGTGTTTCTACTGAAATACCGTAAACGGAACTAGTCCTTCGTGACTACGGAAATCCGTTAGCTGTGGTCAGTTAGTACAAACTCTGCAGAGTCTCAAATTCTTTAAATCATCTTGTACTTGTCCATGTACTGTATTCATCTTATCTTGTCAGATATCAGCCTCGGTGACAAAACTCTGGTGAACTACATGTGTGTGAATCCGGTTTAAAGTTTATTCTTGTGGATGGACTAACCTGTTGGTTACCGTTGTTATAAAGCCCTTTCTGTGATGTCGCTCAAACATCCGACTGTGGCACACTTGTTATTTACTTTTGTTATATAAGCCCTTTCTGTGATGTCGCTCAGATATCCGACTGTGGCATACTTGTTATTTACTTTTGTTATATAAGCCCTTTCTGTGATGTCGCTCAGACATCCGACTGTGGCATACTTGTTATTTACTTTTGTTATATAAGCCCTTTCTGTGACGTCGCTCAGATGTCCGACTGTGGCATTTTCTTTTACAAGCCCTGTCTATGACGTCGCTCAGATGTCCGAATGTGGTATTTCTTTTATAAGCCCTATTTGTGACGTCGCTCAGATGTCCGACTGTGGTATTTATTTTAAAGCCCTTTATGTGGTGTCGCTTAGACGCCCGACTGCGGCATGAACTTTACTTATTTACCTTTCGAGGCGTCGCTCCAGACACCCGATCAGTTTTCAGTTATTTATTTTATTTACCAAGTCATGCAATAATATTATTGTTGGTATGAGCATCATTGTTATTATTCAGGACGCTTTCATGCATGCATTTATTATATCTTTGTCCGAATTGTCTTGCGAGTACTTTCAAACTACTCACCTGGCTTGTTGATTTGGCCAGATGTTGATGAAGGCGATCTCATGGATGAAGAGTTCGATAGCGAGTTCGACGCCTAGAGGAGTCCCAGTCAGTCCCGTGCGATCCTGTTTTGGTCACTGTATCATATCCGCTTCCGCCACCCCAGAATAAATTCATCGAGCCTCACCTCGACGCTCGATGAGCTGCCAGTTAGGAGTCAAGTTATCCACCACCACTTTTTACCCCGAGCTAGTAGCATGCCACCACACCCCTGTGTCATAACCGCCCTTATGTAAGATATTGGCGAGTTTGTAATAATTTGTTGAGCAGCCTCAGCTCAACCCTGTAATATATTTTATGCTACTGGTCCTCGGTTCATCAAGTATTTGTCTACCAGTGAGGATGACTTTTCCTATACTGGGATCTAAAGATCGATTTTCTCAATAATTATTTTATTGAAAAACCGGTCGTGACAGACTTGGTAACCAGAGCCAGGCTGACTGTAGGAAGCCACTAGGTGCGATCGCTAATTGGTTATTAGCATGATAGAGTTTATTCATGTTTTTACAAATGTAGTCATTTTTCTGACAGTCAGCATAAAATTTATGATCTGATCATTCAGAATGTTTGCCTACTTTTGTAGATGGCTGGCAACGACTGTGAGTCGCAGATGTTCACCAACGTGCCTGAGGGGTTCATCAAGCTCCTCTCCTTCATCGTTCAGGTCGCGATGGGGCCATCCGTGCGCCCAGTCTTCACACTTTATCCACACAAGATCAACGACAGTCTGAGCATGCACCAGGCCACGGTGCAATTCAGGGGAGGGCGTGCTGAGATATGCCGCTTCCTTTCTTGGGGAGAGCCATGCCTACAGAGAGGCATGCTATGCAGATGGCAGCCCGTGAGGCGATAGCTCGTCTTTGGGATGTCCTTCCTGCAATGAAGACCCGTCGCTACCGCTACCTTCCATGCCACGTGCCATACACCTGTCACTACTCATTCTCTTGCCCCAGAGGAGAGCGAGACGAGGCCTTTGAGATGCTTGTCGAGTACCTTCGAGCCCTGGAGGCAGCCTTCGACAGCATGGTGGACGACCTCGTAGCTTCCCGCATGGACTCAGTTCATGGCTGTGTTGATAACAGGAGGGAACTCCTACACACCGCTCCACCGCTGACTTTTATCTCGTCCTCAGCTTCTCATTCGCCTACCATTCTCGCCACTGCTCGTTGTTTTCCTACCACTCAGGAATTTAACCAAGCTATTGCACCCACTCCCGTTCGCGCTGCACCACTTTTTGCACCCACTCCCATACGTGCTACTCCACCTATTCCGCCCACTCTTATTCAGGTTACTCTGCCTATGGCACCTGCTCCATCAGCTCAGCGCAGCGTTCCTCGTCTGGAACCTATTAGCGAGGAGGAAGTTGATTCCCCAGCGTCACTGCGTCTCACCCTCGGCAGGCCAAGGGAGATCCTCACCATCTCCGACTGAGTACGCGTAGACGCCATGCGATGTGCCGACTTGTGTAATATGTTTATATGTACATAGGTTGTGAGAAGTAGCCTGTTTGCGCATCATGTAGGATCTGGTGAAGTGCACTAGTCTAATAACATGGGAGGATTATGTACGCATATCCTGAGTGATGTAATGTATAATTATGCTTGCGTGTAAGATATGTAATAGTCATTCTCCGCGCGTAACCGTGTATTTTCAAAAATGTCCTGGAGTTTTAAAATTTTCTTTTTGTGTGATTTTATTGACTTTTGCGACTCTCTTTCTTGTCTTACGAGTTTCACAAAATATATCCCCAAAGTGAAAGATGTCTCGTCCTTGGACGCGCTCCATGCCAAAAGCCAGAGGAAAATTATGGCACACCGCAAAACCACAATTTCACTCAGGGACAGACAAGTCAACAGGACAGTGAAACAGCATTTACCCAAGTGTGTCGTCTGTATGAGCAGAGTCAACAACAACACCAGGAAATGATGAACCAATTCATCAACATGGGAAGTAACCGTGGTCAGTATCAACAGCAATCCAAATTATCTGAGTTACAGAAGACGCGTCCTCCAACATTTTCTCACACTGACAAGCCTCTCGAGGCCGACGACTGGCTTCGAGACATGGAGAGAAAATTAATTATCGCGCAGTGTTCAGACCGTGAAAAAGTATTGTATGCACCTCATTATCTCACCGGAGCAGCCGCATCGTGGTGGGAAAACTTCTTGCACATGCACCCCAACGAAAATGAAATAACCTGGGAGGATTTCAAAGAAGGTTTTCATGGGGCACACATTCCTAAGAGTGTTATGAAAATCAAGAAGAGAGAATTTGATGACCTCAAGCAAAGGACCATGACAGTGTCAGAATACAACAACCAATTTACCCTGCTGTCTCACTACGCCAATGAAGAGCACATGACTGAGAGCAAGAAGATGGAAAAATTCTTGGAAGGCCTGGCACCCGCCCTTAAATGCCAGCTGGTTGTGAATACCTTCCCAGATTTTAAAACACTGGTGGATAAGGCCATTACTCTGGAAAATGAGCGACGTAGCCTGGAAGATTTCCGCAAACGCAAAAGGGACCAGACTACTTTTGCTCACAACCCCAGAAGCAAGACGGAATTTCAGAAGGGTGGAATACACAAAACCCCGACGGATAATTCACGCCCAATTAAGAATTTCCATGCAAGAGACAAGGAGTTCACCTATCGCCCAGGCGTTACTTGTTACGCTTGTGGAGAAGAAGGGCACTATGACAAGCAGTGCCCCAAGCCAAGGAACTCAACCCCGAAGCCCAATAATGGTGGCAATAACTCAGCGCCAAAGCGAAGCAATTTCAACCCCAATAACAACCACCGGAAAGGTCACCTGAACCACGTGACCCGAGAGGAAGCACAGAACGCCCCAGATATCGTACTCGGTACGTACCCCGTGAACACAATACCTGCCATGGTTTTGTTTGATTCTGGAGCTTCTCACTCATTCATTTCGAAGAGTTTTGCTTTGCAAAATAATTTTTCGATGCTTCCCTTGGAAAAATCAATGACCATCAAGTCCCCTGGAATTAAGCAAGTGACCCAGAGTTACTGTCAAGGTGTGGTTATTGAATTTGAAGGATTGAAGTTTTTCGCCAACCTTATTGTATTGGAAAGCAAAGGACTGGATGTCATCCTAGGGATGGATTGGTTAACCACCAACAAAGGTTTTATTGGCTGCTTCAACCGGACCGTGATTCTCACACACCATCACGAAAAGACAATAAAAGTTTCAGCCAAAGAGAGACAAATACCTCATCAACCAAGATTAAACAAGGTGGACGTTTCTGAGCTGAACAAGGTTCTAGTAGTATGTGAATTTCCAGACGTATTTCCAGAAGAACTACCAGGCATGCCACCGGACAGAGAGATAGAATTCAGCATTGAGCTAGCACCCAGGACCGCTCCCATTTACAAGAAACCATACAGAATGGCACCATCCGAATTGGTAGAGTTGAAGAAGCAAATAAAAGAATTATTGGAGAAAGGATACATACGAGCCAGCTCCTCACCTTGGGGTTCTCCAATTTTATTTGCCAAGAAGAATGATGGAACACTGAGGTTGTGTATTGACTATCGGGCTCTTAACATGGTCACAATCAAGAACAAATACCCAATGCCCCGAATAAATGATTTATTTGATCAGCTCGCACAGGCCAAAGTCTTCTCAAAAATTGACTTGAGATCAGGATACCACCAATTAAAAGTGCGAACAGAAGATATTCCCAAGACAGCCTTCACTTCCAGATATGGACTGTATGAGTTCACAGTGATGCCATTCGGGCTAACCAACGCCCCCGCATATTTTGTTCACCTCATGAACAAAGTATTTATGAAGTATATGGACAAGTTTGTTGTGGTATTCATCGATGACATTTTGATATACTCCAAAACACCACAAGAGCACGCCGAGCATCTCAGGATTGTACTAGGAGAACTCGGGAAACATCAACTGTACGCCAAATTCAGCAAATGTGAATTTTGGCTAAGACAGGTGGGTTTTCTGGGCCACGTACTCACCCAAGAAGGTATTGCAGTAGACCCGGAAAAGTTCAAGGCCGTACTTGGCTGGAAACCACCAGCTAGCGTAACGGACGTACGGAGTTTCTTGGGAATGGCGGGCTATTATTGGAGATTTATTGAAGGATTCTCCACCGTAGCAAAGCCAATGACGCAGTTACTCAAGAAAGGCAAGAAGTTTGAATGGACGGAAGCATGTGAGAAAAGCTTCCAAGAGCTAAAAAGCAAATTAACAACGGCCCCAGTATTAATTGTGCCAGATATACACAAGAATTTTGAGGTATTTTGTGACGCATCCCGGAAAGGCCTCGGATGCGTATTAATGCAAGAAGGCAAGGTAGTCGCGTATGTCTCCAGACAACTTCGCAAGCATGAGGAGAATTATCCCACTCATGACTTAGAATTGGCAGCAGTCATCCATGCACTCAAGGAATGGAGACACTTCCTACTTGGAAATCGTTGTGAGATATACACAGACCATAAGAGTCTTAAGTATATTTTCACACAGCCGGAACTTAATTTACGGCAACGACGCTGGTTAGAGTTGGTGAAGGATTATGATGTTGGGATCCACTATCATCCCGGAAAAGCAAATGTTGTGGCAGATGCCCTTAGTCGGAATCCCAGCACGGACGGCGACAGTATACCAAAGTTGAGGCCAGAATTTCAACAGGAATTTGCCAGACTCAATTTAATAATGGTTACCGAAGGCAGTGTGTTGAATCTAGAAATACAGCCTACCATGATGGAAAGATTAAGGAGGCCCAGCGTGGACACCCCAGCATTGATGGCATAAAAAGGAAAGTGAGTTTGGGCAAAGCCTCAGAATTCAACATAGATGAGCAAGGAATATTGTGGTACGGAGAGAGACTATGCGTACCAAATATCAAGGACCTCAAACAATAGATTCTGGCTGAAAGTCACACAGCTCCGTATTCAATCCACCCTGGAGGAACAAAAATGTACAAAGACCTCCAGGAAATTTTTTGGTGGCATGGTATGAAGAGAGATATAGCCACGTTCATTGCATGTTGTGACTCTTGTCAGCATATCAAGGCCGAGCACCAGAAACCAACCGGGATATTACAACCAAACAAGATACCCGAGTGGAAGTGGGACGAGATTGGAATGGACTTTATCGTTGGACTACCACGGTCACGACACGGAAACGATGCCATATGGGTCATAACCGACAGATTAACCAAAGTGGCACATTTTATTCCGGTGAAGACAATTCACACCACTCAAAGGTTGGCCAGACTTTATCTTGCCCGTATCGTCTGCCTGCATGGAGTCCCAAACACTATCATATCTGACAGAGGCACACAGTTCGTCTCTAGATTTTGGGATCACCTACAACAGGCACTGGGAACCCAACTAGCATTCAGTACCTCATACCATCCCCAGACTGATAAGCAAACTGAACGCGTAAACCAAATTCTTGAAGACATGCTGAGGGCCTATGTCCTCACCTACGGAACCAGTTGGGAAGAAAGTTTGCCATATGCAGAGTTCGCATACAACAACAGTTATCAGGACAGCTTGCAAATGGCACCCTTTGAAGCTCTGTATGGGAGAAGATGTCGTACCCCGCTAAATTGGTCAGAGACCGGAGACAGCCATATCTTCGGCCCAGATATGCTCAAGGAGGCCGAGGAGAAAGTTAAAACAATTAGAGATCGACTCAAAACAGCTCAGAGTCGGCAAAAGAGTTATTACGATCGAAAGCATCGGGAAATCAGTTTTGAACCCGGAGAATTGGTATACCTAAGAGTTTCTCCTATGAAGGGTCTGCAGCGATTCAGGATTAAGGGAAAGCTAGCACCAAGATTCATCGGACCATTTCATATAGTGGCCCGAAGAGGCACGGTAGCCTACCAGCTAGACCTACCCAGAGATTTATCCGGTATCCACAACGTGTTTCACATCTCGCAGTTGAGAAAGTACATGAGCAACCCAGAGAAGCAAGTGTCACATGAAAATATTGATGTACAACCAGACCTCTCCTACCGGGAGCACCCAATAAAAATATTAGAAGAGTCTGAGAGGAGGACCCGACAGAAAACCATCAAGTTTTTCAGAGTTCAGTGGAGCAATCACACCGAGAATGAAGCAACTTGGGAGAGCGAGGATTTTCTTCGGACAGAGCACCCACACCTGTTTAAGGATCAGCTGAAATCTCGGGGACGAGATTTTTCCTAAGGGGGTAGGTGTTGTGACACTCCAAAAATTTTGTGGTTTTTGTTTTCAGAAAGAGCCTTGCTTGGTTTGAAGAAGGTCATTTAAACCCTTCTTAAAAACCCTCTTCTAAGTTTGCCCTCTAATAATCTTTTCTTGTACCTAGTTTCTTCTAAAAGGAAAACCTTTTTGGTTTTGGGCTTTTATTTGAGTTTTGATCCATTCTTGTTCTACCATGCCTCTTATGGTAAAACTCCCCAAAAACCCCTCCTTCCACTTTGGTACAACCCAAACATTCTGTACAAACTAATAAAATCCATTTTTGGATTTTATTCCAATTATTTCTTTTCCCAAAATAATTTTGTCCTTTCTTTTGAGCCTAGGTGATTTGCAAAGCAAGTACCTAAAATACCTTTGATCTTTGATCTCAATTCAACTCCTCTGGATGGTCCTTGGTACCCACAACCTAGAACCATCAAGATCTACTCTTCTTCTTTTCAAAATTTTCAAATTTCATCCCCTGCAAGTTTGGACCAGATTTGTCAAATTTGGTGAAATTCATATCTCCACTCCTCCAAATATTCCACCAAAATTCAGGCAACCTCTAGTTGCAATGAGAGACCACTGCACCAAAAACCAGCTCAAGGAAAAATCACTACATGCCAAAATCATTCTGTTGAACACTTGGCATGCACTGTTACTGTTCATATTCAGTAAATTCAGAGATTCAGTGTCGTTTCTTCATCAGTAGTTTCAGTCACATCTGGACTGTGCATTTGGCTCGTTGCTCACAGCCCCTCCCTCCTGTCCGGAGCACCACACGAGCGCTTGGCGCATTCCTGGCGTCGGTGGCGCCATGGCCCGCCTGCGCCGGCGTGTCCCGCGGCGGCAGAACCACCGTAACGGCCGACAGGGGGCAACACTGCGGCATAACGCCGTTCGGCGCCGCCCAAACCTCCTGAGAACTCTGCGTGGCCACCTCCTTGCCAGCGCACGCATGCAGCACCGTCGCCGTGGCCTGGCACGCGCAGAGCGCGTTCTCTGCCGCCGACGTGCCGTGCGGCCGTTCCGTCGAGGACAGGCCGTAACCACCCCTCCCGTGCTGAGTTGGACACTAAAATGGCACCAGTGCTTCACCTAGATGATGCTCAAGCCCCTAAGCCGACCGTCCACCCACAGCGCCGCCGTAATCGCCCGCCGGACTTATCCGTTCACGGCAACCGCCTCGGGCCGGCTATATATAGCCCCCCCCCTCCCGAGCTTGCTCTCGCCCCCGCACAACTCCACCACCTCACCAGACCCCGCCTAGCCACTGGAAGAGCCTCGAGGGGCCCTTCTTCCTCAACTCCGGCCACCTTCGTCCACCTCGGGCTCTGGCAACGTTCTCTTCGGTGAGAACTCCTCCGCCGCCCTACTCTTGCCCGTAGCCTCGTACCACCACCAGGAGGCTGACCCCCATTTCAATTTGACCCCCGCAGCTCTCTCCGGCAAGACCCACGACCACCCGAACCACCGTCCGCCGGAGCAAGGGCCGCCGTCGACGTGGTGCTCGCCGGCGACCTCTACCACCACCCACCGACGCGGAAAGGTGCACTGAGCACGAAGGTAACCCCCGATCACCTTGCCTCGCCGTGGATCGCCGTCGGCGACCACCGCAACTCTCGGGCACCGTCGCGCCCTATTTCCCTCGTTTGAAAATTCAAACCTGACAGGTGGAGCCCGCCTGTCAGCCTCTCAGTCTTTTCTTTTAAACGAACCGTTTTCTGGACTTTTCCGCAGAACCCCCTGGAAGTTTTCTGTTTCATTATAGATGGGTCCTTGGACCAAAACTCTTATAACTTTTAAACAGAAAATGGTTTTTGATTGATTCTTTTTCTGTCATCTTTCTTTTTCTATCTAGTTTTTTGTCATATTTATTTGAAAAATATTTGGAACACTTTTCTGTACACTCACGGTATTTACGTTACGTACGTTTTTTTTATACCGTAGATACCGGAGGAGGTGACGGAGCTACGAACTTCACCCAGTTAGGCTCCGACTACTCCGAACCAGGTAAGCATGTTTGAACTCTTGATATGATGAGTGGTTGTTTCATGTTAGCATTTTTGTATAGTCATGGCATGTTTATGAACATTTCCTTGAATGTTATATTTCATGCACATAAGTGGAAAGTAAGTTTCGGAAAGCATTATGTTGTTGGATACATATTTGCATGGCCAGGTGATGGCATGAGGATGGGTAAGATGGCAGTGTTGTGACATGCCAGCCTTATGCCAGATTATTTGACTTTCATGTCATCGTGAAACAAATCACATTCCCATTCATTCCTTCCTGTACTGTCACATGTTTTCCGAAAGGAATATGGCTTAGTAAGTTGCAAATCGTTTTCTTGGTACACACCAAATAGAGAGGTCGGGATGAGGGTTCCATGGCCCTGGATTAAAGCCCGTCATCCGGTCAGGGGGCATGGGTGTTTCCGGTTGGGACCGAGAGGGGGGCACCCCTTAGAGCACGCGTATAGAAATTTGATCCCATGCTATTCAAGGTTGTGACCTCCCCGTCTCAAAGTTTTTCTTGGACGTTGTCCAGGGTGATTCCTGGCATCGTGAGGTGAAATGGGTGTGTACTAGTTAAATGTGTTTCTACTGAAATACCGTAAATGGAACTAGTCCTTCGTGACTACGGAAATCCGTTGGCTGTGGTTAGTTAGTACAAACTCTGCAGAGTCTCAAATTCTTTAAATCATCTTGTACTTGTCCAAGTACTGTATTCATCTTATCTTGTCAGATATCAGCCTCGGTGACAAAACTCCGGTGAACTACATGTGTGTGAATCCGGTTTAAAGTTTATTCTTGTGGATGGACTAACCTGTTGGTTACCGTTGTTATAAAGCCCTTTCTGTGATGTCGCTCAGACATCCGACTGTGGTATACTTGTTATTTACTTTTGTTATATAACCCTTTCTGTGATGTCGCTCAGACATCCGACTGTGGCATACTTGTTATTTACTTTTGTTATATAAGCCCTTTCTGTGACGTCGCTCAGATGTCCGACTGTGGCATTTTCTTTTACAAGCCCTGTCTGTGACGTCGCTCAGATGTCCGACTGTGGCATTTCTTTTATAAGCCCTATCTGTGACGTCGCTCAGATGTTCGACTGTGGTATTTCTTTTAAAGCCCTTTATGTGGTGTCGCTTAGACGCCCGACTGCGACATGAACTTTACTTATTTACCTTTCGAGGCGTCGCTCCAGACACTCGATCGGTTTTCAGTTATTTATTTTATTTATCAAGTCATGCAATAATATTATTGTTGGTATGAGCATCATTGTTATTATTCAGGACACTTTCATGCATGCATTTATTATATCTTTGTCCGAACTGTCTTGCGAGTACTTTCAAAGTACTCACCTGGCTTGTTGATTTGGCCAGATGTTGATGAAGGCGATCTCATGGATGAAGAGTTCGATAGCGAGTTCGACGCCTAGAGGAGTCCCAGTCAGTCCCGTGCGATCCTGTTTTGGTCACTGTATCATATCCGCTTCCGCCACCCCAGAATAAATTCATCGAGCCTCACCTCGACGCTCGATGAGCTGCCAGTTAGGAGTCAAGTTATCCACCACCACTTTTTACCCCGAGCTAGTAGCATGCCATCACACCCCTGTGTCATAACCGCCCTTATGTAAGATATTGGCTAGTTTGTAATAATTTGTTGAGCAGCCTCAGCTCAACCCTGTAATATATTTTATGCTACTGGTCATCGGTTCATCAAGTATTTGTCTACCAGTGAGGATGACTTTTCCTATACTGGGATCTAAAGATCGATTTTCTCAATAATTATTTTATTGAAAAACCGGTCGTGACAGACTTGGTAACTAGAGCCAGGCTGACTGTAGGAAGCCACTAGGTGCGATCGCTAATTGGTTATTAGCATGATAGAGTTTATTCATGTTTTTACAAAGTCATTTTTCTGACAGTCGGCATAAAATTTATGATCTGATCATTCAGAATTTTTGCCTACTTTTGTAGATGGCTGGCAACGACTGTGAGTCGCAGATGTTCGCCAACGTGCCTGAGGGGTTCGTCAAGCTCCTCTCCTTCATCGTTCAGGTCGCGGTGGGGCCATCCGTGCGCCCAGTCTTCACACTTTATCCACACAAGATCAACGACAGTCTGACCATGCACTAGGCCGCGGTGCAATTCAGGGGAGGGCGTGCTGAGATACGCCGCTTCCGTTTCTTGGGGAGAGCCATGCCTACAGAGAGGCATGCTATGCAGATGGCAGCCCGCGAGGCGATAGCTTGTCTTCGGGATGTCCTTCCTGCAATGAAGACCCGTCGCTACCGCTACCTTCCATGCCACGTGCCATACACCTGTCACTACTCATTCTCTTGCCCCAGAGGAGAGCGAGACGAGGCCTTTGAGATGCTTGTCGAGTACCTCCGAGCCCTGGAGGCAGCCTTCGACAGCATGGTGGACGACCTCGTAGCTTCCCGCATGGACTCAGTTCATGGCTGTGTTGATAACAGGAGGGAACTCCTACACACCGCTCCACCGCTGACTTTTATCTCGTCCTCAGCTTCTCATTCGCCTACCATTCTCGCCACTGCTCGTCGTTTTCCTACCACTCAGGAATTTAACCAAGCTATTGCACCCACTCCCGTTCGCGCTGCACCACTTTTTGCACCCACTCCCATACGTGCTACTCCACCTATTCCGCTCACTCTTATTCAGGTTACTCCGCCTATGGCACCTGCTCCATCAGCTCAGCGCAGCGTTCCTCGTCTGGAACCTATTAGCGAGGAGGAAGTTGATTCCCCAGCGTCACTGCGTCTCACCCTCGGCAGGTCAAGGGAGATCCTCGCCATCTTCGACTGAGTACGCATAGACGCCATGCGATGTGCCGACTTGTTCAATGACACGCAGGTCATACAATAAATAAAGACAACTCCTATGGCTCCTGCTGGTTGTCATACTCATCGACATGCAAGTCGTGATTCCTATTACAAGAACATGATCAATCTCATACATCACATATCATTCATCACATTCTTCTTGGCCATATCACATCACATAGCATACCCTTCAAAAACAAGTTAGACGTCCTCTAATTGTTGTTTGCATGTTTTACGTGGCTGCTATGGGTTTCTAGCAAGAACGTTTCTTACCTACGCAAAACCACAACGTGATATGCCAATTGCTATTTACCCTTCATAAGGACCCTTTTCATTGAATCCGTTCCGACTAAAGTGGGAGAGACTGGCACCCGCTAGCCACCTTATGCACCAAGTGCATGTCAGTCGGTGGAACCTGTCTCACGTAAGTGTACGTGTAAGGTCGGTCCGGGCCGCTTCATTCCACAATACCGTTGAAACAAGATTGGACTAGTAACGGTATGCATATTGAACAAAATCAACGCCCACAACTACTTTGTGTTCTACTCGTGCAAAGAATCTACGCATAGACCTAGCTCATGATGCCACTGATGGGGAACGTAGCAGAAATTCAAAATTTTCTACACATTACCAAGATCAATCTATGGAGATTCTAGCAACAAGAGAGAGGGGAGTCAGAGAGTGCATCTACATACCCTTGTAGATCGCTAAGCGGAAGCGTTCAAGAGAACGGGGTTGAAGGAGTCGTACTCATCGTGATCCAAATCACCGGAGATCCTAGTGCCGAACGGACGACACCTCCGCGTTCAACACACGTACAACCCGGGGATGTCTCCTCCTTCTTGATCCAGCAAGGGGAGAGGAGAAGTTGAGGGAGAGCTCCGGCAGCACGACGGCGTGGTGGTGGAGCTTGCAGTTCTTCGGCAGGGCTTCGCCAAGCACTACGGAGGAGGAGGAGGTGTTGGGGAGGGAGAGGGCTGCGCCAGGGGCAAGGGTGAAGCTCCCATGCGCCTCCCCACTATATATATAGGGGTGGAGGGGGCTGGTTTCTTGCCCTCCAAGTCCATTGGGGCGTTGGCAAAGGTGGGAGGAAAGAAATCCCATCATTTCCTTCCCCACCGATTGTTATCCCCCCTTTTTAGGGATCTTGATCTTATCCCTTCGGGATATGATCTTATTCCTTCTAAGGGGGGATCTTGGTGCGCCTTGACCAGGGGTGTGGGGCCTTGCCCCCACTACCCACGTTCATGTGGGTCCCCCCATGCAGGTGGGCCCCACTCCGAAACCTTCTAGAACCTTCCCGGTACAATACCGAAAAATCCCGAACATTTTCCGGTGGCCAAAATAGGACTTCCCATGTATAAATTTTTACCTCTGGACCATTCTAGAACTCCTCGTGACGTCCGGGATCTCATCCGGGACTCCGAACAACATTCGGTAACTGCACACTAATTCCCATAACAACTCTAGTGTCACCGAACCTTAAGTGTGTAGACCCTACGGGTTCGGGAATCATGCAGACATGACCGAGATAGCTCTCTGGCCAATAACCAACAGCGGGATCTGGATACCCATGTTGGCTCCCACATGTTCCACGATGATCTCATTGGATGAACCACGATGTCAAGGATTCAAGCAATCCCGTATACAATTCCCTTTGTCTAGCGGTATTGTACTTGCCCGAGATTCGATCGTCGGTATGCCGATACCTTGTTCAATCTCGTTACCGGCAAGTCTCTTTACTCGTTCCGTAACACATCATCACGTGATCAACCCCTTGGTCACATTGTGCACATTATGATGATGTCCTACCGAGTGGGCCCGGAGATACCTCTCCGTTACACGGAGTGACAAATCCCAGTCTCGATTCATGCCAACCCAACAGACACTTGCGGAGATACCTGTAGTGCACCTTTATAGCCACCCAGTTACGTTGTGATGTTTGGTACACCCAAAACATTCCTACGGTATCCGGGAGTTGCACAATATCATGGTCTAAGGAAATGATACTTGACATTAGAAAAGCTTTAGCATACGAACTACACGATCTGTGCTAGGCTTAGGATTGGGTCTTGTCCATCACATCATTCTCCCAATGATGTGATCCCGTTATCAATGACATCCAATGTCCATGGTCAGGAAACCGTAACCATCTATTGATCAACGAGCTAGTCAACTAGAGGCTTACTAGGGACATGGTGTTGTCTATGTACCCACACATGTATCTGAGTTTCCTATCAATACAATTATAGCATGGATAATAAACGATTATCATGAACAAGGAAATATAATAATAACTAATTTATTATTGCCTCTAGGGCATATTTCCAACACAGACGACTGGGATTGCCGGTCCGGTTGGGCGGACAATTGCACGGACCGCTGGAATGGTGTTCTTTTCGATTCGGGCATGTAATAACTAAGCATAGTTGTCTCTTTTTGGTTGTGATCGGCTATGCGATCCGACGAGTTGTGTGTATCAAACTAAATTTGAATTTAGAATTGCCCTCTACTAACATACATATATAGGATAGTGTTGGATGACGGTCTCTTGCATCTGTATCCGCTGACTGGTCCACTTGTCCATGAGGGGACGCGGGACGAAATTTATGGATCACCGTTGAACATGCCTTTATCGCCGAAACATAATTGCTTTAGCGCCAAACTTTGGTTAGAATCGTCCGACCTCCATCTCTTTGTGCTAAAGAACAATGGCAATTATTAACCTCCATGTTTGCTCGATGCCTCGATCCACCTGGGCTTTGCAAAACACGTCACTTTATCACTGAAGTTATACGTAACCTTGTCAGCCCATAGTTCATATGCTGTTCAAAGGAGGAACAATGTGATATACTCCGTAATAAAGAAAACAAAAGAAAAAAGATCACCCGTACGTAGTCACAGCCTTCACTTTCGCTATTGTTTCCTTCCCCGGACGGAAGGCATGGCGCCGTACAAATCATGGCACCGGCCGGGGCGGCAAATTTGACAAATTTAATCTATAGATGAAATTAAATCACAGAATGAACTGTTCGTGAAAGTATTTCACGCGGTTGACCCGTGGTGCCTAGCTCTCAGGCGCTGCACTAGTGCAACGCCTAGGAGCTAAGCACTACACTGTATAGTATGGCGCCTAACTCTCAGGCGCTGCACACCACTTAGTAATTTTCTGATCACACGTGTGCGACGCTGGCCGTGTAGCGCCTATCTCTGAGGCGTTGCACAGTGTAGTGTGGCGCCTTTGTGGCGGGCGTCACACAAAAAGATCAGCCGCGTAAAATAGTTTCAGGATAGTTCATTCTATGATTTGATTTCGTCTATAGGTCAAATTTATCAAATTTGCCGGCCAGGGCTCTGTCATTGCGCTCCATGTGAACTCGTACGTCCGGCACGGGCAGGGTACCGATTCGCAGCAATTATGAATCGCTGCTTCACGCTCTATTTTGTCTAGATAAAGAAAAATGGGTCCACGCACTGTACTATTTACATTGCTTTTTATTTTATGAGTTGGATGTACTACTTTTACATTGCCGAAGTATCATGTTCGTCTCATTTAACCATAGGCGTTGTAGCATGATGATGTCTAATCCCGAAAGTCTTTGATGGTTCGATTAAATCTACCGGTAACAGTACTCTGGTACGGCTCTCTTTAACGCAGGGCCGTGCCCTCATCGTTGGAGTGGAGCGATCCGTCGAGCGATGGGTGAGCGATTGCTTGGAGCTATCGGTCGGGTGATGTATATTCTTTCCCTTTGACACATGAACCCGGTTTCGGGTTTTTTTGTGCGTGTGAAAAGAATCAGATCTTTACGAAAATTAAAATTACAAAAGCACCGAGCGATCGTCGCCGCCCGAATGAGCCATCGATGCGTCGTTGTCGCCGCTTCAATACCGGAGCCAGCCTGGCCTTGTTGATTACAGATGGAAAGTCTTCGTGCACATGCCTCTAAGGATCTGCGCCCTGGAGCTGCAGTCGTCGCAGTTGAATTCTTGAATTGATCTAAAGAACGTGACACCAGATCTCGCCGTTGCGTATAAACGACGAGAAACCCTAACCTCGTCACCCCAAGGAGCTGACAGGAATTTATGTTGGAGCTCCGTCTAATCCGTCTCAATGGACGAACTTGAGGAGGATAAAAGCTCGGAAGAGTGACTCGAAGAAGAAGCGTCGCCATCATCCGAGCGTCTGCGAGGACTAAGAGCATCTCCAACAGCCGCGATATGTGCCGCGCGCAAAAAACTTGTTTGCCGCGCGCGCTTCGGCTGGTTTAGCGCAGCAGCGAGCGCTGGCTCCAGCAGCCGCGCTATAATGCAGCGAGCGCGACTCGCCCGTCGCGCGTGACTTGGGTTTTGAAATAATTATCAAAATGCAATGAACATGTGAAATTTGTCCACAAACATCTTCCAACCAAGTCATACCCACACGTTCATCCAACCAAGTTCAAAATGCAAAGTAAAAGTTTAAGACATATAAATGAAAGACACATCAAACATCTTCCTCGTCTTCGTCCTCATCTTCCGAAGACGATTCTTCCGCCTTCGAAGATGAATCTTCCTCCCTATCCTCATCACACATCGCATCACGTGAAGCTCCGACGGTGTTGGCAAGATCTTCAGCGACATCTTCACGAGAATGTGTGTGAGGAGGCACATCAAAAGACATTCCACCCATGGCCGGAGGTGCACCCATGCCTCCCATAAGAGTAGCGAAACTCATGCCTCCCATGGCGGCCATAGTGTCAGAGGGTGCTCCGAAGCCACCCATGCCTCCCATGGCGGCCGGAGGTGCGCCCATGCCTCCATGGCGCCCAAGCCACCCATGCCTCCCATGGCGCCGAAGCCACCCATGCCTCCCATGGCGGCCGGAGGTGCACCCATGCCTCCCATGGCGTCGAAGCCACCCATGCCTCCCATGGCACCGCCAAGGCCACCGCCACCCATTGTGCGGATCATGGCTCTTTTTTGGATCAAGACTTCTTCACGAGCAAGGTTGACATATTCTTTTTGCGCACCATTGAACGAAGATGTGTCCAAGAAGAACAAATGCTTCTCCCATTCCAACAACCTAGATCGCTCCTCCATTCCCACCTTCCTCTCCTCCAATGCCACTTTCCTCTCCTCGGCGGCCACCCTCCTCTCCTCGACCGCCAACCTCCTCTCCTCGGCCGTGGCATCTTGGTTCCTTGCCATTTTCCTCACCTCGTTGGCTTCTTTTCTTGCCTTCACAATAGCTTCCATAGCATTTTTGAGCTCATCATCTCCTTTCCTCTTCTTCTTTTCGGTTTTGTCTTTCTTGCATCCATCCGGTCGTTTTGGCTTCGAGTATGAAACCGAGTTGGGTGTGGGGCTTCTCTTGCCGTCATCACTTGATGCATCATCCTCCTCATCATCATCATCCACCTTGCGTTTGTTGCTCAAATGCAAATCATCCAAACCATCACGATTCTTCCATTTCTCATCATTCTTTAACACTTCATAGCAATGAGACAAGGTAAAGACCCTTCTTTTCTTGATCTTCCCCTTCTTGGTGGTCCTCGTATTTTCTTTGAACAAGTTTTGTGCAATGCTGAACTACAAGAAAAAACAAAACAAGTTAGCACTTCCGACACCAAGAACAAGTATGAGATGAACATATATGAGATGCCACTTACTCTATCATCCTCATTTGTGCCACTTGGGTTAATCTTGTCAACTGACTTTTGTGCAGCCGCCCACTTTTGACAATCCGAGTTGATTGTGGACCATCGGGACCGAAGTGATCTCTCCGAGCGGTCAATTCCACTCATGTTGTGAGCATCAAAGTATTCTTTCATTCGCCCCCAATACGCGTCTCTACTTTGATCACCTCCAATGGATGGATCCCTTGACACTTGCAAATAAGTATTGCATAGTAATTTGTCATCGTTGGTGCTGTAATTGCCCGCTCTTCCTTTCGGCGCGTCGACAATGCCCTCACCCTCCTCGTCCACCTCAAATTCATGGTCTTCCAAATGGATGTCATTGGTTTGAGACCAATGCGAATTGTTGGACCCAACACCCATAGTTGACATGTATGCATCATCATTGAGACTACAAAATTTTTTGAACAATGCAAATAAGCTATCTATATGTAATGATGCATTGAAAAACAAAAAGAAAATAAAAGTTAGAATTTTTTTCACCTTGGGGGCATTTCGTCAAACACATGGTGCGCGTCGGCGGCCGGCTCAACGAGTGAGCTCGCCGGCGCTTCAGTAGCCGCCGCGGCCGTCGAACGCCCTGCAAGCTTCTTTCCCCTCGCCTTCGTGCCGCCGGAGCCGTCCGCCGCCTTGTTTTTCTTCGCCGAAGTTTTGCCCTTCTTCGGCCGCGCCGCATTGGGGAGCTTCGACGTTGCGGCGGCGGCACGGGACGGCGCCGGCGCGACGCCACCCGTCGCCGTGGTCATCCGCGACGGCAAGAAGAGGCTGCGCGCGAGGCCGGCGCTTGGCGGAGCTCCGGCGGTGGCGACGCCAAC
>NC_041385.1:670843881-670875228 GCF_002162155.2 Triticum dicoccoides | reverse complement strand
GCGGGGAGAGCGGGGCGCCGGTGTGCGCGTCCACGGGTGGCGCCGGCGTCGGCGCGCGCGGGGCGTAGGAGGAGGAAAGGAGGAAAGGAGAGAGTGCGGCGTGAGTGTGCCGCGCGCTGTACCAAGCGCCCGAAATATGCCGCGCGGGATGGCGTTTCCGACAGCGCGCCCAACTCGGTTTAGCGCGTGCGCCGTTATTGTGCGCCTGCTGGAGCGACCCGCCGCGTTGCGCGCGCGCTAAAACCGACGAATTTGCGGCGCGACCCTAGTTTAGCGTGGCTGTTGGAGATGCTCTAAGATCCTACCTATCTACTAGCCGAAACCAAGGCACCAAGAATCCCCTCGCCGCCATCGGGCACCGGAGCGGCATGCGGAGGGAGGCAAAGACGGGCTCGCCGGTGAAGATCGAGGGGAAGAAGGCTTTTCCCAATCCCTTGAGAGAGGGGAAAGAAAGAGATCAACTTTGGTTGAATAAAACGATTGATTTTAATTTTTTATTGAAAGGAAGAAAAAAATACTTTTTTTTGGGGGGAGGGAGGTAAAGGAGTATTTTCTTCTTCTAAAATTGTAGAGTTACAGTCGCGAGGCAACAATTCATCGATACATGGGGATCCTTAGAGCATCTTCAACCACGTACTTCTAATTCGACCTCTTAAACTTCAGTGACCGGGCGTGTCCGTTTTGAGTCCCTATTTGTTCATCCGCGCAGCCACAATCCTCATTTTTTTCCTCATATGTCCGGTCGCTTGCACATGATTGATGAAGATGAAGAGAGAGAAAGAAAAGAATGAATAAAGAAAGATAAAAGGTGGTCCGGTGTGAAGCCGCGTCCTATGTGGAGGATTCACCGGGCGTGCCCGAGCATGTCCGCGAGCCCTCGCATCCTCCCCGTATTTGAGATGGATATAAGGGTTCGCGGATAGCTCGAACATATAAGGAAGATATAAGGAGTTCGGTTGGGTCACTTTTTTCCTTCTTTCTTCTGTCCGGTCACTGACCGGACGCATCCGGAGGTATATGAGAGATGATTTGAGGCATTTGGTTATAGATACTCTTACATACATGCAAGAATATATGTAATGAAGAAAAACTTACATATTCATCCACGACCTAGGCATTCATGTGAAATGTGTATCTGGTTGGCCAGGTGAGATTGTATCGTTAAATTTGTAATATAGTGTATTCTCAGCGAAACTTGCAATGTGGTCATTTTTTTTTGTAATATAGTCACTTTCACAATTACATGACTCCCGCTTTTAAATGAAAGAAAACCGGAATGGTGGGAAGCCGAAGGCCAATAAGCATAGAGTGCAAGGTAAGATAAAAGGGTTTTTGACATCTGTGCCTCTGGTTCCTTAACTCTACTCATTCACCCCGCGCTCTTAACTTTTGCTCAATTTTCCCTATTCCCTTGCCAGAAACCCTCGGAACTGGTCACAATGATGGACGTTGTCATCGGTTCAAAGGCTTGACCGTTAACTCTGGCTAGTGAGGCCGCGCTGGACTGTGTCGTCCGTTGGACCTGACAAGTGGGGCCGCGTTGGGTGGTGTCGCTGTTTGACCATTGGGCCATGGTTTCGTTGGGCCGTCCCTTGCATTACACGCCTACGCGCGCCGCCAAGACAGAAGCCTGCTATGCATGCACCCAGCAAAGCCTTCCTACATGTGTCGATCGAGCCTGCATGCGCTGATGCCACGATGCGCCGACTGAGCCTGCATGTGCCGATGCGTCCGCCACGATGCACTGACCGAGCAGCTTTCTTGCACGCCAGCCGCCACAGATGCAGCGATGGTCACTGCACCAGGTTCCTCTCATCTAGCTAGGTGGCTACATATTTGTGGCTTGTGTAAAAAAGAGAAGTGTTCATTGTGGCTGCATGCACTAGGTGGTTACTAACAAGGGAACCCTAGTAACAAAGCAAGCTCTCTAAGAAAACAATCAACAAATATATAGTCCCAATATGTAGATAGGACCAACAAGCCCATAGCACGATCACATAGTTTAAACTAGGAAGAACTTAATAATAAAATAGATAGAAAACTTAATAATAGAACTTAAGAAAGGGCCAACAAGCCCATAACAACCCCAACATAGTTCAATTACAACTTAACATAACATAGACTAAAAAAAGATAGAGAGTTTAGAACCCTAGCCGCCGCTTTCTCCACCTCGCTTCTCCTTCGGGCGCCCTTCTCACTGCTCCTCTAGGGCGTTGTCGATGGGGTACGGAAGAGTGTGCATGCGCGTCGTGGTGGGGAAGATGTTGGTGTACTCCGTGAACCTGTTGTGGGTGGTGACAGCGATGAACTTGGAGCCACACCAAAACACCTGACCGAGGAGGTAGAAGGCGTCGAATGTGTTGGGGAGCAACCACCACCCGGTTTTGGATGACCTCCTTGACGCGGAACATTGTTGGAGATCCCCGAGGGAGGTGGTCGTAGCCGGACGCAAGGAAGAACTCGATGAAGTTCTTTCCAGTCCTCAACCTTGATATCGCCCACACACTTAGTGTGCGATCAACGTACATGCCGGTAGGGTAGAGCCTCTCCGGATCGGTGGGTGGGAAGCGGTAGGTTGGTCTGGTGTATTGCATGGCTGAGAGATGTGCAGAAGAAGGAGAAGGGGTCGAAGAGCAAGAAGGGCAAATGGCAGAGGATGGAGGATGGATGAGGGATGGCAGAGGCAAAGGGTGGCTTAAATAGCCATTGTGCTACGTGTTATTTGGTCGTGGCAATAACGGGGTCAAATGTGAAGTAGCCCGTTTTCAAACCCACCACAGCATCGGGAGTGTACACGCGTGGGAAACGGTGGTTTGAAAAGAAGAAGAAAAAGAAGCTAATTGCACGCGTGAGAATCCGTGGTCATATATATTATATGAACAAAAGGAGACAATTTTTGAATAGTTTATAGCCATTTTGCATGATAAAAATAAATTTGGCCCTTAAAAATTTGAACATTTTGCATTTGTATAGAACAAAAAGAACTAAATTTTGCTATGCAATGTCAATTGTTGTGTAATTTCAAACGATACAAAAAAAACAGAGTCAACACGTTCACAAAAAACAGAGCAAATGATGCAAACAAAACGACGCAATTCGACGGCCCAACCAGAGCTTGGTTTCCTTTTGGTCCCAATAACAACGTTATTTTTCGCTGAGTCGGTGGTGGGCGAGCAGCCGAGCACAACCAATAGGATCGCCTTTCGCGGATCGTCCCACGATCCAACGATGCGGAGCCGTCCTTGTGATCCAACGGCGCGGAGCCTGCACACAGCCTGCCCACCAAATTCCTTCTAGAAGACCACATCTGAGGGTTGTCGCTTGGCGCCAGGGTATGATCGGACGGCTGACGTTCAGAGATAGGGTTAGGCGAAACCCCGCGGGTTTAGAGGGGTTTTGAGCTAGTCAACGGGGTTTCGAAGGCTTTGACTGAGCATAACTAATTTTAAAAAATTGAAAAAAATATGAAACCTTCGCTATTCGTCATTTTATAAGACACACTAATAAGAAAAAATACTAAACTTGGTCAATGGTCATTTTCATGAAAAAACCCTAGTTGGCACGATCGAGGTCAAATGAGCACCATTATTTTTTTAAATCAAAAATATATATAACCTGCGCACAATGTTGTCTTATGTGACATGTTACCAACCAAAAATCATAAACTTGGTATATGGTCATTTTCATGAGAAAACCTTCACACATATGAGCTATCACGTACACGATTTCATAGACTTCAAGGAGAGGAGGTACGGTTACCTTCTGTTTTTGAAAAAATTAAAAAAATCAAAAAAATCACCAAAGCTTTATTTCTAAGTGAATAAGAAGGATCAAAACTTAGTTTTCCATTTTTATATTTTAAACGTGTTTTTAATAGTTTTTATATTAAAGCATATTTTTCAAAATAAAATGTAAAAATATGAAGATTAATTCAAAAAATAGTGAGACTTCGAATCTACACTATGGAAAGTGAATAGGTGTTAATAGAAAGGGTGACCCTAATAAAAAACATTTGGCTCATTTAGAGTAGGTCAAAAAAACTTGATTACAAATGGGTTGTTTACCCTAGCCTGGGAGCTCATTTGGAGCACATTTCTCAAATTCAAATTTATTTGACCTTCTCTAAATCACCTCAAATTTTGCACACATGATCTCCTACACAAACATAGATAGTTTGCCAAGGTTTTATTTGTTTTTGCATTTTCTTGAATTTATAATGTCCAGTCGAATGTCAGTTCAAAACATCGGATAATGAAACTTGTTGTTGGGAAAAAGCATGCATTTGATTTGATTAATAAACATGAAAGAAATAATTAGGATAATACTCCTTTATGATCAATGAAAAAGCAGCATGTCTGATCGGTGAAGCAACACTAAAACAACATGTGTGGTCAGTGAAGCAACACTGAAACAACATGTCTGATCATTGCAGCACCTAAAATTATAGTTCACAACATCTAAACATAACTAACCATACACCACAGACAAATTTAAGAACAGACAAATATAGATAGCATAATACATTACTAGCATCACCATAGATTCAGTTCAACAAACCATAAACAGCCATATTCGGTTTACCAAAAGTAACCCAACAGATAAAGATAAAGATTCAGTTCATCACATCATCACATCACGCCGGAGTCAGGGCCTTCGCGAGGGCGGCATGCTGCCCCCTGATCATGTAGTCCTCCCCGTGAATCGCTACATCCTCTGCATGAGACAGAAGGTGATCGAAGCGACCATCCTTTGGCTTTGGCTTGGTGGTGTAGTAGGGGCAGTGCCACTTCTTGGTCTTGCAGTTGTAGAAGGAAGCAACTCCCTTGGCCTTGATCTTCACCACCTCCTTGGCTGTGAAGGACGCGACGTTGCCCTTGTACACTTCTTCTCCAGAATCATACTGCACACATGAATGAGTTACATTGATACATTATAGATTCATGGATACACCATGTCAAAGAAACTAAATGAACAATCTAAATTTCAAGTAGGCTTACCTCATATTCTTCGTCATCACTTTCCTCTGGATCGTACGGGTCATACTGGGCCAGCTTCCTCTTTCTACCCCCCCAATCATCATCCTCCTGAATATACAATTACATCCATCACTAGTAAATATGGAAGCCAATTAAAAATTTAGATATGCACACATGACACATTGATCATAGGGCTAATATACTCCCAATATACTATGATCCTATTTGCATTTTTCATTGTCATGCACACACATTGAACAACAGAGTTAATATAACTACATATTGTGGACAAATTTGTATACTAATGAATCAAATAACTTCTTAATCAATGGATTCCATTTGGGCATATGACATTCAAAACCCCAATCTGAGTAGCATTCAAAAACAAATCTAATAGGGACCCAATCTAAGGCAACGAATCTGAGTAGTATTAGAAACCCCAATCCGTGAGCATTAAAAATAAATATAATAAGCATACATCTGTGTAGCATTGAAGCACGGAAGATCCCTATCTCTCATACAGATCTATCTAGCATTTTTGCAACGAATTTATCCAACAAACCCTAATACAAAAAACCCCATCCACCCAATATAAAAAACCCCGGTCCATCCGTCAAACCAACTACTCTAACCATCTGAACTACCGTATGAATCACAATCTAACCAATGCAATTAGGGAGCAACTAACTCTACAAGCTAATATCCTAAAGCAAGTGCAAATACCTGCTGCTCCACGGCAGGCTGCGCATCGGGGGTATTGGGATGGACTGCTCGATGCTGTCACCTTCTGCAGCGCTGAGGCGGAGCCCGCCACATCCTTCTCCACATCCGCAGCGGTTGCGAGTTTCCCCGCACCCCCGTGGACGCCACCGACATCCGCGGTCACAGTGCCTACATCTCCACCACATCTCCGGCCGCTGCGCCGACGTCGCCACGAGCTTCGGCCATCGGAGAGATGGAGGCGATGAAGGTGAGGAAGAGGATGCAGTGGGGAGAGCGAGACAGTGCGATGGAGGCGGTGGAGGAGAGAGAGACGACGCCGGTGGGGGAGAGGAAGACGATGCGGCAGGGAGGGGATTTGGGGGGAAATGGTAGGGGCAATGGAGGTGGTTGCCCCTCTTTATACGATGAGACGTTTCGGGCATGTCCCATGGACACGTGCTACCCCACGACCGCGTCAGTTGCATGCGCCCACGTATACGTGGCCCCACTCGTCAGAGTTAACGGTCAAAGGTATTGACCCGACGGCAACGTCCGTTGTAACCTGTTCTGAGGGTTTCGAGCAAGGAAGTGAGGAAAATTGAGCAAAAGTTAACAGAGTGGGAATGAATGAGTACAACTAATGAACTAGGGGCACAGAAATAAAAAAACAAGATAAAAATGATTCTTGAACGAGTAATTCCTAATCATAAGTCAACAATGCAAACTTTGGGACACAAGATGATATACAGTCTATACTCGTATAAAATGCAGCAACAAAGTCATATTTGCACCAGAGAGCGTTGTTTTGGTGCTCCGGTCCATTTGCATCCACGTGAATAGTAGATATTTAAAAAATGCTCCCTCCGTCCCACATTGTAAGACGTTCTTTAAGCTATCACCCCGTAATGTAAGACTTTTTTGCAAGCTAAGCCCCCCACCCCCACCCCACTCCCTCCACACGTGTTGGATAACGAAATCCGTATGTCCGGACTGCTAAGCGGACATATGCAGGTCCCCGTTGGATGACAAAAGTGGCCCGGACACTATGGTCCGGACATATAGTGAAGGTTTGTGGGTCCATCTTGGAGATGATCCAAAAATGTTTTACACTGTGGGGCGATGGAGTAGGACATTAACAATTATTATTTCTCTCATTTTTCTTCCCTAACTCTAGGTAGGTAGGGCAAACTCTTCCCTCCTGGCTTCACCAACGATCCCGTGGATTCGTCTCTCCTCTGCCTGCCGCTCTGGCAGCCAGTGGCGGAAGGCGAATCCCAATGCTTTCGCTCTAGGTGGTAGTTAGGTCAGGTTTTTTTAGCCCTTGTAGGTCTGTCGATCAGGTCGATGACGACGCTTCTTTGAGTTTATCTTTCGGGCTCCGATCCTCCTTGAGTTCGTCCATCTGGACGTAGTCGACGGAGCTCTGACATACATTTTCGTCGTCTCTTTGGGGCGTTGAGGTTTGAATTTCTCGCCACGTGGCGAGAGTTGGTGTCGCGTGTTTCAGATCTTTTCAAGGGTTCAACGGTGACGACTGCGGCTCCGCAACACTGGTTTTTACGGGCACATGCACGAAGACTTCCCGGTTGTTATCGACAAGGTCAAGCGGCTCCAGTGGGGGAGCGGCGACATCGGCGTGTTGGCATCTCGTTTTGACGGCAAGAGTGGTCGTTCGTAGTCCCGGAATCTCAACACAATTCTTATTATATTTGAGATGTTTTTCTACTTTCGGTGAACTTTTACAATAGATTTGATCTTGCAACTCATAATATTTTTCACTAATAACCTCAATCAGTGAACCAACATGTGGTTGGATGGTTAGGTTAACAACGGTTAAGATGATATGCCGGTTCAATCTCTCGGAGGTGATTATAGGGATAGGGTGTACATGTGTGGATTCATACGGGTGAGTGTATACGCGTATATATGAGCACTTGCGTATATGTACTATTTAAAAAAACTCAAATTCAAATGAAAAGCAGCAGAAAAATCACGTGTCGGACGCACTGCGGCGCGACGAGTATAAATCAACCGCGAGGTGGTTTTCACCGGAAAGCAAGACACAACCCAACCCGCCGTGCATTCACCAGGCCGACACCACCGAGCACTGTGCGTTCACCACGCAGACGCCTCACAGAGTCACAGTTCACACCAGCGACACTCGTCGGCACGTACTCGCACGTACTAGCAAACATCGCGCGCTTGGCCGGTGGAGAACCCCGACCCCGACCCGCGGCCGCGGGCGACTGACAAGTGCCACTGTGCCGTACGTACGGGCCAGCAGTTAAGCTGTTGTTTATACGGGCGGTTAGAGCTAGACTGCACAACCCGATCACCGCGACAGTACAGGAGATAGGCAGGGGAAAAGGGGCGAGAGCGACCTGCCGGCGGCCGGCCGACTCCGGGGAGCTCACCACGGGTGGACCGGGAGCGCCCACGGCGGCGACCGGGCAAGATCGACCGCCCGTGCTGCTCGCTGTCGCGCGAAAGATGGCCCCCGTCTCATCGCCATGTTACTGCATGGGTCAATTCTCCTCTTTTTAACGGTCGCGAAAAAAGTTGGTCGGGGCACTGGCGCCGTGGCCGCTCCACGCGTCGACTCCGTCGTGTTGCTTAACCGAACGCAACGCAACTCAGCTCGGGTCTTTTCTGATCTGACCGCGGGTTCGAATCGTCTCAAGGCGAAATATCTTGGAAGTCTGAACCGAAGAACATATGCGGCGGATGCATGAACTAACCCGGAGGATTTTGGGTGCAACGCAAGGTGAGAGGAGACGGATGAACTGTGGCAGTAATTGGAGCTGGCCAACAGGATAGGGATTTGATTCGTTGGCGCGAGGATACGATCCGGCTCGGAGACTTCGGGGTCCAGCCTAATAATCCGGCTACAGAGAACGGGGCAGAACCAGGGACAGAGATTCATATCAGAGATCAGATCAGACCATGCTGCCATAGGTTTTGTCTTTCATCTTCTTCTCAAGCAAGCAGGAAACAAGTGCATGTGGCGCTGTATCCTGTCTCTGGCCTAGCCCACTGTTTCGCATGAACAAATCAACAGTGCTGGCCCCTAGACCCTAGTGCACGAACGAAGATCGGCAGCACGCACGCGGCCTGCCCTTCACAAGCGTGACAGTTCTCGCCTTGCTAAAGAATAAGTTTTCTTACGTTCAAATTGCGTGTCCTTTTTATCCGCCCTGCCGTCTACTGAAGTCAAGAAATTATTAGTCTATATAAACAACGGTTTAGTGGTTGCCGCAACATACGACCGTGACGTGACGACACAAAAATATCTACTTACTGTAACTATTGTTTTTTCACGGAAATATCTAGTAACTCTGATGTAGATGTTGAGGTCTACCGAGCATCTAGCAAGTCGGCACCGCACTTAAGATACCAGCACCTGGTCGGTTTAAAATTCGAAAAATGCTATGGTAAATTAATCTTGTGCTGAATTTCCAAACCGGATACGTGTGCGTGTATGAATGTACGATGAGCAAAAAATATAAATAATTTGGACAGCATTTTCTTAGGGGTGAAGCTAGCTACTGGCTCCAAGCCACATGTACGTAGGCCATGTGCCACGGTAGAAACGACAAGGCGTGACGATGAGCGCCCGGGCTGGAATCCGACCCGTCCGCGTGGCACTCCGACCCGCCCACGTGGCCCGCGGCCCACGGGACACGAGCAGCTGGATGGGTGGATCGACGTGGCTAGTTAGCCACACTGGCTCTTGTCCTGGTGGCTACGTGGGTTTTGGCAGCCAGCCAAGGTGAAGGCCCCGGCCACCTGCACGTACCGTACGCAGCGGTCACGCTGCACGCCAAGATGCAGAACCCGGTAGAGGGCGCATGACATGTGATCCACGACAGAATTCACCAAAATATAGTTTTTATAAACCAAGATGGCACGATCCGGTGCGGTTAATTCGTGGTACATTCTTTTTTGAGAGAGAATGTGTCCTACCAGAAATACGTAGCACTTCCCCTAAAAAAGAAGAGAAATACTCCCTCCATTTCAAAATATAGTGCGCCCGCGCTTCCCGAGGTCCAACTTTGACCATAAATTTAATCAATGAGACCAACTGCGGCGGTAGAAAAAATTATATAATTAAAAACTTCTTTCGAATACGAATTCACTGATATAATTTTTGCTCCCGCCGCAATCGGTCTTGATAGTTAAATTTACGGTCAAAGTTGAAGCACGGGGATAGAGGAAGCACTACATTGTGGAATGGAGGGAGTACGTAGCTTTGCGTGCACGTGTCGAGTAGTACACTGTGCCGGCGTACGTCGTCTCCTCGTTAATGTAGTACTCCCTCCGTTCCAAAATATAGCGCGTCCTTGGTTTCCGTGCTTCAACTTTGACCATTAATTTAATCAACAAGACCGACTGCGGCGGGCGAAAAAATTATACCAATGAATTCGTATTCAAAAAAAGTTTTTAATTATATAATTTTTGATCCCGCCGCAGTCGGTCTCGTGGGTTAAATTTATGGTCAAAGTTGAACCTCGAAAAGCGTGGGCGCGCTATATTTTGGAACGGAGGGAGTACTAGTAATTTCGTGACAAGGTCACGAGTAGAGTACGACGTTTCTGCGGTAAAAACCCACCACCCCACACACAAGCGTACGCGTTCACGCAGAGAAGTGTACCCGATGGTGACATGCATTTCTCCCTGTCAAATCACAGTTAATACATGCAGTACTCCAACTTTGTTTAGCCTCCTGATGAAAGCGTACTGCCGTTAATTAATCCAGGAGCTTCCGCGTACGTGTGCTACTGCGAAGACACCTCTGAGAACCAATTAATGCGCCATATCCCTGTGGGGCCGGCCAGGCCATTCGTTCGTCGTTGCGGCCATGTGAGGCATGGTCCACAGCATACACCTCACATACGAACAGTACGATTATGACGGAACAACAGCAGCTTAAGAGATTCTGCTAATGGATAGCTTGAGCACGACGGCCCGTTAATTCCTTACCTTAAACTATGCGATTAACTAACTAATACTCTGCTAATGATCGTATTCACGATCGAAGCCGTGGTACCTCGGCAACAGCCAGCATGCATGTGCAGCTAGCTGCAGGACCGCAACATATACCAGCACCAAACCAAGCTTCACATCAGACATGCACAAGCTGTACACAATACGTAAGGTATACGTATGTATGTAGCACACCATAAAACAACCAGTTCCTTAACCACCCTGGGGGAAAAGAAGCTACCTAATCTAGTACTGCTACTATATCTACAGTTCTTATAGTTGATATCATATGTACACTATTATTATTATTCTCTTGCTTTAGTTGATTTGTATATTTCTTACAGTTCTTATAGTGCTAGTCTGTCATTCTCTCTGGCTGCCTGGCATGGCATGCAGCTTGGGCTTGAGAATCATCATCGTTGGGCAGACATTAGCTTAGATTTGGGATTGTTCCTTTTCTGGTTTGGAACTACTTGACGGACGATTTTTTGTTGAACGACGCATGCACGATAGCTGATCCAAGCGCCTACGGCTGCTCAGACTTGCCAGTGGATGGTTTGTGATGCAGTGTCGTGCACATCTCGGCTAGCAAGCGTCGTGTGTGTAGCACTGCTCTTTCTGGTTGTACCCATAGATCAGGATAGCATATCTTATATTGTATACAATGTCTTTTCAACTAGTCCAGCTGATGCATGAAATGATTCATCAGGGCCCCTCATCGCTAGACTAGATACAAAGGCCACCTTTTAGCTGGGGCCTATACATATTATCAGCGCTGTATGAGTTATGGGATCTCAATTATTGGTTCCTTATATAGTTATAAATTTGCATTCTGCCTGTGACAATATATCTGTTAATTTTCACGTGGCTGTTTGCTCTTAAATTTTACTCTCTCCGTTCCTAAATATAAGTATTTTTAGAGATTGTAATATGGACTATATACGGAGCAAAATGAGTGAAACTACACTGTAAACTACGTCTATATACATCCATATGTAATTCATATTAAAAATATATCTAAAAAGAATTATATTTAGAAACGGAGGGAATAGTTTGGCACATCAATTTTTTTGGCGCAACAAACTTTGGCGGCTCGGGATATTCCGTGGCATGGGCTTGCGTCCAGCGTATATGGACCGGCCTGCAGCTTGACGTGTGTGCGTGTGTCGTGCCGTGCCAGCAGATTGGTAAGCGAAAAGTCGGAAGGGAGCTCCTATTTGACGCCCAACGCGCCGGTGCTGGAAAACGAGAAGCCCAAAATTTTCCGCTTTAAGTTTTTCCTTTATAACAATAATTCGGGATTTTAAGAAAAGTTGCGAATTGTAAAAAACAAATGTTCGTGAATTCAGAAAATGTTCATTATTTAAACCATGTTCGGGAAATGATAAATGTTCAAGGATAAAAAAAATGTTTGTGGTTTCTAAAAAAGATACTCTATTCGAAAAATATTCATAGACTAAAAAAATGTTCATGAATTCGAAAAAAATGTTCATCAATTTCTAGAAAAATATTCACAATATTAGAAATATGTTCAGGAATTTCCAAAATTGTTCCTAATTCTCAAAAAATGTTCACAAAATTCAACAAATGTTCGCCGACTCAAAAAGTATTATGAACTCAAAAACAATGTTCGGCTAAAGCCAAAACAATATTCCTGAATTTTAAAAAATGGTCCCAAATTTCTTGCAATTTTCCAATACTAAAAAAAATGTTGATAAATTTTGGGAAAAATAATTGAAATTTAAAAAATGTTAATAAAATTCAAAAATGTGCACTTATTGAAAAGAATTCATGAACTCAAAAATATTTCGTGAAAAACAAACAATGTTCCTGAATTTCAAAAAAATGTTGCCAAATTTCAAAAAACCTTTTCCCATTAAAACAAAATTTTCACATGTTTCAAAAAGTGTGCGCAATTTTAAAAAATGTTTGTGAATTTGAAAAAAATATCACAATGTTTTCCATGAATTTTAAAAATGTTCATAATTTCAACAGTATGTTCATATATTTGAAAAATGTTGATGATTTCCAAAATTATTCATGATTTGAAAAAATGTTCACAAATTTGAAAGACGTTTGCAAATGGAAAATGAAAACTAAAGCAAATAAGAAAGTCAAAATGAAACAAGAAATAAAAAAAGGAAAAGGGAAAAGAAAATGGAAAAAAAAGAAAAAGAAAGAAACAACAAAACAAAAAAGGTTCAGGGAAGGTTCTAGAACCTTCCTAAACCCAGAGGGTAGAAATCTGTTAATGGGTCGGCTTATCGGAGTCGAAGGCTGGAGGGGGCACGCGCTATGCCGCATGGGCGCACCCTACGCGCCAAATAGGAAGCCCCAAGCTGGAAAGGTGCAGCGTTTCACGGTTTTCCATTCCATCGGCAAAAGTATTCAAGGTGCCCAAAATGGCTGAAGACTAGGAATGAATTTCGTTCCGGTGCTTCGAGTTCCTTCCTTGGGGTTCCCAATGGCGGTTGTGGCGTAGATCCCACCTCGAATGGGAAAAAGAAGCAGCATATTGGAAGATGGCGACATTGCGCCAGAAATTAGTTGGGCTTAGTTGGGTCTACCTAGTGCACAAGTGAAAGCCTACCTCGGTCCAAAAAGAAGGCCCACCTAAAGCCCATATGTATTCGACATTTGTTGCACTACGTTGTGCCGCTATAAGCTTGTCAAAAAAAATTCCTCTCCAACAAAATTAAATGGTAAGCTCTCCCCCCTCCCCCCAATGAAAATGAAGTTCGTAGGTTGAACACCCACAAGCACACCCTCTTGTCTCTCCCTAGACCTAGCAGTGGTTGTCTTGGAGGCGACATGAAGTTTTCTCTCCCACTAGTGTGTCTGTCGGCCCGAGCTGGTCCAGTTAGTTAATTTGTTTGCTAATATGGATTTTTGATAAATGTAATTGTGATATTTTGGTAAATGTATGGTATTAATTAAGAATACAATTTCGGTTTTGGTATGTATAAATTATTTTGGGATGGTTTCGGCACTTACCACGATAATCAAATTTGACGCTAAAAATGAGGCAATAATACTTTATTTTTTGCATATTTGATGACTAAATATGTTTGTATCAATCAACAAACACTAACAAAAATCAAATTAAACTTACCTGGTCAATAGCATAATCACTTTCCATTCTCTACTGATCCTTGTTTACATGCACAACGTACAATTCACTTGTGTGAGTGTACAGCTCAGAGAAAAGGCAAAGTCATGATTATTTTCTTTGCTTAGCTTGGTTAATCATTTTTTCTAGGATTTACACAAATAAACTAAATAAAAATGTCAATATTTTCTTTACTATTAAATGCTTAGTGATTCGCATACCATGCCAGTAACGAGAAACAAAACTAATCGGTAACTTAGGTTTGGTATAGTTTTTCATTTGTTTTTTTGTTCCATTTTGATATACACAACCTTGTGGCGGTCCCAAAGGTCCTCATAGCCTTTGTTGTTCTGGTGTACCTTGCATAGATCCGCAGTGGCAAAGCGAGGAAATGGTCATGCTTTTGTGTTACATTGTCTTGGCGAGGATGATGAAGGGGTGGCAGAATATGGTGTCCTTAGGTTGGAATAAGTCCTTCCCGCTCCGCCTTGTTTTGACGGTGCTTGCTACGATGCCAATGAATAACGATTGTAGGTTTTGGCATGTTGTTCCTTCATTTGATCTGGTGGATCATCTGGAAGTTAATGACCATCCGATGCTTTGGTTCCATGTGGCGGCGGTGGTGTGCACGAGAGTGAGTATCTTCCTCAATGATGGTTGGCGGTAATCTTATATGTGGGCTAGAGAAGGATGTATTCCCCTCCGTGTGTTTTGAATGATGAATTTAATCCCGTCTTTGGAGACGGGTGACTATTACGGCTCGCAAAACCAATGGCGATTGTGTGACTCTAGTACCGGAAAGATGGTTGTTTCTGTTATCCTTCTCACGATGGCATGCAACATCATTGGTAAGCACAAAAGTTTCCATGGACCATTATTTGTCTCTCTAAAAATACTCCATGACTTCAAGAAGGTAAGATAGATCAAGGTGCCTTTTGTAGCTCACAACTGATTTTAATTTTTTTTTCATCTGCTATTCATAAGGTTCCTGTAAATCGCATTGGTGTAAGTCGATTTTCATGGGAAAGGAAGGAAGGCGAGGTGGAGCTCCGAGGCCGAGCTGGGAACGAGCCGGCATAGGACATGATGCAACAGGTAGAGGCGAGGTGAAGGCTTGACAGGTCCGGGTGGGGGTGCCTTTCATTTTCTTGTTCCCGCCCGGATTAGACAATGACCATGCCGGAGGTGGAGACAGCGCGACGTCATAGCCGTAGGTGACACATGTGACGCAAATATGCCCTAGAGGCAATAATAAAGTTGTTATTTATATTTCCTTATATCATGATAAATTTTTATTATTCATGCTAGAATTGTATTAACTGGAAACTTAGTACATGTGTGAATACATAGACAAAATATATGGTCCCTAGTATACCTCTACTTGACTAGGTCGTTAATCAAAGATGGTTATGTTTCCTAACCATAGACATGTGTTGTCATTTGATGAACGAGATCACATCATTAGAGAATGATGTGATGGACATGACCCATTTGTTAGCTTAGCATAATGATCGTTAAGTTTATTGCTATTGCTTTCTTCATGACTTGTACATGTTCCTCTGACTATGAGATTATGCAACTCCTGAATACCGGAGGAACACCTTGTGTGCCATGAAACGTCACAACGCAACTGGGTGATTATAAAGATGCTCTACAGGTGTCTCCGAAGGTGTTTGTTGGGTTGGCATATATCGAGAATAGGATTTGTCACTCCGTGTATCGGAGAGGTATCTCTATGCCCTCTCGGTAATGCTCATCACTATAAGCCTTGTAAGCAATGTGACTAACGAGTTAGTTGCGGGATGAAGCATTACGGAGCGAGTAAAGAGACTTGCCGGTAACGAGATTGAACTAGGTATGATGATACCGACGATCGAATCTCAGGCAAGTAACATACCAATGACAAAGGGAACAACGTATGTTGTCATGCGGTTTGACCGATAAAGATATTCATAGAATATGTAGGAGCCAATATGAGCATCCAGGTTCTGCTATTGGTTATTGATCGGAGATATGTCTTGGTCATGTCTACATAGTTCTCAAACCCATAGGGTTCGCACGCTTAATGTTCGATGACAATATGTATTATGAGTTATGTGTTTTTTATGACCGAAGTTTGTTCGGAGTCCCGAATGAGATCACGGACATGACGAGGAGTCTCGAAATGGTCGAGACATAAAGATTGATATGTTGGAAGGCTATATTCAAACATCAGAATGGTTCCGGAGAAGTCCGGGTATTTTCCGGAGTACCAAGAGGTTACCGGAAACCCCCGGGGAGTTGATGGGCCTTAGTGGGCCTTAGTGGGAAGGAGAGGCAGCGGCCATGAGGTGGCGCCCCACCCCCAAGTCTAGTCCGAATTGGACAAGGGTTGGGGGCGCGGCCCCCTCCCCCTCCTTCCCCCTTCTCCTTTAGGTGGAAACCTACTAGGACTTGGAGTCCTAGTAGGATTCCCCTCTCCCGGTGCACCTAGCATAGGCCGGCCGGCCTCCCCCTCCCTCCTTTATATACGGGGGCAGGGGGCACCCTAGGACACACAAGTTTCTCTTAACCATGTGCGGTGCCTCCCTCCATAGTTACACACCTCGATCATACCATCATAGTGCTTAGGTGAAGCCCTGCGTCGGTAACATCTTCATCACCATCGCCATGTCGTCATGCCGGGGGAACTCACCCTTGTCCTCAATTGGATCAAGAGCACGAGGGACGTCATCGAGCTAAACGTGTGCTGAACGCGGAGGTACCGTATGTTTGGTGCTTGGATCGGTTGGATCGCGAAGACGTTCGACTACATCAACCGTGTTACTAAACGCTTCCGCTTTCGGTCTTCGAGGGTACATGGACACACTCTCCCCTCTCGTTGCTATGCATCACATAGATAGATCTTGCATGATCGTAGGAAAATTTTGAAATACTACATTCCCCAACAGTGATATCAGAGCCAGGTCTATGCGTAGATGTGATATGCACGAGTAGAACACAAAGAGTTGTGGGCGATAATAGTCATAATGCTTACCACCAACGTCTTAGTTTGATTCGACGATATTGTTGGATGAAGCGGCCTAGACCGACATTACATGTCCGCGTTCATGAGACTAGTTCTACCGACGTGCTTTGCACATAGGTGGCTGGCGGGTATCTGTTTCTCCAACTTTAGTTGAATCGAGTTTGACTACGGTCGGTCCTTGTTGAAGGTTAAAACATCACACTTGATGAAAAATCGTTGTGGTTTTGATGCGTAGGTAAGAACGGTTCTTGATAGAAGCCCATAGTAGCCACGTAAAATTTGCAACAAGACGATGATGGCCATATCATGTCACATATTTTGATTGCATGTGATGTTTATCTTTTATGCATCTTATTTTGCTTAGTACGATGGTATCATTATAAGATGATCCCTTACTAAATTTCAAGGTACAAGTGTTCTCCCTGAGTATGCACCATTGCTACAGTTCGTCGTGCCGAGACACCACGTGATGATCGGGCATGATAAGCTCTACATTCACATACAACAGGTGCAAGCCAGTTTTGCACATGCAGAATACTCGGGTTAAACTTGACGAGCCTAGCATATGCAGATATGGCCTTGGAACACTGAGACCGAAAGGTCGAACGTGAATCATATAGTAGATATGATCAACATAGTGATGTTCACCATTGAAAACTACTCCATCTCACATGATGATCGGACATGGTTTAGTTGATGTGGATCACGTGATCATTTAGATGACTAGAGGGATGTCTATCTAAGTGGGAGTTCTTAAGTAATATGATTAATTGAACTTCAATTTATCATGAACTTAGTCCTGATAGTTTTTGCATGTCTATGTTGTTGTAGATCAATGACCCGTGCTACCGTTCCTTTGAATTTTAATGTGTTCCTAGAGAAAGCTAAGCTGAAAGATGATGGTAGCAATTACACGGACTGGGTCTGTAACTTGAGGATTATCCTCATTGCTGCATAGAAGAATTACCTCCTGGAAGCACCGCTAGGTGTACCCCCTGCGCCGGCAATTGCAGACATTGTGAATGCATGGCAGACGCCTGTTGATGACTACTCAATAGTTCAGTGTGCCATACTTTATGGCTTAGAATCGGGACTCCAAAGACATTTTGAATGTCATGGAGCATATGAGATGTTCCAAGAGTTGAAGTTAATATTTCAAGCAAATGCGTGAGTTGAGAGATATGAAGTCTCCAACAAGTTCTACAGCTGCAAAATGGAGGAGAATAGTTCTATCAGTGAACACATACTCAGAATGTCTGGGGTACCATAACCACTTTATTCAGTTGGGAGTTAATCTTCCTGATGATAGTGTCATTGACAGAGTTCTTCAATCACTGCCACCAAGATATAAAGGCTTCGTGATGAACTATAATATGCAAGGGATGAACATGACGATTCCCGAGCTCTTCGCAATGCTAGAGGCTGCGGAGGTAGAAATCAAGAAGGAGCATCAAGTGTTGATGGTCAATAAGACAACTAGTTTCAAGAAAAAAGGAAAAGGAAAGAAGGGGAACTTCAGGAAGAACGGCAAGCAAGTTGCTGATCAAGGGAAGAAGCCCAAGTCTGGACCTAAGCCTGAAACTGAGTGATTCTACTTCAAAGGGACTGGTCACTGGAAGCGAAACTGCCCCAAGTATTTGGCGGATAAGAAGGATGGCAAAGTGAAAGGTATATTTGATATACATGTTATTGATGTGTACCTTACTAATGCTCGCAGTAGCGCCTGGGTATTTGATACTGGTTCTGTTGCTCATATTTGCAACTCGAAACATGGGCTACGTATCAAGCAAAGACTAGCTAAGTACGAGGTGACGATGCGCGTCGGAAATGGTTCCAAGGTGGATGTGATCACCGTCGGCACGCTACCTCTACATCTACCTTCGAGATTAGTTTTAGACTTGAATAATTGTTATTTGGTGCCAGCGTTAAGCATGAACATTATATCTGGATCTTGTTTGATGCGAGACGGTTATTCATTTAAATTAGTGAATAATGGTTGTTCTATTTATATGAGTGATATCTTTTATGGTCATGCACCCTTGCTGAGTGGTCTATTTTTGTTGAATCTCGATTGTGGTGATACACATGTTCATAATATTGAAGCCAAAAGATGCAAAGTTGATAATGATAGTGCAACTTATTTGTGGCACTGCCGTTTAGGTCATATTGGTGTAAAGCGCATGAAGAAACTCCTGCTGATGGACTTTTGGAATCACTTGATTATGAATCACTTGATGCTTGCGAACCATGCCTCATGGGCAAGATGACTAAAACTCCATTCTCCGGAACAACGAGACGAGCTACTGACTTATTGGAAATAATACATACCGATGTATGCGGTCCAATGAGTATTGAGGCTCGTGGTGGGTATCGTTATTTTTTAACCTTCAAAGATGATTTGAGCAGATATGGGTATATCTACTTAATGAAACATAAGTCTGAAACGTTTGAAAAGTTCAAAGAATTTTAGAGTGAAGTGGAAAATTATCATAACAAGAAAATAAAATTTCTACTATCTGATCGTGGAGGAGAATATTTGAGTTACGAGTTTGGTCTTCATTTGAAACAATGTGGAATAGTTTCACAGCTGACGCCACCTGGAACACCACAGCGTAATGGTGTGTCCGAACGTCGTAACCGTACTTTATTGGATATGGTGTGATCTATGATGTCTCTTACTGATTTACCGCTTATGTTTTTGGGTTATGCTTTAGAGACGGCTGCATTCACGTTAAATAGGACACCATCCAAATCCGTTGAGACAACGCCTTATGAACTGTGGTTTGGCAAGAAACCAAAGTTGTCATTTCTTAAAGTTTGGGGCTGCAATGCTTATGTGAAAAAGCTTCAACCTGATAAGCTTGAACCCAAATCGGATAAGTGCGTCTTCATAATGTTGGAAATATGCCTTAGAGGCAATAATAAAATGGTTATTATTGTATTTCCTTGTTCATGATAATTGTCTATTGTTCGTGCTATAATTGTATTAACTGGAAACCGTAATACATGTGTGAATACATAGACCACAACATGTCCCTAGTGAGCCTCTAGTTGACTAGCTCGTTGATCAATATATGGTTATGGTTCCTGACCATGGACATTAGATGTCATCGATAACGGGATCACATCATTAGGAGAATGATGTGATGGACAAGACCCAATCCTAAGCATAGCACAAGATCATGTAGTTCGTTTGCTAAGAGCTTTTCTAATGTCAAGTATCATTTCCTTAGACCATGAGATTGTGCAACTCCCGGATACCGTAGGAATGCTTCGGGTGTACCAAACATCACAACGTAACTGGGTGGCTATAAAGGCGCACTACAGGTATCTTCGAAAGTGTCTGTTGGGTTGGCACGAATCGAGACTGGGATTTGTCACTCCGTATGACGGAGAGGTATCTCTGGGCCCACTCGGTAATGCATCATCATAATGAGCTCAATGTGACTAAGTAGTTGGTCACGGGATCATGCATTACGGAACGAGTAAAGTGATTGCCGGTAACGAGATTGAACAAGGTATTGGGATACCGATGATCGAATCTTAGGCAAGTAACATACCGATTGACAAAGGGAATTGTATACGGGATTGATTAAATCCCCGAAATCGTGGTTCATACGATGAGATCATCGTGGAACATATGGGAGCCAACATGGGTATCCAGATCCCGCTGTTGGTTATTGGTCGGAGAGTTGTCTCGGTCATGTCTGCATGATTCCCGAACCCGTAGGGTCTACACACTTAAGGTTCGATGACGCTAGGGTTATAAGGGAAGTTTGTATGTGGTTACCGAATGTTTTTCAAAGTCCCGGATGAGATCCCGGACATCACGAGGAGTTCTGGAATGGTCCGGTGGTAAAGATTTATATATAGGAAGTGAGGTTTTGGCCACCAGAAGTATTTTGGGCGTACCGATAATGTACTGGGACCACTGGAAGGGTTCCGGGGGTCCACCGGGAGGGGCCACCAGCCCCGGAGGCTTGCATGGGCCAAGAGTGGGAAGGGACCATCCCCTGAGTGGGCTGGTGCGCCTCCCACCAAGGCCCAAGGCGCAGCAAAGAGGAGAAGGGGAAATCCTAGGCGCAGATAAGGCCCACCCTAGGGCGTGCCCCCCTCTCTCCTCCTCTTGGCCGCCCCCCTCCATCCCATCTAGGGCTGCCGCCCCCCTAGGGGTGGGAATCCTAGATGGGGCGCACCCTCCTCCCCTCCTCCTATATATAGTGGGGATTTGGGGGCTGCCAAAGACGCGAGTCTCTCTCTCTCTCGGCGCAGCCCTACCTCTCCACATCCTCGTTCCTCGTAGTGCTTGGCGAAGCCCTGCTGGAAACCATCCTGCTCCACCACCACCACGTCGTCGTGCTACTACTGGAGTTTTATTCCCCAACCTCTCCCTCCTTGCTGGATCAAGGCACGGGAGGCATAACCGGGCTGCACGTGTGTTGAACGCGGAGGCGCCGTTGTTCGGTGCTTAGAAAGGAATCGATTGTGATCTGAATTGCTGTGTGTACGACTCCTCTAACCGCGTTCTTGTAACGCTTCCGCATCGCGATATTCAAGGGAATGAAGATACACTCCCCTCTCTCCTGTTGCTAGAATCTCCATAGATTAATCTTGGTGATGCATAGAAAATTTTGAATTTCTGCTACGTTCCCCAACAGTGGCATCATGAGCTAGGTCTATTGCGTAGATTCTATGCATGAGTATAACACAAGTAGTTCTGGGCGTTGGTTTTGTTCAATATGCTTATCGTTACTAGTCCTATCTTGTTTCGACGGTATTGTGGGATGAAGCGGCCCGGACCTACCTTACACGTACACTTACGTGAGACAGGTTCCACCGACTAACATGCACTTGTTGCATAAGGTGGCTAGCGGGTGCCAGTCTCTCCCACTTTACTCGGATCGGATTCGATGAAAAGGGTCCTTATGAAGGGTAAATAGCAATTGGCATATCACCGTTGTGACTTTGCGTAGGTAAGAAACGTTCTTGCTAGAAACCCGTAGCAGCCACGTAAAACATGCAACAACAATTAGAGGACGTCTAACTTGTTTTTGCAGGGTATGCTATGTGATGTGATATGGCTAAAAGAATGTGATGAATGATATGTGATGTATGAGATTGATCATGTTCTTGTAATAGGAATCACGACTTGCATGTCGATGCGTATGACAACCGGCAGGAGCCATAGGAGTTGTCTTAATTTATTGTATGACATGCGTGTCATTGAACAACGTCATGTAATTACTTTAATTTATTGCTAACCGTTAGCCGTAGTAGTAGAAGTAATAGTTGGCGAGACAACTTCATGGAGACACGATGATGGAGATCATAATGATGGAGATCATGGTGTCATGCCGGTGACGAAGGTGATCATGTCGTGCTTCAAAGATGGAGATCAAAGGCGCAAGATGATAATGGCCATATCATGTCACTTTATGATTTGCATGTGATTTTTATCAAGTTTACATCTTATTTGCTTAGTACGATGTTAGCATAAATAAGATGATCCCTCACTAAAATTTCAGGAAAGTGTTCCCCCTAACTGTGCAGCGTTGCGAAAGTTCATTGCCTCGAAGCACCACGTGATGATCGGGTGTGATAGATTCTAACGTTCGCATACAACGGGTGTAAGCCAGATTTACACACGCGAAACACTTAGGTTGACTTGATGAGCCTAGCATGTACAGACATGGCCTTGGAACACAAGAGACCGAAAGGTCAAACATGAGTCGTATAGTAGATACGATCAACATGAAGATGTTCACCGATGATGACTAGTCCGTCTTACGTGATGATCGGACACGGCCTAGTTGACTCGGATCATGTATCACTTAGATGACTAGAGGGATGTCTATCTGAGTGGGAGTTCATTAGATGAACTTAATTATCCTGAACATAGTCAAAAAGTCTTTGCAAATTATGTCATAGCTCGCGTTTTAGTTCTATTGTTTAGATATGTTCCTAGAGAAAATTTAGTTGAAAGTTGATAGTAGCAATTATGCAGACTGGGTCCGTAAACTGAGGATTGTCCTCATTGCTGCGTAGAAGGCTTATGTCCTTAATGCACCGCTCGGTGTGCTGAACCTCGAACATTGTCTGTGGATGTTGCGAACATCTAACATACAAGTATTGATGACTACGTGATAGTTCAGTGATGTTAAACGGTTTAGAATTGAGGCACCGAAGACGATTTTGAAACATCGTGGAACATATGAGATGTTCCGAGGGCTGAAATTGGGATTTCAGGATCATGCCAACGTCAAGAGGTATGAGACCTCCGACGAGTTTCTTAGCCTACAAACTAAGGGAGAAAAGGTCAATCGTTGAGCTTGTGCTCAGATTGTCTGAATACAACAATCACTTGAATCGAGTGGGAGTTAATCTTCCAGATGAGATAGTGATGTTTCTCCAAAGTCATTGCCACCAAGCTACTAGAGCTTCGTGATGAACTATAACATATCAGGGATAGATATGATGATCCTTGAGCTATTCGCGATGTTTGACACCATGAAAGTAGAAATCAAGAAGGAGCATCAATTTTTGATGGTTAGTGAAACCACTAGTTTCAAGAAGGGCAAGGGCAAGAAGGGATACTTCATGAAACGGCAAAACAATTGCTACTCTAGTGAAGAAACCCAAGGTTGAACCCAAACCCGAGACTAAGTGCTTCTGTAATAAGGGGAACGGTCACTGGAGCAGAATTACCCTAGATACTTGGTAGATAAGAAGGCTGTCAAGGTCAACAGAAGTATATTGGATATACATTATATTAATGTGTACTTTACTAGTACTCCTAGTAGCACCATGGTAATAGATACCGGTTCAGTTGCTAAGTGTTAGTAACTCGAAATAAAAGGTTACGGAATAAACGGAGACTAGCTAAAGGCGAGGTGACGATATGTGTTGGAAGTATTTCCAAGGTTGATGTGATCAAACATCGCACGCTCCCTCTACCATCAGGATCGGTATTAAACCTAAATAATTGTTATTTAGTGTTTGCATTGAGCACACACATGATTGGTTTATGTCTATCGCAATATGGTTATTCATTTAAGGAGAATAATGGTTACTCTGTTTATTTGAATAATACCTTCAATGGTCTTGCACCTAAAATGAATGGTTTATTGAATCTCGATCGTAGTGATACACATGTTCATGCCAAAAGATCTAAGATAGTAATGATAGTACCACCTACTTGTGGCACTGTCATTTGAGTCATATTGGTATAAAATGCATGAAGAAGCTCCATGTTGATGGATCTTTGGACTCACTCGGTTTTGAAAAGTTTGATACATGCGTACCATGTCTATTGGTATGCGTGCATGAAGAAACTCCATGCAGATGGATCGTTTGGACTCACTTGATTCTAAATCACTTGAGACATGCAAATCATACCACATGGGCAACATGACTGAAAAGCCTCGTTTTCAGTAAGATGGAACAAGAGAGCAACTTGTTGGAAGTAATACATTTTGATGTGTGCTGTCCAATGAGTGCCGAGGCACGCAGTGGATATCGTTATGTTCTTACTTCACAGATGATTTGAGTAGATGCTGAGTATATTTACTTGATGAAACACAAGTCTGAATTATTGAAAGGTTCAAGTAATTTCAGAGTGAAGTTGAAGATCGTTATGACAAGAGGATACAATGTCTATGATATGATCATAGAGATGAATATCTGAGTTACGTGTTTGGTACACAATTAAGACATTGTGGAAATTGTTTCGCAACTAATACTGCCTGGAACACCATAGTGTGATGGTGTGTCCGAATATCATAGATGCACCCCATTGGATATGGGGCATACCATGATGTCTCTTATAAAATTACCACTATCGTTTATGGATTAGGCATTAGAGACAACCACATTCACTTTAATAGGGCACCACATAATTCCGTTGAGATGACACCGTATGAACTATGGTTTAGAAAAACCTATGTTGTCATTTCTTAAAAGTTTGGGGCTGCGACGCTTATGTGAAAAAGTTTTGCCTGATAAGCTCGAACCCAAAGCGGATAAATGCATCTTCATAGGACACCCAAAACAGTTGCATATACCTCCTAATTCAAATCCGGAAGCAAGAGTGATTATTTCTAGAAATGGGTCCTTTCTCGAGGAATAGTTTCTCTCGAAACAATTGAGTGGGAGGATGGTGGATACTTGATAAGGTTATTGAACCGTCACTTCAACTAGTGTGTAGCAGGGCGCAGGAAGTTGTTCCTGTGGCGCCTACACCAATTGAAGTGGAAGCTGATGAAGCTTTGGATCAAGTCACTACCAAACCTCGTAGGTCGACAAGGATGCATACTACTTCAGAGTGGTACGTAATCCTGTCTTGGAGGTCATGTTGCTAGATAACAACGAACCTACGAGCTATGGAGAAGCGATGGTGGGCCCAGATTCTGACGAATGGCTCGAGGCCATAAAATCCGAGAGGATCCATGTACGAGAACAAAGTATAGACTTTGGAAGAACTACTTGATGGTCGTAAGGCTGTTGGGTACAGATGGATTTTAAAAGGAAGACGGACAATGATGGTAAGTATCACCATTAAGAAAGCTCGACTTGTCGTTAAGATGTTTTCCGACAAGTTCAAGGAGTTGACTACGATGAGACTTTCTCACTCGTAGCGATGCTAAGAGTCTGTTGGAATTATATTAGCAGTTACTGCATTATTTATGAAATCTTGCAGATAGGATGTCAAAACATTGTTTCCTCGATGATTTTCTTGAGGAAAGGTTGTATGTGATACAACCAGAAGGTTTTGTCAATCCCGAAAGATGCTAGCAAGTATGCAAAGCTCCAGAAATCCTTCTAAGGACTGGAGTAAGCATCTCGGAGTTGGGATATACGCTTTGATGAGATGGTCAAAGATTTTGGGTTTATACAAAGTTTATGATAAACTTGTATTTCCAAAGAAGTGAGTGGGAGCACTATAGAATTTCTAATGAGTATATGTTGTTGACATATTGTTGATCAGAAATGATGTAGAATTTCTGGAAAGCGTACATGGTTATTTGAAAAGTGTTTTTCAATGGAAAACCTGGATTAAGCTACTTGAACATTGAGCATCAAGATCTATAAGGATAGATCAAAAACAATTAATAGTACTTTCAAATGAACACATACCGTGACAAGATTTTGAAGGAGTTCAAAATAGATCGGCGAAGAAGGAGTTCTTGGCTGTGTTGTAAGGTGTGAGTATTGAGTAAGACTCAAGACCTGACCATGGAAGAAGAGAGAGAAAGGATGAAGGTTGTCCCCTATGCTTTAGACGTAGGCTCCACAGTATGCTATGTCGTGTACCGCACCTGAAGTGTGCCTTGCCATGAGTTAGTCAAGGGGTACAAGTGTGATCCAGGAATGAATCACAGGACAGCGGTCAAGGTTATCCTTAGTAACTAGTGGACTAAGAAATTTTCTTGATTATCGAGGTGGTAAAAGAGTTTGTCGTAAAGAGTTACGCCGATGCAAACTTTGACACTAATCTGGATGGCTCTAAGTAGTAGACCGGATTCGTATAGTAGAGCAGTTATTTGGAATAGTTCCAAATAGCGTGTGGTAGCTGCATCTAGGAGATGACATAGAGATTTGTAAAACACACACGGATCTGAAAGGTTCAGACCCGTTGACTAATTACCTCTCTCACAAGCGACATATGATCAAACCCCATGGGTGTTGGATTCATTACAATCACATACTGATGTGAACTAGATTATTGACTCTAGTGCAAGTGGGAGACTGTTGGAAATATGCCCTAGGGGCAATAATAAAATGGTTATTATTGTATTTCCTTGTTCATGATAATTGTCTATTGTTCATGTTATAATTGTATTAACTGGAAATCGTAATACATGTGTGAATACATAGACCACAACATGTCCCTAGTGAGCCTCTAGTTGACTAGCTCGTTGATCAATAGATGGTTATGGTTCCTGACCATGGACATTAGATGTCATTGATAACGGATCACATCATTAGGAGAATGATGTGATGGACAAGACCCAATCCTAAGCATAGCACAAGATTGTGTCATTCATTTGCTAAGAGATTTTCTAATGTCAAGTATCATTTCCTTAGACCATGAGATTGTGCAACTCCCGGATACCGTAGGAATGCTTTGGGTGTACCAAACGTCACAACATAACTGGGTGGCTATAAAGGTGCACTACAGGTATCTCCGAAAGTGTCTGTTGGGTTGGCACGAATCGAGACTGGGATTTGTCACTCTGTATGACGGAGAGGTATCTCTGGGCCCACTCGGTAATGCATCATCATAATGAGCTCAATGTGACTAAGTAGTTGGTCACGGGATCATGTATTACGGAACGAGTAAAGTGACTTGCCAGTAACGACATTGAACGAGGTATTGGGATACCTACGATCGAATCTCGGGCAAGTAACACACTGATTGACAAAGGGAATTGTATACGGGATTGATTGAATCCTCGACATCGTGGTTCATCCGATGAGATCATCGTGGAACATATGGGAGCCAACATGGGTATCCAGATCCCGTTGTTGGTTATTGGCCGGAGAGTTGTCTTGGTCATGTCTGCATGATTCCCGAACCCGTAGGGTCTACACACTTAAGGTTCAATGACGCTAGGGTTATAAGGGAAGTTTGTATGTGGTTACCGAATATTGTTCGGAGTCCCGGATGAGATCCCAGACATCACGAGGAGTTCCGGAATGGTCTGGAGGTAAACATTTATATATAGGAAGTGAGGTTTTGGCTACCAGAAGTATTTCGGGCGTCACCGGTAATGTACTCGGACCACTGAAAGGGTTCCGGGGGTCCACCGGGAGGGGCCACCAGCCCCGGAGGCTTGCATGGGCCAAGAGTGGGAAGGGACCAACCCCTAAGTCGGCTAGTGCGCCTCCCACCAAGGCCCAAGGCGCAGCAAAGAGGAGAAGGGGAAACCCTAGGCGCATATGGGCCTAAGGCCCACCCTAGGGCGCGCCCCCTCTCTCCCCCTCTTGGCCGTCCCCCTCCATCCCATCTAGGGCTGCCGCCCCCCTAGGGATGGGAACCCTAGAGGAGGCACACCCTCCTCCCCTCCTCCTATATATAGTGGGGGTTTTGGGGCTGCCAAAGACACGAGTCTCTCTCTCTCTCTCGACTGCTCGGTGCAGCCCTACCTCTCCACATCCTCGTTCCTTGCAGTGCTTGGCGAAGCCCTGCTGGAAACCATGCTGCTCCACCACCACCACGCTGTCGTGCTGCTGCTATAGTTGTCTTCACCAACCTCTCCCTCCTCCTTGCTGGATCAAGGCACCGGAGACGTCACCGGGCTGCACGTGTGTTGAACGCGGAGGCGCCGTTGTTCGGTGCTTAGATCAGAATTGACCGCGATCTGAATCTCTGTGTGTACGACTCCTCCAACCACGTTCTTGTAACGCTTCTGCATCGCGATCTTCAAGGGTATGAAGATATACTCCCCTCTCTCTTGTTGCTAGAATCTCCATAGATTGATCTTGGTGATGCGTAGAAAATTTTGAATTTCTGCTACGTTCCCCAACACATAGGATACCCAAAGGAAACTGTTCGGTACAGCTTCTATCACAGATCCGAAGGCAAGATATTCATTGCTAAAAATGGATCCTTTCTAGAGAAGGAGTTTCTCTCGAAAGAAGTGAGTGGGAGGAAAGTAGAACTTGATGAGGTAATTGTACCTTTTACTGAATTGGAAAGTAGTTCATCACAGAAATCAGTTCCAGTGATTCCTACACCAATTAGTGAAGAAGCTAATGATGATGATCATGAAACTTCAGATCAAGTTACTATCGAACCTCATAGGTCATCCAGAGTACGATCCACACCAGAGTGGTACGGTAATCCTATTCTGGATGTCATGTTACTAGACCATGATGAACCTACGAACTATGAGGAAGTGATGATGAGCCCAAATTCCGCGAAATGGCTTGAGGCCATGAAATCTGAGATGGGATCCATGTATGAGAACAAAGTGTGGACTTGTCCGATGATCGGCAAGCCATAGAAAATAAATGGATCTTCAAGAAGAAGACTGACGCTGACAGTAATGTTACTGTCTACAAAGCTCGACTTGTTGCGAAAGGTTTTTGACAAGTTCAAGGAGTTGACTATGATAAGACTTTCTCACCCGTAGCGATGCTTAAGTCTGTCCGAATCATGTTAGCAATTGTCGCATTTTATGATTATGAAATTTGGCAAATGGATGTTAAAACTGCATTCCTTATTGGATTTCTTAAAGAAGAATTGTATATGATACAACCAGAAGGTTTTGTCGATCCAAAGGGTGCTAACAAAGTGTGGAAGCTCCATCGATCCATTTATGGACTGGTGCAAGCCTCTCGTAGTTGGAATATACGCTTTGATAGTGTGATCAAAGCATATGGTTTTATACAGACTTTTGGAGAAGCTTGTATTTACAAGAAAGTGAGTGGGAGCTTTGTAGCACTTCTAATATTATATGTGGACGATATATTGTTGATTGGAAACGATACTGAATTTCTGGATAGCATAAAAGGATACTTGAATAAGAATTTTTCAATGAAAGACCTCGGTGAAGCTGCTTACATATTGGGCATCAAGATCTATAGAGATAGATCAAGACACTTAATTGGACTTTCACGAAGCATATACCTTGATAAGATTTTGAAGAAGTTCAAAATGGATCAGTCAAAAAGGGTTCTTGCCTGTGTTACAAGGTGTGAAATTGAGTTAGACTCAATGCCCGACCAATGCAGAAGATAGAGATAAGATGAAAACAGTTCCCTATGCTTCAGCCATAGGCTTTATCATGTATGCAATGTTGTGTACCAGACCTGATGTGTGCCTTCCTATAAGTATAGCAGGGAGGTACCAAAGTAATCCAGGAGTGGATCACTGGGCAGCGGTCAAGAACATCCTGAAATACCTAAAAAGGACTAAGGATATGTTTCTCATTTATGGAGGTGAAAAAGAGCTTGTTGTAAATGGTTACACTGATGCAAGCTTTGACACTGATCCGGATGACTCTAAGTCACAATCCGGATACGTATTTATACTGAATGGTGGGGTTGTCAGTTGGTGCAGTTCCAAGCAGAGCGTCGTGGCGGGATCTACGTGTGAAGCGGAGTACATAGTTGATTCGGAAGCAGCAAATGAAGGAGTCTGGATGAAGGAGTTCATATCTGATCTAGGTGTAATACCTAGTGCATCGGGTCCAATGAAAATCTTTTGTGACAATACTGGAGCAATCGCTTTGGCGAAGGAATCCAGATTTCGCAAGAGAACCAAACACATCAAGAGACGCTTCAACTCCATCTGGCATCAAGTCGCGGAGGGAGACATGGAGATTTGCGAAGTACATACGGATCTGAATGTTGCAGACCCGTTGACTAAGCCTCTTCCACGAGCAAAACATGATCAGCACGAAGACTCCATGGGTGTTAGAATTATTACCATGTAATCTAGATTATTGACTCTATTGCAAGTGGAAGACTGAAGAAAATATGCCCTAGAGGCAATAATAAAGTTGTTATTTATATTTCCTTATATCATGACAAATGTTTATTATTCATGCTAGAATTGTATTAACCGGAAACTTAGTACATGTGTGAATACATAGACAAAACATATAGTCCTTAGTATGCCTCTACTTGACTAGCTCGTTAATCAAAGATGGTTATATTTTCTAACCATAGACATGTGTTGTCATTTGATGAACGGGATCACATCATTAGAGAATGATGTGATGGACATGACCCATCCGTTAGCTTAGCATAATGATCGTTAAGTTTATTGCTATTGCTTTCTTCATGACTTATACAAGTTCTTCTGACTATGAGATTATGCAACTCCCGAATACCGGAGGAACACCTTGTGTGCTATCAAATGTCACAACATAACTGGGTGATTATAAAGATGCTCTACAGGTGTCTCCGAAGGTGTTTGTTGGGTTGGCATAGATCGAGAATAGGATTTTGTTACTCCGTGTATCGGAGAGGTATCTCTGGGCCCTCTCGGTAATGCTCATCACTATAAGCCTTGCAAGCAATGTGAGTAATGAGTTAGTTGCGGGATGAAGAATTAAGGAACAAGTAAAGAGACTTGCCGGTAACGAGATTGAACTAGCTATGATGATATCGACGATCAAATCTCAGGCAAGTAACATACCGATGACAAAGGGAACAACATATGTTGTCATGCGGTTTGACCAATAAAGATCTTCATAGAATATGTAGGAGCCAATGTGAGCATCCAGGTTCCGCTAAAAAATCGGAGATATGTCTCGGTCATGTCTACATAGTTCTCAAACCCGTAGGGTCCGCACGCTTAACGTTCGATGACAATATGTGTTATGAGTTATGTGTTTTTGATGACCGAAGTTTGTTCGCTGTCCCGGATGAGATCACGGACATGACGAGGAGTCTCGAAATGATCGATACATAAAGATTGATATATTGGAAGGCTATATTCAGATATCAGAATGGTTCCGAAAAAGTTCGGGTATTTTTTGGAGTATCGGGAGGTTACCCGAACCCTCCGGGGAGTTGATGGGCCTTAGTGGGCCTTAGTGGGAAGGAGAGGCGGCGGCCAG
>NC_041385.1:670817721-670843554 GCF_002162155.2 Triticum dicoccoides | reverse complement strand
CCCGCGCGCTCAAGCCCAGTCCGAATTGGACAAGGGGTTGGCGGTGCGGCCCCCCTCTCCCTTCATTCCTCCTTCTCCTTTAGGTGGAAACATACTAGGACTTGGAGTCCTAGTAGGATTCCCCTCTCCCGGCACGCCTAACATAGGCCGGCCAGCCTCCCCCTCCCTACTTTATATACGGGGGCAGGGGCACCCTAGGACACACAAGTTTCTCTTAACCGTGTGCGGTGCCCTCCTCCACAGTTACACACCTCGATCATACCATCGTAGTGCTTAGGCGAAGCCCTGCGCCGGTAACATCATCATCACCGTCACCACGCCGTCGTGCTGACAGAACTCATCCTCGTCCTCAACTGAATCAAGAGCACGAGAGACGTCATCGAGTTGAACGTGTGCTGAACGCGGAGGTACTGTACGTTCTATGCTTGAATCGGTTGGATCGTGAAGACGTTCGACTACATCAACCGCGTTACTAAAAGTTTCCGCTTTCGGTCTACGAGGGTACGTGCACACAATCTCCCCTCTCGTTGCTATGCATCACATAGATAGATCTTGTGTAATCGTAGAATTTTTTTGAAATATGCCCGGCCGTTGGATTTCAAACGAGCGGCTGGAGAAAATCGACTTGCATGTTTTTTTTTCAAGACGACTTGCATATAGTCGTGCCTTTTGTTTTTCGTTTCAAGAATTATATTGTACCCTTCATTAAGGGAGAAGGGGATGATCTAGAATCCGAGACGATAGATCTGCAACCGTCGGCATGCATGGCAAATTAGCTGCTAGCTCTTGTTTTTCATAAGGCAACGACCAACTTCTTCTTACACCTAAGTACACCCCAAGGTCTCACGTACACAACAAACAAGCAAAGCACGAACGGACGTACAATTAGTGGCCAAAAAGCATTCGCTCGTGCCGGTGCCGATCTAGTCGTCCTCCTCGCCGCTGATGAACTTGCCGGTGCCGGGGTTGATGGCGGCGATGAAGAAGAAGACGACGTTGAAGAGCACGAGCGGCTCGATCTCGCTGATGGGCACCCCGGTCTCGATGTTGAGCTGCGCGAGCGCGCCCTTGCCCGTGATGATCTCCCCGATGATGGAGAAGGCGATCCCCAGCTGCGCCAGCCGCCCCACGAACAGCTCGTTCGACTTGGTGAACCCGAACAGCGGCCCTGCATCGTTACGTCCGACGAGACGATCAGACAGGCCGGCGACGAGCATGATCCGATGGGAAATGTATGTGTGTGCTACGTACCTCCCTCGCTGAGGCCGAGGGCGGAGCGGAAGCCTTTGCCGGGGGCGATGACGGCCTTGTCGAGGCCAGTGGTGGGCTGCTCGTCGACGAACCTGCCACGGTCTCCGAGAGCGCCGATGGCGCCGAGGAGGGTGAAGAGGATGAAGAAGAGGAGGAGGGGCTCCGCCTCGTAGATCGGGATGCCGGTCTCAAGGTTCAGCTGGGACAGGATGCCCTTGCCGGTGATGGCCTCTCCCAAGATCGATGCCTGTAGAGATATCAACAGGTAAAACAGTTATCATCAGGCTAATTAAAAGAACGGCGCTCTTAAGTTCATCTTGACCGCTCCCTTTGTAAGAAAACTTTGTTTTTGTTTCACAAGTAGTGCAATGTACACTGCCGTGCCGTCTAAACATAATTTCGATGCGGCATGGCAAAATACTACACTAATTTCAGCGATAGTTAATTCCGGACGAATGTTGTACAATTAATAGTTTTTATAAGACCTTGAAGACATTTCAAACAATGTGCAAAACCACCTATTTTGAGTTATCTGAAATGACTTACAAAAATGAGCGGAGGAAGTATTAACTATTCTAAAGTTTAATGAGATCTTCTCTTGAGTATGAGTCCTATTCTAAACCCTTTTCATCAACACCAACCTCTTCTCAGCCCCAACTCATTCTATAGAGTAGTATAATCTTTGGACTAAATTTGCGGTACTATTTTGTTTTGTGAAAATTGAGTATAAAATCTGAGAATTTTAGAAACAAGTTAAATAATTCACAAAATACATTATAAGTTATGTATTACATTTTTTGAACTATTTAACACTTTTGATTTGAAATATACCAGTAGTTTAGATTCTACACTATTTATAAGTAAATGCATATATTTACTCCCTCTGTCCGAAAAAACTTGTCCCAAGCTTGTCCCTCAAATGGATGTATCTAGCATTAATTTTTTAAAAATAAAATTATCTAGCACTAACTTGGTGCTACATACTACAGCTATTCAAGGGAAAACTTTTTTCGATGGAGGGAGTATTTATTACTAGTAGTTGCGCCCTTATAGGCACTATCCTAGAAAAACTAACTTAAGCTTTTTCCTTTCTTTTCTTCCTATTAATGAAAATGATATTTTCTGATCTTTTTAAGAAAATTAATAAGCTTTTACCACCATTTCATAGTATGTAGGTAAGATTTCCCCCCTCGGCCAGTTTCAGTTTGAACTTACCACAGGGACATATGTACATGCCTTGCGTCCTGCGGCAAACCCAATTGCTGGTGACTTAGTTTGTTCAGCAGCTACTCTACGTACCCTTGGAAGTTGGAACGGTCTAGTGTCTGTTTGTGTATCTACGCTTGGAACGGTCCGCACATAAAAGACGTCCATGCATGGTCAAATTACGGTGCAGGAGTACTCACGGCGAAGCCAATCATGGCAACACGGCCGACGAAGAGCTCGTTCTCCTTGGTGAAACCGATCCCGCCGGACGTGCCGAAGATGCCGTCCTCCGTCTTGGGCTTGGGCGCAGCGACCTATATAATCAAAACACAAGGTCACGCAGCGTCAGATAAACAAGCAGAAGCAGACCAGCTGCATTGGCGAACAATATACTTTTCAGGTAAGCTAGGTAGGCTCGAACCTTCTTGGCCGGCGCGGCCTTGGTCTTGGACTTGCCGAACAGAGCCATGGTCCGGACGGAGAGGGACGGCATGTGCTTGTAGTACGCCGCCGACGAGGAGGAGAGCGCGAGCCGCGAGAAGGGCGTGGACGCCGTCGACGGCCGGGCCGCCTGCAGCAGGCTCCTGCCGGAGGCCACGCCGTTGACGCCGGACATGAGCATCGACTGTGCCATAGCCGCCTAGACGCTCACTCGCTCACGCACGTACTCGTGAGTCCCGGGATATGGCTTCGCGCGTCTGTGGCTGTGGGGAGCTATATCTTGGGGGACTTTGCTCTGCTGCCGCGCGGCCACATTTTATGAGATCGCACGGCACGGGGGTGGGGGTCTTCCCGGGCGTACGTGTGGCGCTGCGGGGGCGCGCGATTGGCGAGCGGCGGGGCGAGGATAGGGTGCGCGAAGGGCAGCGGAGAGACCACGTTTCCCCGAATCCGACCAATGGCCGAGGCGATGCACACCTGGACGGCCCTCTCGGAGCTGATACGGTTTGTGCGATCGCCTCACTGAAAAGTGCTGCAGGGTCAGGCTGCAGCGGTGCCACGCGCGTGTGAGACTACTGGTATGTTGTACTAATTTGTAGCGTACCACGTTGGAGCCTAGCGAACTGAACTGTGAGTGGCATGGCTGTCGTTTCTGGTACCGGCAGTGCCATCCGTCGCTCAACTAGTAAATTCTTTGTGTGGAAATTAGCAAACTGAATTTCCGGCCTCCGAATCTTCATGTAGATTCGCGTGAGGTCTGAGAACTCGTCTACTCCGCCTCTTCGCCATAGCGGTGACATTCTCCCATTGTGGCACAACCTCAGCCACAGATTAGTGACGAAGACGATACTACTGGCATTTAACCTCCGCCTTGCCATTGCTAATCATCCCGAATTCATTGGCGGAGCTCCCAGTTAAGGTTCGTGTTTGCCACTCGCTCGTTGATTGCGGTGCTCCTGTGTTGCGCCATGGGTTTGGTACTTTGGTATGCACGCCGGTGCGGTGCGTTAGGTTGCTCGCAACTATTGGTATTGTGATCCCTCGACGATACCCCACAACTAATTGTGTCTTTCGTGGTGATGGTCCTCTTAGTCTGGTGGCTATGTCATGCCTTATGTTGAGTGTCTTGTTCTTTTCCTTCTCTACCTTGTTACGTATACGGTTTTCGGCCCGGTTTTCCTATAAACGGGTCAACTTGTTTAGGTTTTCAATCCGGTTTTCCTTATAAACTGGATCAATCTCCTGGTGGTCACTTCGAGTAATATATTCAGGTCGAGGGACTCCTCCTCCGTGATTTTCAACAACAAAAAAACCTTCGTCTTGACATTATCGGAGGGGATCTACAATTTGAACGCCGCTTTGGTCCTAGGATAGCCGGAGAGTGGAGAATGGTAGGTGATGGCAATGGAGTCTTTCGGTAAAATGATATGGGAACCAAAGGGAGGCTATAATCGTCCGATATTCCCTGCTCTATATAAGCTGGCAAGTGGCAAACGGAAGCAAGTCCAGAAAAACCAGCAAGAAATCTAACGAAACGTAAAGGAAAGTGTTTTGTCTGTCTAAGATTAACGGAAAAATATGATTACCACTGGTTATTAGTCATCAATTGGTTTCGTAGTGTAGTGGTTAGCACTCCAGACTTTGAATCTGGCGACCTGGGTTCGAATCCCGGCGAGACCTGTTCTTTTTTTTTCGTCTAATAACATTTATAACCAAATATAGTTACCAGTGACATCACCCAACAAATGGTTTCGTAGTGTAGTGGTTAGCACTCCAGACTTTGAATCTGGCGACCTGGGTTCGAATCCCGGCGAGACCTACTTTTTTTTTAAATCGTACAGTGTAATAAGGTTTTTTTTAGCTTAGATGTATTTTCATTTTTTTTGACGGCTAGATGTATTTTCATTTTACAATATACTTAGATTCTTTTTCTTTTATTATACTGACATTGGTATCTACATGGTACAATGTAATCATGCTTTTTTCACTGACATTTAGTTTTTCCATGATACTTTGCACATACCTTCCGTGCTACAAACACTCACAAGTGAAAGAAAGGTGTAGAAGAATATGTATCAAATCCCGGCAAAAAAAGAAGAATATGTATAAAAAATTCATACACAAAATAACACTCACAATGAATTAAATAAAAACAGTTCGGGCAAAAGAAATTAAGGCTTGCAAAAAAAGTCGCCTATGCATCTCTGTAGTACATTAGCTGAAGTTCTAAACAATACAAACACTTTCTTGCTTCCTACTTTAAAAAATCTGTGCAAATGCTGGACCCAGGTCGGGTTGTCAATGTAAGTCATGATATAATTCCACTAATGCTGGCGTAGCCAGAGAATCTTTCCGCAAGACATCTTAATACAAATTCGTCATACATAACAGATTACATATATGGGTTGTCACTACAGTCTAGAGGCTACCACCACTTAGAACATACCTCTGTCTTCTGATTTACATTGGTGTGACTATAACCTTACAAAAATTTACAGTACACTGCCAAGAACATTCAGTCCTGATGCGTCTGCTGATTTCTCTCTCGCGCGAACACTTTAAATAGATCAAGCCCTAAAGATACATTGAGCAAATTCATTCCCGCCATACCAGAAAGAGCTAGTGGCAGCTCAATGCCTTTATCAAACTTGTGTGCGTCGGTGATCAGTCTGTATGTGATCAATATGTGGCAGATCACCCTTGCTGTCACAAAGGTAGTCCAGTTGAGTACCCATTCCAGTTTCACCAGTTTTCTGTTGAAATCGCGGAATCCAGCCATTCTCCTCAGTTTCCTTACGTGCAAGAATATGGAGTGCATCTGCAGTCATAAAGTTTGTCAATCAGTCTGCCTGCTTACGGTGGAGACTGAACTGAACTAGTAGTTATTATGATAGATGGCTATGCCCTTGTTCTTAAACAGGGATATTAATGCCTCATTAATATTGTATTCATATTCAAGCAACACGATGCAGGCCAGTACAATTGACAAGCGGAAGGAAATTTAACAGGAACCATCAAGGAAAATATTATGTCTGTACGATAAATGACATAAATATAACCATCAACGGACCACGCTCAACAAATGGTTTCGTAGTGTAGTGGTTAGCACTCCAGACTTTGAATCTGGCGACCTGGGTTCGAATCCCGGCGAGACCTACTTTTTTATTTGACATATTGGTATTTCCATGGTACAATCTATTCACTTCTTTTTTGGGCTGACAGCATTGGATAAAATATCGACTCACAAATTTTTAACTGGCATTTAGTATTTCCAGGGTATAATGTACTCCTATCTTTGCTGAGATTTAGCGTTTCCCAAATCTTCCATGGTACTACTACTCACAGTCTAGAGGGTAATAACCTTCCATGGTACAACCACTCAGTCTAGAGGCTAATAACCTTCCACGGTAAACTTGAACATACCGCTGTCCTCTGATCTACCTTGGTGTGACTATAACCTTACCAAATTTACACACTATCAAAAAAGGCACATTCGCTGCAACCAAATGTACCCTTTCCACACTGCTTACAGTGGAGACTCAACTGAACTAGTTAGTTCGATAGATGTACCCTTGTTTCTAAAATGGGATATCAATGCCTCATTAATATTCCATTCTGGCAATGTGATGCAGACATGTTAAAGAACTCTAATCTTGTATTCTAGCAATGTGCATGAACATGAAGAAGGAACTGCAATGGCCACTAGCGAGTGGTTGGAAGCCCAGCTGGGAAATCAAAACAATTAACCTTCAAGGTCATATGAATGGACCGACCATATTACTTGTTCCAAATTGCAAGGATAAAGTGAACTGTCTTATCTACATTCTCTTTGTACCATCATTCAAGCAACAGCTTTACTACAGTAAAGTTTGGCTACAACTTTGTCGCTAAGACGGTATTACCTCTGTCATGACATTGTCGAAGGGGGTCGACAAGGAAAATATTTTGTCTGTAAGCCAAATGACAGAAATATAATAATCATCACTGGATCAACTTAACAAATGGTTTCGTAGTGTAGTGGTTAGCACTCCAGACTTTGAATCTGGCGACCTGGGTTCGAATCCCGGCGAGACCTACTTTTTTAGCTAACAATATAGTATTTCCATGGTACAGTGTACTCACATATTTTTAGCTGCCATGTAGTATAGGATGAAATATCAACTCAAATTTTTAGTTGACATCTAGTGTTTCCAGGGTACAATGTACTCCTATTTCTGCTGACATTCAGTATTTCCCAGTGTACCCAGACCTTCCATGGTACAAATACTAAGTCTAGAGGCTGATAACACTTGAACATAACTCTAGTAATTTACATTGGTGTGACTATAACCTTACCAAAATTTACTGTACACTATCAAAAAAGGCACATTCAGTACCTATAGATACTAACTTCAGATTAGTCGCTGCAACCAAATGTATCCCTTCCTCACTGCTTATGTTGAAGACTGAACTACATATTTCCATAGATGCTTATACCCTTGTTCTTAAAACGGGACATTAATGCCTCATTAATATTTTATTCTAGCAGTGTGATGCAGACCCATACCAGAAAGGATAAATTGTGTTCTAGCAATGTGAGTCAACATGAAGAAAGAGCTGCAATGGCCACTAGCGAGCGGTTGAAAGCCCAGCTGGGTAATCAAAACAATTAACCTTGAAGATCATACTTAATGGACCGACTTTAATACTTGTTCCAAATTGTAGGGATAAAGTGAAGTGTCTTATCTACGTTGTCTTCGTATGGAGGCACGGTTACAACTACTGATCAAAAGAAGTGAGACATTGGAAACGTGTAAGAAGGGCGGGCCTGCGACGACGAGGTGGTGCTAATAAGTAAGAATGTCTTTGCCATGTGCTCATTTTTTAAGATGTCATAGAACAAGTGGTTGAAATACACTACTAGCTAAGCAAGTTGAAGCTAGATAAAAGAAATTATCCAATGGTTGTCCCAATGCATCTCCTCTCATATGATGTGTGTTGTTAAGTGCATAAATATTCTTGAAGCTTAATGAAGAAGAGAAAAACACAAAACAAACACTCAAAACACGTAGTAAATCGTAATAGCAGCCCAATGAGACAAAATTATCATACCCACACAATGGAGCCTTTGGCTAAAATCAACTCAAAAGAAAAGGTATTTGTCAGATATACTTTGCTCCATTTAGCTGCCAAGTGGCAAACTGAAGCAAGTCCAAAACAAACGTAAGGAAATTTAGAAGGAACAATGGAATAAAGAAAAATATTTTGTCTGTAAGCCAAATGACAGAAATATAACCATCAGTGGATCACACTCAACAAATGGTTTCGTAGTGTAGTGGTTAGCACTCCAGACTTTGAATCTGGCGACCTGGGTTCGAATCCCGGCGAGACCTGTTTTTTTAGCTGATATTTTAGTATCTCCATGGTGAAATGTGCTCACTTTTTTTTTAAAGATGACATTTAGTCAGGAAAATATCGACCCCCAATTTTGTAGATGACATTTAGTGCTTCCAGGGTAGAATGTACTCCTATTTTTGCTGACATTTAGTATTTCCCTGGTACAATGTACCCAGACCTTCCATCACAGTCTAGAGGCTAATAAGACTTGAAACTTACCACTGTCTTCTGCTTTACATTGCTGTGCCTATAACCTCACCAAAATTTACAGTATACTATCCAGAAAGGCACATTTAGTACATGTAGTTACTAACTCAGCCAAATGTACCCATTCCCCACCACTTTAGGCTTTGTTCGGTTACGCCCTGCCCCAAGGGGATTGGAGGGGATTTCGGAGGAATTTAACTTGTATGAGACTTAATCCCCTTCAATCCCTGCCAAACCCCCTTCAAACCTCCATCAACCGAACGCAGCCTAAGGTGGAAACTGAACAAAACTACTTATTTCAATAGATGCTTATACCCTTGTTCTTAAAATGGGACATCAACGTCTCATTAATATTCTATTCTAGCAAAGTGATGCAGACAAATTAAAGAACTCAAAACCTTGTATTTGAGCAATGTGCGTGAACATGAAGAAGGAACTGCAATGACCACTAGCGAGCGGTTGAAAGCCCAGCTGGGCAATCAAAGAATTAACCTTGAAGGCCATACTGAATGGACCAACCACGTTACTTGTTCCAAACTGTAAGGATAAAGTTAAATGTTCTCTCTACGTTCTATTCATATCATCATTCTGGCAACAGGTAATGTAACAAAGTTTGGGCTACAGCTCGTTGCTAAGACGCATTAACTCCGTCGGGGCATTGTCAAAGGGGGCGGACAAGTTGAACGCAGATTCGGTCCTAGGATTGTTAGAGAGCGGTAAGATGGTATGATAGCGGCCAGCGATAGGCTCGAAGGAAGAGAAGAGGTACCGGGGTAATGGTTACAACCACTGATCCACAGAACTGAGATATCAGAGACCTGTAAGAAGGGTGACTCGACCACCAGGATGTTGGCGTTAGTAATAACAATGTTTTTTCCATGTGTTTATTTTTAAGGTACATAAACAAGTTGTGGGAAATCCACTACTGGCTAATCATGTTGGTGCTAGATAAATTTTGTTATCCAATGGTTGACGCAATGCATTTCCTCTCATACGATGTATGCTGAAAGTGCATAATATATACTTTTGAAGCTTAATGAAGAAGAAGAGAAAAAACACCAAACACCTAGTAAGTCTTGATAGCAAACAAAATTATCGTACCCACGCAATGGAGCCTTTGGGTAAAATGAATGGAAAAGAAGTATTCTTTGGACATTCATCACTCCATTTAGCTGCCGAGTGGCAAACGGAAGCAAGTCCAAAAAACGAAAGGAAATTTAACAGGGACAATCAAGTAAAGGAAAGTAGTTTGTCTGTAAGCCAAATGGCAGAAATATAACCAGCTGAGGATGTCACTCAACAAATGGTTTCGTAGTGTAGTGGTTAGCACCCCAGACTTTGAATCTGGCGACCTGGGTTCGAATCCCGGCGAGACCTACTTTTTTATTTGACATTATAGTATTTCCATAGTACATTGAGCTCACAATTTTATTTTATTTTGATGACATATAGTAGTCCTGAAAAATATCGAATCACAACTTTTTAGATGACATTTAGTGCTTCCAGGGTAGAATGTACCCCTTTTGGCTGATATTTAGTACTCCCTCCGTCCCTAAATACTTGTCGGAGAGATGGATAAAATTGGATGTATCTATAACTAAAATACGTCTAGATACATCCATTTCTCCGACAAGTATTTTCGGACGGAGGGAGTATTTCCTAGTACATTGTACCCAGACCTTCCACGGTACAAATACTCAGTCTAGAAGCTAATAACACTTGAGCATACCTCTGTCTTCTGATTTACAATAGTGTGACTAAAACCTTGCCAAGATTTACACTACACTATCAAGAAAGGCATATTCGGTACCAATAGTTACTAACTTAAGATTAGTCGCTGCAACCAAAAGCCCAAAGATGCCCATTACCCACTGCTTACGGCGGAGACTGAACTGACTTATTTCCATAGATGTGTATGCCCTTGTTTTCAAAATGGGATATCAATGCCTCACCAATAATCTATTCTAGCAATGTGATGCAGTACAAGAACTCAAAATATCGTATTCTAGCAATTGGAGTGAACGTGAAGAAAAAACTGCAATAGCCACTAGCAAGTGGTTGAAAGCGCAACTGGCCAATCAAAGCAATTATCCTTCAGGGTCATACAGAATGGAGCGACCATATTACTTGCTCCAAATTAACGCACCTCAAACACCTAGTAAATCCTAATAGCAGCTCAATGAGACAAAATTATGGTAACCATGCAGTGAAGCCTTTGGCTAAGATGAATTTTTAAAAAAAATGGTGTTTGTCGGATATTCCTAGCTCCATTAAGCTCCAAAGTTGCAAATGGAAGCAAGTCCAAAAAAAGGGAAGGAAATTTAACACAAACCACCGAGTAAAGAAAAATATTGTCTGCAAGGCAAATGACAGAAATATAACCATCAGTGGATCACACCCAACAAATGGTTTCGTAGTGTAGTGGTTAGCACTCCAGACTTTGAATCTGGCGACCTGGGTTCAAATCCCGGCGAGACCTAATTTTTTGGCTGGCATTTTAGTATTTCCATGCACAATGAAGTCACCTTTTTTATGACATTTTAGTATTCGGGGAGAATATCGACTCACAATCTTTTAGCTGACATTTAGTGTTTCCAGGGTAGAATGTACTCCAATTTCTGCTTACATTCAGTATTTCCCTGGTACAATGTACCCAAACCTACCATGGCACTAATACTCACAGTCTAGAGGCTACACACTTGAAACATACCTCTGTCTTCTGATTTACATTGGTGTGACTATAACCTTACCAAAATTTATGGCCACAATCAAGAAAGGCACATTCAGTGCCTATAGTTACTGACTTAAGATTAGTCACTGTAACCAAAGGCACCCCTTCCCCGCTGCTTACGGTAGAGACTGAATAAGAACTCAAAATTGTATTCTAGCAATGCGAGTGAACTTGAAAAGGAACTGCAACAGCCACTGGCTAGTGGTAGAAAGCAAGCCGGCCAGTCAAAACAATTATCCTTCAAGGTCATACTGAATGGAGCGACCAAATTACCTGTTGTTCCAAATTATCATACCTCAAACACCTATTAAATCCTAAAGGAGGCTACTCCACAATTGTATCGGCCTCCTCCTCCTTCCTCCACAAAAAAGTTAGGGTTTCTGCCTCCCGCCACCGCCGCCGCAGGTCCGCCTCCTCTCCGGTGGCCCTAGGGCCATGGGGGTGCGGTGGATCTCGGCAAGGGCCGGCGGGAGGGCTCCGTTTTTACTCGTTTCTTTCAGTTTTGCTAGGGTTTGTGTCCTGCTCAGGAAGACGAGACGGCGGCGGCTCCCTGAAGATGGAATAAAGGTCTCCCCGCCTAGTCCCCGTTCCGGCGGCGCGTCTAGCACCGTTGGTGGGCGTGTGGAGGTGTGTCTCCGGCGGATCTATCTTTGGTGGATTTGCTCGGATCTCGTCGTTGTTCGTCTACGTTCGCGTGTCTTCGTGTTAGATCTTTCTGATCTACGTTATTCTTCATCTGCGGCGGTTGTTGTTCTGGTGCGCTGGTCCTACAGGGCCTTAGCATGACGACTTCCCGACTGTCTACTACAACGAGTTGTGCCCGACTCCGGCGATGGAGGGGCGATGACGGCGGCGCGCCTTCGGCTCGCTTCGGTGCTGGTAGTCGTCGCTAGGTGGTCTATGGATCTGGATGTAATTTTTATTATTTCTGGTATTCGTTGTACTGCCATGATTGAAGATGAATAGATCAGAAATTTTCTCGCAAAAAAAAACACCTATTAAATCCTAAGACAGGTCCAGGGCAGCCCGGTGCATGTAGCTCCCGCTTGCGCAGGGTCCGGGGAAGGGTCCGACCGCTTTAGGTCTATAGTACGCAGCCTTTCCCTACATTTCTGTAAGAGGCTGTTTCCAGAACTTGAACCCGTGACCTCATGGTCACAAAGCAGCAGCTTTACCACTGCGCCAAGGCTCCCCTTCTAAATCCTAATACAGGTCAATGAGAAAAAAAAATCTACCCACGCAATGGAGCACCTGGCTAAAATGATTTCGAAAAATAAAATAACATAATCATTGGATATTCTTTGCTCCATTTAGCTGCAAGGTGGCAAAAGCAAACAAGTCCGAAAAAAACAGAAGAAAGTTTAACAGGAACCATCGAGTAAAAGAAAATATTTTGTCTGCAAGCCAAATGACAGAAATATAAGCATCATTGGTTCACACTCAACAAATGGTTTCGTAGTGTAGTGGTTAGCACTCCAGACTTTGAATCTGGCGACCTGGGTTCGAATCCCGGCGAGACCTACTTTTTTGGCTGGCAGTTTAGTATTTCCATGCTATGGTGAACTCAACTTTTTTCAATGTTCAAGAAAGCGGTAAGCGTAAGCGGAGCGGAAGGCCACAGCTTAGAGCAATGGCCGCTTAAGCGCAGCTTAACCGGGATTAAGCGTTTTATTTAAATTGGCCAGAATTTGGCTGTTTTTGAATAATATGCACAAGAAAACAGGAAATATAGCACATAGGTAACTGAAAATCTGAAATAGCATATAAGGTTGAGGTTTAGTGGTTCACACACCACAACAAATAACCAAATGACACATAAGGATACGGTTCAGTGGTTCACACAGCAAGCATATATGCATAATATGTCTTAGAGCATATAAGATAAATGGCAGCTGCAGGCAAGCAGCAGCAGCAGGAGCAGCCAAGCAGCAGCAGGAGCAGCCAGGCAGCAGCAGCCAAACAGCAGCCCCAGCCCAGCCAAAGCAGTAGTTCAGATCCAGTCCGGGGATGAGGAAGAATGCATGGAGCTGAGTTGGATGCAGAACAGGAGCAGCCGCCACTGGAGCTCTCCTCTCCCCACTCCCCTTCTAACCCAGCAAACCCTAGCCGAACAGGCCAGTATTGGGCCAGGCCTTTATACCCCCCTTTTACCTCCAGCCCGTGGCCCATTCCACGCTTTTTGAACGCTTAAGCGCGCTCAGCGCTAAAGCGGCCGCTAAATCCTGCTTTTTTTTGCTTAACGCTAAAACTTCCGCCTAGGGCAGAAGCGAAGTGTTTAGCTGTCTCTTAGCGCTTAAGCGGCGCCTAAAAACGCTTTCTTGAACATTGACTTTTTTAATGACATTTTAGTATTCGGGAAAAATATCGACTCGCAATCTTTTAGCTGACATTTAGCGTTTCCATGGTAGAATGTACTCCTATTTTTGCCGACATTTAGTATTTCCCTAGTAACATGTACCAAGACCTTCCATGGTACAGATACTTACAATCTAGGGGCTAAGAACACTTGGAATATACCTCGGTCTTCTGATTTAGATTGGTGTGACTATAACCTCACCAAAATTTAAGGTACACCATCAAAAATGGCATATTCAGTACCTATAGTTACTGACTTCAGATTAGTCACAGTAACCAAAGGCACCCCTTCCCCGCTGCTTACGGTAGAGACTGAACAAGAACTCAAAATATTGTATTCTAGAAATGCGAGTGAACTTGAAAAGGAACTGCAACAGCCACTGGCTAGTGGTAGAAAGCAAGCTGGCCAATCAAAACAATTATCCTTCAAGGTCATACTGAATGGAGCGACCAAATTACCTGTTCCAAATTATCGTACCTCAAACACCTATTAAATCCTAATACAGGTCAACGAGGAAAAAATATTCTACCCACGCAATGGAGCACCTGGCTAAAATGATTTTGAAAAATAAAATAAAATAACATAATCATTGGATATTCTTTGCTCCATTTGGCTGCAAGGTGGCAAAAGCAAGCAAGTCCCGAAAAACAGAAGAAAGTTTAACAGGAACCATCGAGTAAAAGAAAATAGTTTGTCTGCAAGCCAAATGACAGAAATATAAGCATCATTGGGTCACACTCAACAAATGGTTTCGTAGTGTAGTGGTTAGCACTCCAGACTTTGAATCTGGCAACCTGGGTTCGAATCCCGGCGAGACCTACTTTTTGGCTGGCATTTTAGTATTTCCATGCTACAATGAACTCAACTTTTTTTATGACATTTTAGTATTTGGGGAAAATATCGACTCGCAATATTTTAGCTGACATTTAGAGTTTCCATGGTAGAATGTACTCCTATTTTTGCTGACATTTAGTATGTCCCTAGTACAATGTACTAAAACCTTCCATGGTACAGATATTTACAGTCTAGGGGCTAAGAACACTTGGAATATACCTCGGTCTTCTGATTTAGATTGGTGTGACTATAACCTCACCAAAATTTACAGTACACCATCAAAAAAGGCACATTCAGTACCTATAGTTACTAACTTCAGATTAGTATCTGCAACCAAACATACCCCCTCCTCAGTGCTTATGGTGGAGACTGAACTGAACTACCCATTTCCATAGATGCGTCTACCCTTTAAACCCATTAAGAGGCGCTAGAATGGTGGCCAACCAGCTACGCCATGTGGCGCATGCTGGTTGGTCATGGTGAGAAAGTTTTTTTTAGAGATTTTTTAAATGGTAGGGAGAATTTTTTTCGAGAAAAGTTTTTCTACGCCTTTTCTTTTCCCTTTTAAGATGGTTGTGATATCCACGTGTTGTGATGATATTTTAAAAAAAAAATTGACATGATGGTGAGGTGCGCATAGCTTTCTCTCAAGCGGCTCGCAATGGCGGGCCCCAACCACTAGTATTCTTAAAAGGGGACATCAATGCCTCATTGATATTCTATTCTAGCAATGTGATGCAGACCCATACAAGAACTCAAAATGTTGTATTCTAGCAATGTGAGTGAACATGAAGGAACTGCAATGGCCACTAGCGAGTAGTTGAAAGCACAACTGGCAATCAAAGCAATTATCCTTCAAGGTCATACTGAATGGAGCGACCATATTACTTGTTCCAAATTATCGTACCTCAAACACCTAGTAAATTCTAATGGCAGCTCAATGAGACAAAGTTATGGTACCCACGCAATGAAGCCCTTGGTTAAAATGAATTTTTAAAATAGTTATTTGTCGGATATTCCTAGCTCCATTAAGCTCCAAAGTTGCAAATGGAAGCAAGTACGGAAAATAGGAAGGAAACTAAACACAAGCCATCGAGTAAATTTAAATATTTTGTCTGTAAGGCAAATGACAGAAATATAACCATCAGTGAGTCCCACACAATAAATGGTTTTGTTGTGTAGTGGTTAGCACTCCAGACTTTGAATCTGACAACCTGAGTCCTATTTTTTGGCTGGCATTTTAGGGTTTCCATGCTACAATGAACTCACATTTTTTATGACATTTTACTATTCAGGAAAAATATCGACTCACGCTCTTTTAGCTGACATTTAGTGTTTCCAGGGTAGAATGCACTCCTATTTTTGTCGACATTCAGTATTTGCCTGGTACAATGTATAGAGACCTACCATGGTATTACTAATACTCACAGTCTAGAGGCTAATAACACTTGAAACATACCTCTGTCTTCTGATTTACATTGGTGTGAATATAAACTTACCAAAATAAAATAAAATAAGGTATCATTGGATATTCCTTGCTCCATTTAACTGCAAGGTGGCAAACGCAAGCAAGTCCGAAAGAACAGAAAGGAAATTTAACAGGAACCATCGAGTAAAGGAAAATATTTTGTCTGTAAGCCAAATGACAGAAATATAACCATTAGTGGGTCACATTCAACAAATGGTTTCGTAGTGTAGTGGTTAGCACTCCAGACTTTGAATCTGGCGACCTGGGTTCGAATCCCGGCAAGACCTACTTTTTTAGCTTGCAATATAGTATATTTGCATAGAATGTGCTCACAATTTTTTATGACATACTAGTGTTCGGGAAAATATCGACTCCCAATCTTTTAGCTGACATTTAGTGTTTCCGGGGTAGAATGTGCCTCCTATTTTTGCTAACATTTAGTATGTCCCTAGTACAATGTACCCAGATGCTCCATGGTACAGATACTCATAGTCTAGAGGCTAAGAACACTTGAAACATACCTCGGTCTTCTGATTTACATTCATGTGACTGTAACCTCGCCAAAAAATTACAGTACACCATAAAAAAGGGCACATTTAGTACCTATAGTTACTAACTTCAGATTAGTAGCTGCAACAAATGTACAAACTACCTATTTCCATAGATGTGTATACCCTTGTTTTTTAAAACGGACATCAACGTCTCATCTACCCGCAAAAGAAGCTCATTAATATTCTATTCTAGCAATGTGATGCAGACCCGTGCAATAACTAAAATCTTGTATTCTAGCAATGTGAGTGAAAATGAAGATGCAACTGCAATGGCTGCTACCGAGTGGTTGACAGCACAGCTGGCCCATCAAAACAATTATCCTTCAAGGTCATAATGAATGGACCGACCACGTTACTTTTTCCAAATTATCGTACATCAAACACCTAGAAAACCCTTATAGCAACCCAAAGAGACAAAAGACCGTACTCATGCAATGGAGCCCTTGGCTAAAATGAATTGGAAAAAAAAAACAAGTCATTCATCAGATATGCCTTGCTCCATTTTGCTGCCAAGTGGCAACCGGAAGCAAGTCCAAAAAGGCAGAGGAAATTTAACATGAAGCGTCGCCTAAAGACAATATTTTGTCTGTAAGCCAAATGACACAAATATAACAATTGGTGAATCACACTCAACAAATGGTTTCGTAGTGTAGTGGTTAGCACTCCAGACTTTGAATCTGGCGACCTGGGTTCAAATCCCGGCGAGACCTACTTTTTTAGCTGGCAATTTAGTTTTCCATGGTACAATATACTCACATTTTTTGTGGCATTTAGTATTTGAGAAAAATATTGACTTGCAACTTTGTAGCTGACATTTAGTGTTTCCAGGGTAGAATGTACTCATATTTTTGCTGATATTTTAATATTTCCCTGGTACAATGTACCCAGACCATCCATGGTACAGATACTCAGACTAGAGGCTAATAACACTTGAAACATATCTCTGCCTTCTGATTTACATTGGTGTGACTATAACTTCGCCAAAATTTAGAGTACACTATCAAGAAAGGGACATTACCTATACTTGCTAACTTCAGATTAGACGCTGCAACTAAATGTACCACTTCCCGACTGCTTACGGTAGAGACTGAACTGAACTACTTGTTTCAATAGATGCTTATACCCTTGTTCTTAAAATGGGACATCAATGACTCATTAATATTCTGTTCTAGCAATGTGATGCAGAAACGTACAAAAACTCAAAATCTTGTATTCTAGCAAATGTGCATGGAGATGACGAAGAAACTGCATGGCCAATAACGAGTGATCGAAAGCCAAGATGAACAATCAAAACAATTAGCCTTCAAGGTCATATTGAATGCTGACCACATTACTTGTAATGTAAGGATAAAGGGAAATGTCTTCTCTATGTTCTCAATGTATCATTGTTCCACAAACAGGTTTACTGCAACAAAGTTTGGGCTACAACTTAGTTGGTAAGTCGGCATTACCTCTGTTGTGAAATTGTCGAAGGGGACGAACAAGTTGAACACAGATTTAATCCTAGGATAGTCAGAGAGCGGTAAGATGAGATATGATGGGGGTTAGGCGATGAGCTCCATGGAAGGGTGAGGGAGGGGGGGTACACTACAGACCATAGAAGTGAGATATCGCCATATCAGAGACATGTAAGAAGGGAGACCCGACAACGACAAGGATGGTGCTAATAGTAACAATGCTTTTGCCATGTGCTTATTTTTTAAGGTGCTATAGAACAAGTTGTGGAAAATCCACCACTGGCTAATCATGTTTCAGCTTTATACATTTGTTATCCAATTTTTGTCCCAATGCATCTCCTCTCATATGTTGTGTGTTCTTATGTGCATAATATATCCTTGAAGCGTAATGAAGAACAAGAGAAAGAACACCAAACAAACACTAAACACCTAGTAAATCCTAATAGCAGCTCAATGAGACAAAATTATCATACCCATGCAATTGAGCCTTTGGCTAAAATGAATTGAAAAATAAAATAAAATAAAATATTTGTCGGATATTACTTGCTACATGTAGCTGCCAAGTGGCAAATGGAAGTAAATCCAAAAAAGAGAAAGAAATTTAACAGGAACCATCAAGTAAAGGAACATATTTTGGCTGTAAGCCAAATGACAGAAATATAACCATCAGTGTACCACACTCAACAAATGGTTTCGTAGTGTAGTGGTTAGCACTCCAGACTTTGAATCTGGCGACCTGGGTTCGAATCCCGGCGAGACCTACTTTTTTAGCTGACATTTTAGTATTCCCATGGTACAATGTACTCGCAATTTTTTCAGGCTTTTAGTATTCAGGATATATCTACTCGTGATTTTTCAGCTGACATTTAGTGATTCTAGGGTAGAATGTACTCCTATTGTTGCTGATCAGTATTTCCTTGGTAAAATATATGCAATTGTACTCCAATTGTAATACCGTGTTCTTAAAACAAGACATGATTGCCTCAGTAATATTCAATTCTAGGCTCTAGCAATGTGATGCGCCGACCCGTGCAAGAACTCAAAAGATTGTATTCTAGCAATGTTAGTGAACATGAAGAAGGAACTGCAAAGGCCACTATCGAGTGGTTTAAATCCCAGCTGGGCAATCAAAACAGTTAGCCTTCAAGGCCATACAGAATGGACCTCCCATGTCATTTGTTTCAAATTGTACTGATAAAGTGAAAGGTCTTCTCTATGTTCTCTTTGTATTATCATTGGCAAAAGGTTTACTGCAATAAAGTTTCGGCTACAACTTATTAATGTGGCCATCTACTGACTATGGTCATGCTTGTGACAGCAGCTCGCAATCCTGAGTTGGAAAGGCAATGCTAGTGTACTGAGTTACATCACAGGCCACGAAGATGGTCTGTTGGTCACAATTTAGGTGCAATGCAATTCATAAGTGCAAAGGAAAGGATTTCTCTCTTAAGGAGTACACACCTATTCCTCAACAACTGGGTAAATAGTAACCCCATGGCAAATGATAAGACAAAAAACTATTTGAAGTGACCAAGTAAACCAAATTTGTCAACAAAATTAAATGCCAGAAAATATGAGAAAAGATATATGTATGTACCTCGCATAGAAGAGTGAGAATTAGGTAGTTGATTGTCACATTCCGATACAGAGCTAGCGTAAAGCAAATAAGCAGAATAAGGTGATGCATCAGGATCCCAGGAATCCATCCACTGTACAGCCGGTAGCGGAGCATATCCAATTGGTCATAAGCAAAGTAGCCACATGAAAAGCACAGAGCAGAATATGCTCCAATCCAACTGCTACCAACTAATTCTTCATGCTGAAACATGTTCTCAAGGCCCTTGGTACGCCATTGGCACAATAGAACAAAGATAACTGCAAATCGAGATAGGAGTGAGATAGAGTCGATCAACAAGCCTAAGAATTCAATAACATATGGCAGCATCGATGGAACAAATTAAAGAGATAAATATTTACCAAAAAAAAGACATAGTAAGCTTTCAAGAATATGCATTACACCTATGAGCCATCCATTTAAAAGAAGGATCAACAGTTTTACATACTGCAGAGGGAATGCTCTACAACTTCCTAACTATCTTGAGAGAAACAGCAGCACCACTAAATCTAATGGCACATATCCGACCATCCAGGACATAAAATTTCCATTTCTGTCACTTTTTTGCTTAGGTATTGTCAATTATGTGCGATGGATTTACTGGCAATAAGTACGTGCAAAGAAGTGGTACACGATAAGTAATGTTTGAGAAAGGTAGTGTTCTAAAAATCAGCCGCCCAGTGCACCTAGAGAGCCCCCAGGCACTAGGTGACACCCTTCCCGCTAGCCAATTTATCCCTCCTAGGCCTACCTAATTGGCGTTTAGGCACTAGGTGCTGATTTTCCACCCAACTAGGAGACAAAATGGAGATATTTGGTGCCTAACTAGTGAACTCTTCTAAACACACTTTATACCATCACCATTCTTTTTAAGGGTTGACAATTTTGTATGAAAACCATGAGAGTATTTGCACGCAAGGCATATGCATTGCTGCCAGCCTGCCACATTTACTTGGAAGTTGGAACCATACAACCTCGGAACCTCTAGAAGCCGAACATACTATAAACAGCAAGGTAGCAAGCAATATGGGCTTTGAGAAATCCTGCACAATTTCAACTAATCAAAGCTCAAATGGAGACAATTCTCGACAGCACAAGGTAGCAGGACCGGTAACTAACAAGACTAAAACTCTTTAAGGAGTACATAGCTCATGCTGCTCCCTTACATCCAGGGCCCAACAAATTGCATCAAAGCACCAACAGGTTCACCGGCTGATTAATCTGCCGCGCGCTCTCTATCCCCAACTTCGCGCAACGCTGGAAGTCAACTAGGCATACGTTTTCTTCTACTAGGCGATATACCCAAAGCGCGTGTACGGGAAAAGCGACGGGACGAAATGCGAGGGTTCGGGGAGGGGGGGAGGGAGAGAGAGGGAGGGGGCGGACCTGAGGCGGAGGTGAGGGAGGAGTGGAGCAGCGAGACGGCGGTGTTGACGAAGAGCGGGTCGCGGGAGACCGCGGCGCGGACGGCCGTGTTGGCGGCCTGGAAGAAGGCGAAGCCGGCGGCCACGGCGGCCAGCTCGCGGCGTCCCCGCGCGCCGATCTCGAACCCCACCGACACGGCCCACAGCACCAGCGTCGCCGCGAAGAAGGCGCTCGTGTCGCCCGCGCCGGCGCGGCGGGGCGGCGGCATGGGGGTGTCGTGGCGAGCCGAGAGCCGCACCCGTCCACACGCTAGCCGGCTAGCCCCCTCTCCCCTCTTCGTCGGCCGCTTGGATTGGACCGCTCGCTTGTTGCTTTCCGGGCCTAGAACCCGACATGCGGGCCCCACCCCGAGGAGAGAGAGAGAGAACCGATCCTTCGAAATTTGAAACGAAAATAATTCGATCTAGAGTATCTAGAGTAGAATAGAAAGAGGAAAAGAAATGCCCCGGGCGTAACGTCATCCATCTCGCTCGCTGGGCCGTCCCCCGTCGGCTCGATCCCCACAGCCCAACCACCACCAAGCCGGCCGGCCGCCGCGAGCGGGGGACTGATTCCCCTCCCCCATGGCGTCGAAGCAGATGGAGGAGATCCAGCGGAAGCTGGCGGTGCTGGCCTACCCGCGCGCCAGCGCGCCCGCGCAGTCCCTCCTCTTCGCCGGCGTCGAGCGCTACCGCCTCCTCGAGTGGCTCTTCTTCCGGTACGTGCGCGGCCGCCCGCCCCCCGCATTTCCGCCCCGCCCGCCCTCCGCCGTGTGTTCCGGGACGGGTTCTGGGGTTCGTAGGGTTTCCCAATTGAGGGTTTCGTTTGCTGACCTGCTGCTGCTGCTGTGGTCCGGAGGCTGCTGGGCGACAGATCGCCGTTCACCCAGCAGAACTGGCAGGTGGACAGCCTCGACCGCGACGAGGAGAACAGCAGGATCCAGCGTAAGGTTTCTGGCCCACTCGTTTCGCCGCGCTGAATTGGGGATGCTTGCTTGTGCCTGCTGCTGATGGTTGGCGTTCTGCAGACTTGGCGGAGATCGCGAATTTCCTCGGTATCACGCCTTCGGTCGACACTGAGGCGATTCAGGTGAGAGGAATGCAGCTCTTTGTTCTATGAGGCTTACATTTGTTGAGTATTAGCTTTTGTTACACGCAGATCTCTGGTGTGTGGTCAGAATTGCAAACTCAGATTCAGCGAGTGTCATCTTTTGTGGTGTTGCAGGGCAGAGGCAGCTACGACGAGCGGGTGGAGTTCCTCCGTCTAATTGTTGACTTGGTGGAAGCTAGCTGCTATGCCGACAATCCAGAGTGGAGGTTAGTTTACACTTTACTGTATGTGGTATACTTTTGCTATGCTGATTATACAAAAGCATTAGTCACTGATTACCGGTAGCTATTTCAGTTAAACATTTTCCAGCACTGTAAACAGAAAGGAATATTTGATGCAAAATGCACTTCAATATACCGAAAGTATTAGATGCTGTTTTAACCTCAGTATTAGGGCATCTGATACATAAATTATCTGACAAATTGCTCCCTGGTAGTGTTGATGAGCAGTTGGCAAAGGATGTACAACTTGTAGATTCCATTGCTGAGAAACAGGCGCAAATTTTTTCGGAGGAGTGCAAGCTTTTTCCTGCAGATGTTCAAATACAATCGATTTATCCCCTGTAAGTGCACCCATGATATTCTTGTCAATTGTATTATTTAGAAAGCGCAGATTTATAGCACCCATATTTCCTTAAATGGTATGAATCTATGTTGCCGTCTTGTGACCCCCAGTTGACTAGCAATTTCAAGAACCAACACTATTTCACTGAGTTAAATTATCGTTTTGCAGGCCTGATATAGCAGAACTAGAGTTGAAGCTCTCTGAGTATACCAAAAAGATGTCAAATCTGCAACAGATGGTGCAGGAGCTAGCCTCAAAGGTATATAAACTGGATCCTACTTCCGTATTTGTACAGTTGTGATCATATATTTAAAATCAATTTATACACTTTTATCTGAAATTCCCATGCATATCATGTTAGTTAGTTTGCAGTATGCTATTTGCACTAACAGTGCTCTCTGCTGCCCAGTATGACTATAATCCGAATGAAGACTATGCCGAGACAGAGTTGAAGTTGAGGGAACATTTGCAATCTTTTCTCGAAACAGTAAAATCCTTCAATATGATATACACTAAGGTGAATATCTTATGCATTGTTATGTAATTTTCTCCCTGTATCTCCTCTTTATATTCCAGGCAAGCAACCTTGACATGAATATCATTTGTACTTCTGATTATCATTTTCCATGTGTTTTGAGTTGTTAGATGATAGAAGTTATTTGTCATTGTAGGAAATTCATCCTTGGACCCACATGATGGAGGTGCCACAGTTGCATGGGTTTGGTCCAGCTGCTAACCGCTTGTTAGAGGCTTATAACACACTTCTAAAGGTACTACCTAAATTTTTTATTCGTTTATTGCTCACTTTGTTGCTCATTTGAATTTCTTGTCTATCTCTGACCTACATGTCATGATCTGGTTATTTGAACTTTTGATGGGATGAAAATAGTAAAAGTTCATTTGTCAATAGTCACTCAGTATGTCATAATACTGTCATAGTTTTATGACATCTCTTTCAAGTTTCGGTGAACTTTTTAATTCTTATAGGCAATTTATTGTCCTGAGGACAGATGTTTGTTTTTTCCCTGTCAAAAACTCAAAATTAGTCTCCATACTAAACCTTATTGGTGTTATTTTTGAAATACTGATGGCCGGCAGTATTATCTTGTGAACTCTAGTCAGCAGGAATTAAACACCCTGCTATAAATTCTAAAACAAATCTGGCTAGCTTCATATATCTAAGCCTGGAAGTTTCTGTTTAGTAAGTGGTCCTTGTAGTCTGCTCTATGAAATGTATCTCCAAAAAAGTACTACCAATTTGAACTAAAATAATTGTCACTTATTTCCGGACAGAGGGAGTAGTATAAGATAACATGGTATAGCTTTATGTAGAATTACACTGTGTCATCTATTTACAATAATACCACCTCATCTTTCAAACTTTAACAGCTCTTGTGGTAATTCATGTCCTTTCAAGTAGTTAGCATGCTCTGGCTAAGTGCTCACAGCATCAACCATACTCATACAAAACATGCTTTGACTTGAGTGTTTGTTTGTGATGTGCAGTTCCTTGGAAATCTGAGGAGCCTGCGAGATTCATATACAGCAATGGCAGCTGGGTCACTTTCAAATTCAAGCGAGCCCTCATCCGTCACAAAAATCATTTCAGACTGTGAATCCGCGCTCACGTTCTTAAACAACAGCCTTGCCATCCTTTCAACTTCCGTGGCACGGGAGCAGGGTGAAACACTCTGATTGTATGGCCATCTTATACCAAGATTCAACTCTGCTACACGTGTGTAAGCTTGTAGTGTTTCAGTTGTTTGCCTTTTGGTTTCAGTTGAGGCGCGGAGTAAAGCTTGTGTTCCCATTGGGTCGTGTATTTGTGTGTGGTTGTTTGATTCTTTTGCAGTTGTAACTTGTGACGTTCAATGAACAGTTCTTATAAATTTGATAGCATAGCACTAGTGAAATGTGTTTCTACATTCATAGCGAAACTGATTGTGATGGCTTATGGATTATGTCTCTGCGCCTCATTGGTGCATTCATCGACTGCCTGGCATATTATCCAATACCATGTCGATCAAGATTGGCTTTGTCTTATAAAAGTTTATAGAGGGAGTATTTGGGTTATATTAATTATGGAAAAGGAATACAATGGAAACATTCAAAAAATATCCTATGAAAACGTAGAAATGCATCTAAATCTGAGAAAATCCTTTTGAACTTACTTCGTCGTTGTTTGTTTGCCTGTCTGTCGCACCACCAAAGAGAACAAAGGTGAGAAGAGCAACAACTTGTTGCCTACCATACCCCTCATTGTTGTCGTAATAGCCACTCGTCGCGTGTGTTGGGATGGGGAGGAGGGGATCCAAATTGGCAGGGGACATGCCCTGATATGCGTCGACGGGAACCATTGACCTGATTTGCGATCACCCTCGGGTGGGAATAGTCTACACACAGGACGATGTCATCGGCAACAAGCCATCTGAGCGGTGCAACACCACCAGCTCATCAGTGTCCTTGACTACGCAAATGATGGAGCATGTTGTCGACAATGACACTAACCCACCAGCTCATCAATGTCCTCGACTATGCAACACAACCACTACCATCTGAGCGGCGCCACCATGACACCATACTCTAACCTCACGCAAAATCGGGGTTCCCACCACCAACCCGCCGATGGAGCAACAAATGGAGGGTGGGGAGACCAGGTCTGGGTCGGGGCCTTATCGCGAGAGAGGAGAGGTTGAGAGGCGCCGGCTCATTTGTATATGCACAGAGGGTCGAAGGTCGGCCCTATTGTTGGTGGTACACTTCTAACGTGTTTGATAACTATTGGGGAGGAGAATAGAAGCTTAGAGGAGGAAGTTGTATTGATGTTAAATATGGGATGTGTCATTTTATTCCTAATCCTTCGTTTGCTATAGTTAGGCGGATTTCAGTAATAATGACATACAATTATGGGGGCTAATAGTATTTGTGGTTGTATGGATATGTTTTAGCAAATGAAACCAACGTGATTGTAAACACACGTGCGCGCACAACACACACACACACACACACACAATTTAATAAGGATAGAAGAGGATAATGTGTTTCAATTTGCATGTTATGTTTGCATATCATTGAGTTGATAGGAACATCATACCATTTATAGGGCTTGTGCGTGGAACAAGGGTGTGATTCATAGCAAAAAGTAAAAAAGAAACACTAGATCTGTGATTTCGCCATGCCAGAGTTCTTCGTATTGCTTGCTACTCTTGGGATTTTGAGGATCCCTAGTGTCGCCCGGAAGCTTACAAAGTTTGCAACACCG
>NC_041385.1:670721150-670817466 GCF_002162155.2 Triticum dicoccoides | reverse complement strand
GTATATCTGCTCAAAAAAAAAGGGGGGGTATATCTGCTCAAAAAAAAAGGGGGGGTATATGTGTGGGCGACATGGTTGTTGCTTTTCTCGTAGTTCTCTTCTCCGGTGGCACTATCCAGATCTATGCCTTTTTCCTAACATAGTAAAAAAAATGACGGAAAAACAGTGGTATACTCCCACTGCATGTATTTATATCGACGTCTTTGGTATATAAATTGAGAAACACTTCATTTCAACCGGCAGATATTGACTTCTTTGGCATATAAATTGGGAAACACTTCATTTCAACTGGCAGATCACACACGACCGTCCGCCACCTCCTCCGTGCGACACGTGTCTTTGTGTGCCTATTTTTTTTTCTGCAACATCATCTATGTTGCAAAAATTCTTTCTGCAACACCCATGTTGTAAAAAATGAAGACGAAAAAACATATGCAAATATTTCTACAACATCATTTGTGTTGCAAAATTTTCTTCCGCAACAACACCATGTTGCAAAAAAAGTGAGGACAAAAAAATTCTCCAATTTTTTTCTGCAACATCATCTATGTTGCAAAATTTTCTTCCGCAACAACAACCATCTTGCAAAATTTCATGCCGCAACAACACCGACTCGTAGCACGCCCCATATAAATTACAGGTAAAAGAAATGAGAGCCTACTCTATGTATATACCAAACATAACCTAATCTAGGAGTGAATCCACTGAGTTAATGGAAAGCAAAGACCCAATTGGAAGCTGAAAGTATGCTTTCCAATTAGCTCTGTGAACCAGCAGCTTGATTTCCTCTTTAAATTTCCTTCTGCGTCTGTAGAGGCTTGGCTGACTGTTCTGGAAGATGAAATCATTTCATGTAGTCCAGATGGCCCAGCAAGTCAAAATGAATAATCAGGCACACCTATCAGATCTTTGAAATGCTCAATGCTGCTCTGAACCGAGCCCTGAGAAGGATTCCAACCAGGACATAAATATCTCCAGCAAATTGATGCAGAATGACATTAGAAGAAAAGATGGTCTCTGGTTTCCTCAGAAGAAGCTCTCCAGTATTCAGTCTTTTGTTGATCAGAAGCCAAAAGAAAACCTTGTGCTTCCTCTGGCAACATAAAAAATCTCAACATACTAGCAATAGCAGGTTGCAATGTATGGGGCAGTCCAACTCAACAGTCAACACATAAACTTAACCAGTTTGTGAAGCAAACAACAATATCATTATTCCAATTTCAACTCACCAGGTGTTTACTTCCATTCCATTCCATTCCATATGTATCACAGCCAATGTAAGATCGACTCAACAGACATGATACAGATTATCAAAATATGTTTGTGTTACATTGCTCTGGGATCACTCCCAAATGGCCAAACGTAGATCATCTCATCCCAGCCGGTGCTGGCGAGCAGCCCGTCGGTGAGCACGCTCATGTCGATCCCGGCTACGAACTCGGTGTGGTGGCCGTACCTTTGCAGCAGGGCGTCCTCTTTCCGGTAATCCCACATGCAGACCGTCATGTCGTAGGAGCAGGACATGAGCATGCCCTGCCGGTGCGGCGAGAACTTGACGCGCTTGACGGCGTACCCGTGCCCCGCGAGCTGGGCGAGGGGCGCCTGCGGCGAGCGGACGTCCCAGATGCGGATCGACTTGTCGACGGAGCCGGTGGCCAGGATGGACGGGTCGTACTTGTCCCAGTCGAGGGAGAGCACCTCGTGGTCGTGAGCCGGGATGACGAGGGTAGGCCCCGGCTCCCGCACGTCCCAGACGCGGGCCGTGTGGTCGCCGGACGCCGACGCGAAGACGTCCGGGTGCCGGGCCGACCACGCGGCGGCGTAGACGCAGTACTCGTGGCCGCGGAAGGTGCGGACGGAGGCGGGGCGGTCGGGGGACCAGAGCTTGAGGGTGTCGTCCCAGGAGGCGGAGAGGAAGGCGTCGCGGCGGACGGGGTTCCAGTCGATCCCGTGGACCTCCCGCGCGTGCTCCCGGAGGAGGCGGACGGGGTTCTGCGCGGGCGGCAGCGTGACGTCGAAGAGCCGCACGGAGCCGTCCCCCGACGCGGCGGCGCAGAGGGAGTCGTGGGACTCGGACCACGCGCAGTCGAAGAGCGCGTCGGAGGTGGGGAAGGAGAAGAGCGGGGTGAGGCCGGGCCCGCCGGGCCCGGCAGCGGAGAGGTCGAGAACCAGGAGGTGGCCGTTGCCGATGAGACCGAAGTGCTGCGAGGTGGCCGCAAGGAGGCGATGCTCGTGGAACGGGCTGAAGCGGACGGAGAAGCCCGGCGCCGGGGCCTTGAACGACGGCATCGCGGCGGCGGTGTGGATCCGGGACGGGCGGGGCGGGGATAGATGTGGGGTGGGGGGTGGGAGGACTTGCGGAGACTCTGCCTTTGCGTTTTCTTCATGGGGTTTCCTGGATATATTTTTATTAAAGAAATCATTTTTTTTAGTTGGAACCGCAATTCCATTAATGTTGTCTTTGGATGTTTGTGTTGAAGGGCTTCGTATTGAATTGGGTGGAATAACAATTCGACAAGGAGACCTTCGTAATGGCCATGGATACAAATTCAATTCTCTGGTTGTTCATTTAGTTGGCTTATGGAATCACAGTAAGGTTTCTATCAAATGTTGTTTATGACAAATTATTGAACTGCGTAGCGCTCCCTCCATCCCATAATATAAGAGTAATTTTTACACTAGCATGGTGTAACTCCGTTCCGTAATATAAGAGCTTTTTTTACACTCTGTCTTATAATATAAGAGCATTTTTACACTAGAGGAGCGTATTTTTTACACCGCGAATGTAAAAAATGCTCTTATATTATGGGACAGAGAAAGTAACATTGAAGACGGTACTTTGTTTTACGTGCCTCAAAGCAGCAATCTCAATTCACAAAAATAGCCATGGGTCAATCAATCTATACATGGATGATTCAATATAATAATACAATGTTCACCACCATGTCACACAAGCATTCATCTGTTCACCACCTCCTGCTCACGGTGCATCAACGTCCTGAACTCCTTATGGTACATCAAATTCACCGGCATTCCCACACTGCATCAAATTCACACAATCTAATAATACAGTACGTATGTTCATTCACCAACGTTCAACACCTCCTCGTGGAGATAAACCTGCAAATAATCAGATCCATGATTAGCAAGGGAAGGAGAGGAGGGGAGGAACGGGAGCAAGGGAAAGTGAGGATTTGGAGTAGGGGAGGAACATGAGCAAGGCACTCTTGGAAGGAACCGAAGGGGGAGAGAAGATAGGTAGGCTAAATTCGGCGGGAGGGGATGGCTGGGAGGTCTGGGCAGGCAGCCGAAAAGGGGTGACAGGAAAGGAGGTTGTGCGGCTAGGAAGGTGCGGCATCATCGAAGATGAGGGTCTAGGCGGCAGATGGGAGTCGGGGCGGGCAGAGGAGGGGAACGAATGACAAAGCGATGATGGGAAGGAGGAAGGAAAGGAGCGGAGGCCGAGGGGGCTCGATGGTGTGCCGCCTGACAGAGCTAAATTTGGCAGATCTCGGGTAGAGGGTCCCGAGCTGGTGATCTTTGTCAGATGGTGACAAGACAAAATAAGGGTCACGGTATTTCCCCAGGTTTGGGCCCTCTCGAAGAGGTGAAACCCTACTTCTTGCTTGTATTGTATTGATTGTGGATGGGGTACATAGTACAAATTGATCTGCCTCGAGATCATATGTCTGAAAGAATCTCATCTATCGAATATGTTCTATCGACTAGCCTAGCCTCGATTTGTATAATGTACCAAAGACCTATGATTTAGAAGAGTCCTCATCTTGTGTGTCAAGTCTTGTGGGATCTTCCTTATATACGTCATGGGCTGCCCGAAGAAGCCCGGTAATTAATCGCCAAGGGGTCACCGCCACCAAAGAGAGGAGTGATACGTCTCCAACGTATTTATAATTTTTTATTGTTCCATGTTGTTATATTATCCATCTTGGATGTTTTATATGCTATTTAATATGATTTTTAGGACTAACCTATTAACCTAGAGCCCAGTGCCAGTTTTTGTTTTTTTCTTGTTTTTGAGTATCGCAGAAAAGGAATATCAAACGGAGTCCAATTGACCTGCAAATTTACGGAGATTATTTTTGGACCAGAAGAAGCCCAAGGAGCATCGAAGATGGACCAGAAGAGTCCCGAGGCCACCACGAGGGTGGAAGGCGCGCCCTACCACCCTGGGCACGGCCCCTACCTCATGGCTGCCTCGTGGACCCCCCTGACTTGTTCCCGATGCCAACACCTCTTATATATCCCCAAACTTCCAGAACAGAACCAAGATCGGGAGTTCCGCCGCCGCAAGCCTTTGTAGCCACCAAAGACCAATCGGTACCATGTTTCGGCACCCTGCCGGAGGGGGGATCCATCACCGGTGGCCATCTTCATCATCCCGGCGCTCTCCATGACGAGGAGGGAGTAGTTCACCCTCGGGGCTAAGGGTATGTACCAGTAGCTATGTGTTTGATCTCTCTCTCTCTCTCTCTCTCTCATATTCTTGATTTGGCACGATCTTGATGTACCGCCAACTTTGCTATTATAGTTGGATCATATGATGTTTCTCCCCCTCTACCTTCTTGTAATGGATTGAGTTTTCCCTTTGAAGTTATCTTATCAGATTGTGTCTTTAAGGATTTGAGAACACTTGATGTATGTCTTGCATGTGCTTATCTATGGTGACAATGGGACATTCACGTGATCCACTTGATGTATGTTTTGGTGATCAACTTGCGGGTTCTGTGACCTTGTGAACTTATGCATAGGGGTTGGCACACATTTTCGTCTTGACTCTCCGGTAGAAACTTAGGGGCACTCTTTGAAGTTCTTTGTGTTGGTTTGAATAGATGAATCTGAGATTGTGTGATGCATACCGTATAATCAAATCCGCGGATACTTGTGGAGACATTGGAGTATCTAGGTGATACTAGGGTTTTGGTTGATGTGTGTCTTAAGGTGTTATTTTAGTACGAATTCTAGGCTGTTTGTGACACTTATAGGAATAGCCCAATAGATCAGTCAGAAAGAATAACTTTGAGGTGGTTCCGTACCCTACAATAATATCTTGTTTGTTCTTTGCTATTAGTGACTTTGGAGTGACTCTTTGTTGCACGTTGAGGGATTGTTATATGATCCAATTATGTTATCAGTGTTGAGAGAACTTGCACTAGTGAAAGTATGAACCCTAGGTCTTGTTTCGAAGCATTGCAATACCATTTTCGCTCACTTTTGTTACTTGCTACCTTGCTGTTTTTCTATTTTCAGATTATAAAAACCTATATCTACCATCCATATTACACTTGCATCACCATCTCTTCGCCGAACTAGTGCACCTATACAGTTTACCGTTGTATTGGGTGTGTTGGGGACACAAGAGACTCTTTGTTATTTGGTTGCAGGGTTGTTTGAGAGACCATCTTCATCCTACGCCTCCCACGGATTGATAAACCTTAGGTCATCCACTTGAGGGGAATTTGCTACTGTCCTACAAAACTCTGCGCTTGGAGGCCCAACACGAGTCTACAACAAGAAGGTTGCATAATAGACATCAAGGAGTAGGAGGAGTACGAGAGCATGGGGGTGGTGATAGCCGCGCCACCATTGTTGATATGCTTTGATGACCCACAAGTATAAGGGGTCAACCGTAGTTCTTTCGATAAGTAAGAGTGTCGAACCCAACGAGGACCAGTAGGAAGTTGTCGTGGATTTGTCATGGCAGATGCCCTTAGTGTGAGGACTTAGTCGTGAGGCCTACACATCAATGTGGTAGCTTGAGAGGGGTTGAGTGGGACAAGCGACGCGAGGTTTTTTACCCAGGTTCGGCCACTCACTGTGGAGGTAAAAGCCTACATCCTGCTTCATTGATATTGATCATGGTGCTCACGATTACAAGGGTGCTCTTTCGCTACCTCTACATTGAGAGCTATTGATTTGTCTGTCTCAACTTGTGAAACTTGTCCTTCTTGGGGTGCCTGAGGGAGTCCTGGATTAGGGGGTATCCGAACAGCCGGACTATACACATCGTCCGGACTATTGGTGCGTGAAGATACACGACTCAAGACTCCGTCCCGTGTCCGTATGGGACTCTCCTTTGCGTGGAAGACAAGTTTGGAGATCCGGATATTGTATTTCCTTCCTTGTAACCGACTCCATGTAAACCCTAGCCCTCTCCGGTGTCTATATAAAACGGAGATGATGCTCCTTAGAAGGCCGATCACAATTACAATCATACCATCATAGGCTAGCTTCTAGGGTTTAGCCTCTACGATCTCGTGGTAGATCTACTCTTGTACTACTCATATCTTCAATATTAATCAAGCAAGAAGTAGGGTTTTACCTCCATCGAGAGGGCCCAAACCTGGGTAAACATCGTGTCCGTTGCTTCCTGTTACCATCAGCCTAAGACGCACAGATCGGGACCCCCTACCCGAGATCCATCGGTTTTGACACTGACATTGGTGCTTTCATTGAGAGTTCCTCTGTGTCGTCGCTTCAAGGCTTGATGGCACCTTCAATCGTCAACAACACAGTCTAGGGCGAGACTTTTCTTCCCGGATAGATCTTTGTGTTCGGTGGCTTCGCACTGCGGGCCAATTCGCTTGGCCTTCTGGAGCAGAGCGACAGCTACGCCCCCGGCCACCAGGTCAGATTTGGAAACCTGAACTACACGGCCGATATCCGCAGAGACTTGATCTTCGACAGAATCTGTCCTGTGCCAGGAGCGCCGGACAGTCACGATGAGCACGGCCTAGACCTATTGTCAGATAATGCTCGGGATATCACCCCCGCAGTAGCACCGGACCTAAATCCGGAGCAGACTGCATGGCCCAAGGACGGGTGGATGGACCCTGCCCCATAAGCCGCACACTCATCAGCGGTAGAGCTGAACCCAGGCTTCACCTCTAGGGACGCCTGTGATTCCGGACCCCCGGACTCGTATTCGGGTGAAGGTTTCAGTCCGCGCGCTCCCGAGCCCTCCGAGCCCGGTTGGGCTCCGGTAATGGAGTTTACCGCTGCGGATGTCTTCCAGCACTCGCCCTTTGGCGACACACTGAATTCATTAAAGTATCTCTCTTTGTCAGGAGGCTCTCGACCGAACTATGTACGGCTCGAGTGGGAAGCTAGCGACGAAGGAATTCGTTGCCCACCCACCACCCACTTCATAGCCATGGTCGATGATTTGACCGACGTGCTTGACTTCGACTCCGAAGACATCGACGGTTTGGACGACGATGTAGGAGAAGAACAAGAACGACCGCTCAAAGGGCGGTGGACAGCCACCTCCTCATATGATATATATATATGGTGGACACTCAGAAAGAAACCAATGGCGATGAGGCAATGGAGGATAACCCCTCAGGGAGAAAAACAAAGCATGGCCGTCGCCAGCGCTGCTCCAAGCCCCGCCATAGCAATACCGGCACCGGAGACGAAAACAATCCGAACAGAGCCAAAGATGAATACAACCCCGATCAGCCCGCCTTCGAGCAGGCCAAACAGGAAGATGGGCAGGACAGCCCAGATGAGCAGGCGATGGACGGGTATCCGGAGGAGGACAACTACATGCCCCCCTCCGAAGACAAGATTAGCCTCGGCAACGACGAGTTCAGCGTGCATGAGAACTCCGTGGAGCAGGAACGCTTCAAGCGCTGGCTTATTGCCACTGCGAGGAGCCTGAAAAGGAAGCAACAAGAGCTTAAAGCTAACCAAGATTGGCTCATGGACAGATGGACCAAGGTCCTGGCCACCAAGAAAAGTAAACTCAACCGCCCCGACAAAGGGCATGCACGGCATAATTCGCTACCCCAACCTAACCAGGAGAACCCAAGGCACATGCCCCGATGTAAACTCACCGCAATAGTCCAAGACAATACGAAGGATACACGAAGAGGCATCCTCAAGCCTCGGCACAATTGCCATAAACGTCAATTCAGGGAAGTTGGCGCCAAATCCAGCAACTCCCAGTCCGATCAACGGACAAAGAACAGCTCAAGCCTATTCGGCCCGAGCAGCATACTCGATCAACCATGTGAAATTCATGGCACTCCTAAAAGGATGGCCAAGCACACCAATAGAGAATGTCGGATCCTCAAAACAAAGCGGTCGGTCGTGTGCCGGAAACAAGGAGAGGAGGAGTTCAACAACGGCTAAATCAAAAGATCCTCCAGATCATAAAAATACGGCCTATCTCCCCCGATCACATCAACCGTCCGGACAATATCAACCACAGCAATTTAATTGCAGTACCTCTAGACCTAGTAGTCTGGGGGCTCCATCTCACATAGAGCCCCCGCGGATATGAAGCCACAAATAACATCTCTTAAAAGATGACAGGTGCAAAAGCCAAAGTTTTATTGGCCCACCATTCTAACGGTTGTCCTCGGATCACCAAAAATGCCACGCCAAAGAATAACTCTTCGGCACCTTCCCCTCATATGGTAATTTACCATATGATTAATGGGACGAACCACGTTGACTAGATTCCACGTGGTAAACCATTAGGCCAACCCCGTGTGATACAACCACACCTATGGGCAAGGCCGAACCCCGCCTTTAGAGCGGAAATCATACCGCTGACCGGAGTAACGAGTTGTGTCTGCCTATCAAATTTTTGGATATGACAGCCAACTATCCGGACACCAACAGAGGAGTCCACGCTACTCCATGGTATAACGGCTGGTCTAACCAGGTTCCAATCAGGAACCCTCGGACCAACCACAAGAGGACGTTTAGCTGCCCTCAAGTATTTTCTTTTACAAACTAACTTTGACGCAGAACAGGATTGGCGACCGGGAATCGGCTCGGACACACAAGGGCAGGAACACGTAAGTGAACCCCCCCTAAAGAAGGCAGTCAGGATTCACTTCAGATCCACTCACAGCCCCCTCCAGTCCGGCCATGACAGGTTCCGCCAAAAACACCTCTTTTTCATAATCATAGATCGTACTCATATGCATAAACATATTGTCCTACTACAATGCGTAAACTTAAATAACACTTACCGGCTGTCGTTTCTCAACGACGCCTTTTTGTCTAAAACGACACCCACGCCTTGTGTCCTGCCCGATTATGCCAGGGGCTTCACAGTACGACAATAAAAGTCTGACCACCTTTTCGGTCGCTTGGCACCTCGAACTTATAGCACTATATGCATCAGCTCCGAATCATGTCTTGGGTCATTGGTTGGGTTTGCCCGGCTCCCATGTTTTGGTACCTTACGTTCCGCCCCATCGGCTAAGGTAGCGCTGGGAGAACTACTGCGATTGTGTCCGGGTTCTGCCGGACGAGCACCTCAGTAGAGAAAGCCGAAAACCGACTGTCATGATACAGTGAGAGATGGTCAGCTATTCGAGAGGTTGTAAAATCCTTAAAGATTTATTCCGCATAACGCCATTATAAATGCAGAGTGTGAGGGATCGGTCTTACGATCAGGCGCTAATAGGCCCCTAGTGTGGTCTTCCGAACACTAGGGGCTGCGCCGATCATACTCGAATTCCTATGGCTAAGTGAGAGTGGTAAAGCCCTATAGTCCGATTGCCTGGTTCATGGTGAGGAACACCTCCTTAAAAGGACCCAGCCATGGGATAAAGCGTGTTCAGGTATGTCCCGAACACCCCCGTATTTCTTTCGTGGGGGCAGAAGCCGACGACTGACCAACTCTCAGGATTTACATACACTAAACAGCCGCACATGAAGAACAAAATGTTCAAACAAAACAGGCAATAAATAATAAAAGTGCCATTATCCCATATTACAAAGAACGACATGAGTGCCCTCAGGGAAACATAATGTCTTTGGTACAATTATCCGCCACAAGGCGGGCTCCCTTCAGTACACCTTCATAGTACAGCTCGGGCTTGCAGTGCTCCTTACCCTCTGGCGGGCCCTCAGTCATCAGCTTCTCCGCATCGAGCTTCCCCCAATGCACTTCCGCACGGGCAAACGCCATGCGTGCACCCTCTATACAGACTGATCGCTTAATAGCATCAAGCCGAGGACAGGCGCCCACAATCCGCCTCACGAGTCCGAAGTAACTGCTCGAGAGTGGCTCCGCGGGCCACAGCCGGATAACCAAGTCCTTCATGGCTAGCTCGGCCGCCTGGTGTAGTTCGACCAGCTGCTTCAGTTGATCAATAAAAGGCACCGGATAGTTCGGCGCCAAATACTGCGACCAGAAATCCCTCCCCGCAGACTTCTTCTCCTCAGTATGGTAGAATTGGGCGGCATCTGATATACTGCGAGGCAGATCCGCAAATGCCCCTGGAAAAACAAGAATTCAGCTCGTCGCTTAGAGTTCTCCCTATTATCATGCACAAATGACCATGAATACAACAGGCCTTACCAGCCGCAACCTTCCGGGCCTCCTGGATGTCCTGCAGAGCACCTCGGGCCTCTTCCCGAGCATCTTCCGCCGCTTGGAGCACTTGGGCGAGTTCGGATTCTTTTCCTACTAAACTCTGCTCCAAGCCCTCGCTTTTTGTCACAGCTTCTTGGAGCTCTCGCTCAGCTGCGATGACCCTGGCCTTGTGCTTCTCACGAAGCGCCTGTTCGGCGGCAGCCTTCTCGTTGGCATCAGCCACCGCCTTCTTCAGTGCCTCATACTCGGCACTCGCTCCTAGAGCATACAATACAAATACTTTTCACTAGGCACAATTACTCATTCATGTCGAATTCAAGACAATGTTTCAACATACCTTGCTTGTCCTCCAATTGCTTCTTTACACGACCAAGTTCTTCTTCGGCCCGCTCCAGGCTCTGCTTCAGTCCGGACACTTCCGCACTATGAGCGTCCATCTTCTCTGCAGACGCCTGTTTTCACATAAAGGGTTATACGTCATTCACAAAGGCTCCTACAAAAGCAGAGGGTTTGATCCCCTGTCCGGCTCTTTCTCTCTTTCGCCGGATAGTGTATCAGGGCCTACTACTCATACTATGACAATTTCCTCAAAGGTTTCTTAGAAAACATACCTCAAAGGCCCTTATAAGGCCAAGGCAGGACTCATTCAGCCCGCTCTCGGCGGACTGAATCTTTTCAATCACCGCACCCATGAGGGTCCGATGTTCATCAACGATAAACGTGCTCTTTAACGCTGTCGATAGACCGCCAGGCAGCTTTGCTTGGATGGAGGTTGCCGGCGGAGTAGGCAAGCCTCCCACTGTCGAGGATGGCTGCTCGCCCGATCCTGGAGCCTTAGAGGTCTCCAGGACCCTGTCCGGCTGTGGTCCAAACCCGAGATCGCCCCCACCGTTGACATGCCGAGAGGCCGCCGCCCCAGTGTCCGGCCCTAGAAACATGCCTCCCCTGGTCCGGGCCTCGTTGAGAAGACACCTCGGTGTCGCGCCTGGACTTTGGGGAAGGGGCCTCTGGAGGCGTCTCGCTCGCCAAAGCGTCTGAGCTCAGCGAATCCTCCGATGAGGACTGTCCGGTGCGAGGCCTCTCCGGGCTGTATAACATATGACGACAGTTAAAACTACTGTACTTGAAACGACCCTGGATGCATATGCATGTTCGGATGTCGGATACTTACGACTTTCTGAGGGGCTGGGCCCTGGGATCCCACTCCGGGCTGTTATCGGTAGCCGTGGTGGATGCCTCTGGGAGGGAACCTCTCCCCCTCTTGGGCGATCCAGCCTCCAGAGACGGAGAAGCCGACCTCTTCTTCCCACCTCCAGAGTGAGGCTCGTCCTCCTCTGCTTCCTCCTCTTCGTCTTCAGAAGAAGGATCATCGCCGGAGTCCTCGGATTTTGAGTCCGAAGCCTCGCAGCAGCGAAGGCCGCTCCGGGTCTTTTTGACCTTCTTGGAGGCCTCTTTCTTTGGCGCCTTGTAAGGCGCAGGGACCAGCATCTTTGTCAGGAGAGGTCCGGCTGGTTCCTCCGGCAGCGGGGCCGGACATTGTATCCGCTCCACCTTTTTTATCCATCCCTGGAGTCATGATGAGACATGACAAAAATATCTCCCTCAGGACATGCCAACTGAAGCATGGATAGACAGAGCGTAGCTATAACTTACCGGGCTCGCAGAATGGGATAATTGATACCCACGGTCCTCGACGGAGCCCAGCCATGATTTGCCGGACTTAAAGAGCACCTTCCAGATATCCTTGTGGGAGGAATCATAAAGCTCCCGAAGGGTTTGGTGCTCGGTTGGGTCTTACTCCCACAGATTACAGGCTCGACGCTGGCAAGGGAGAACCAGGCAAACTAACATCACCTGGACTACATCATCGAGCTTGACGTCCTTGTCGACCACACTCTGGACGCGCGTCTGGAGCAGCGACAGCTCATCGGACGAGGACCGATTCGGGCCCTTCTTGGGCCAGGACGTGAGCCGTAGGGGGGCTCTGGATCTAAACTCGGGAGCTGCAGCCCACTTTTTGCCGCGCGGTTTGGTGATATAGAACCACCGCTGCTGCCACTCCTTGACGGAGTCGTTGAAGGCACCCGTCGGCCAAACAACCTTGGGCATCTTGCTCACCATGGCACTGCCGCACTCTGCGTGATCGCCACTCACCACCTTGGGCTTCACATTGAAAGTCTTCAGCCACATGCCGAAGTGAGGCGAAATCCGGAGAAAAGCCTCACACACGACAATGAACGTCGATATATTGAGAAAAGAATTGGGGGAAAGATCATGAAAATCAATCCCATAGTAATACATGACTCCGCGAACAAATGGGTGAAGGGGAAACCCAAGCCCGCGGACAAAATGGGGAAGAAACACGACTCTCTCGTGAGGCTCCGGAGTAGGGACGACTTGTCCCGCCGGTGGGAGACGGTGGCCGATCTTCTTGGCCAGGTACCCGGCCTCCCGGAGCCTCTTGATATCCCTCTCCTGGATGGTAGAGGCCATCCATTTGCCTCCTACTCCAGATCCGGACATCTTTGGAAAACCTCTCTTCGATGGAAAGGAAGAAGGCTTCGGCGTTAGGGCTCGAATAGAGGGGAATGGGCTAGCGGAAGGAGAAGGCGTGGGTAAAGAGGAAGATACCTTATCTCTTTATAGAGATGGTGAAAGCTTTTTGCGCCTCCCCACTTGCCTAGTGAACCCGCTCGTTTCCCACTCGCCGTGATTAGCGGTGCGGTTGGATTACCCATACCCGTATTGATGAGAATCACATAATAAGGGGACACGATCTCTTCCATGGCAAAACGTGCGGAGGAAACCGCGTCGCAATACGCGCTGTGGCTGGTTGAGGGAAAACGGTTCGAATAATGACCCGACCGTAATGACATATCACGTCGTCTAAAAAGTTGTCAGCTGAAGTATCATTCCCTCTACGGTGGTACGTGAAGATCATTTTTTGCAGATCCGGACACGGTCCACGTGTTCGATAATAACTTTGGAGTATTCGAAGAAGGAACCCGCCTTGCAATGCCGAAGACAAGACTGCGCGCCGGACTCATCGTCATTGAAGCCTGGTTCAGGGGCTACTGAGGGAGTCCTGGATTAGGGGGTATCCGGACAGCCGGACTATACACATCGTCCGGACTATTGGTGCGTGAAGATACAAGACTCAAGACTCTGTCCCGTGTCCAGATGGGACTCTCCTTTGCGTGGAAGACAAGCTTGGCGATCTGGATATTGTATTTCCTTCCTTGTAACCGACTCCATGTAAACCCTAGCCCTCTCCGGTGTCAAAATAAACCAGAGAGGATGGACCTTAGAAGGCTGATCACAATTACAATCATACCATCATAGGCTAGCTTCTAGGGTTTAGCCTCTATGATCGCGTGGTAGATCTACTCTTGTACTACTCATATCTTCAATATTAATCAAGCAGGAAGTAGGGTTTTACCTCCATCGAGAGGGCCCGAACCTGGGTAAACATCGTGTCCCTTGCTTCTTGTTACCATCAGCCTAAGACGCACAGATCGGGACCCCCTACCCGAGATCCACCGGTTTTGACACCGACAGTGCCCTATCCCTCCTTATATAAGTTGGAGGGGCGGGTTACATGTGGAGTCCTAGTAGGACTAGGACTATTCTATTATAGGTGGAATCCTAGTCTTGCTTCTTGCTTCCCTTGTAAAAGAAATATTCCTTATGCCCTTGCTCTTAAGCCGGCCTTCCATGAGCAGCCTTCTGGGCCACCGGGTCTTGTCGCTCCTCTGACCCGCCTGCCGGGTCACCAATGAACCGTCAACTCCGGGCGGGTTACTAGTCAGTCGCCGGGTCAGGGCGGGTCACCAGTGAGTCGCCAAGTCCGGTCTTGTCATACATCCGGACGGGTTATACCGTGGGGTATATCCCGGACATTAGCCACCAGTTTAATTTGGATTTATCCATGTTAAACTCATCTTGCAAAATAAACACAAGAACATATTTGCCAGATTGTGCTCCGGGTTAAAAGTTTTTCTGAACCGACACCTGATCATCCTTAAGTCCTTGTCATTTCCTTCTTCTGGAAAGTCCGGATCAATAGAACAACTTCATAATCAATTTGCTGACATTGGTTTCTCACAGAAAAATATTGTAAAGAATAACTCATTTGATTCAGCTCCCAATGTTTAACAAAAATATTAGTCTTGAAATACTCATCTGATTTTCAGCTGGCTTGAAGATGTAGAACTTGCTTGTTTATAATTGCATGTAGCCCCCAAGTCTTAAGAGGGGAACGTAGTGATAGCTTTAAGACTTGCTTCAACATAAATATTGCAACCTTGAAGAAATTCGGGTTGTTCATCTCAGTCACTAGTCATAAACTGAATATTCCACATATGTAGCCCCCGAGTATCGGGTCTTCTTGCTTGCATCAACCTGGGACTTGTAATTTGATACGTCTCCAATGTATCTATAACTTTTTTATTGCTCCATGCTATTATATTACCCTTTTGGATGTTTATGGGCTTTACTTTACACATTTATATCATTTTTGGGACTAACCTACTAACCGGAGGCCCAGCCGTATTGCTGTTTTTTGCCTATTTCAGTATTTTGAAGAAAAGGAATATCAAACGGAGTCCAAACGGAATGAAACCTTCGGGGGCGTGATTTTTGGAACAAACGTGATCCAGAGGACTTGGAGTGCAAGCCAAGAAGCAGCCAAGGCGGCCACGAGGGTGGAGGGCGCGCCCACCCCTACAGGGCGCCCCCTATCTCGTGGGCCCCTCGGGCGGCCACCGACCTACTTCTTCCTCCTATATATACCCACGTACCCCGAAAACATCCAGGGAGCCAATGAAAAACAATTTCCACCACCGTAACCTTCTGTATCTGCGAGATCCCATCTTGGAGCCTTCGCCGGCGCTCCGCCGAAGGGGGAATCGACCACGGAGGGCTTCTACATCAACACCATAGCCCCTCCGATGAGTTGTGAGTAGTTTACCACAGACCTTCGGGTCCATAGTTATTAGCTAGATGGCTTATTCTCTCTTTTTGGATCTCAATACCATGTTCTCCTCGATCTTCTTGGAGATCTATTCGATGTAACTCTTTTTGCGGTGTGTTTATCGAGATCCGATGAATTGTGGGTTTATGATCAAGTTTATCTATGAGAAATATTTGAATCACCTCTGAATTCTTTTATGTATGATTGAGTTATCTTTGCAAGTCTCTTCGAATTATCAGTTTGGTTTGGCCTACTAGATTGATCTTTGTTGCAATGGGAGAAGTGCTTGGCTTTGGGTTCAATCTTGCGGTGTCCTTACCCAGTGACAATAGGGGTAGCAAGGCACATATTGTATTGTTGCCATCGAGGATAAAAAGATGGGGTTTATATCATATTGCATGACTTTATCCCTCTACATCATGTCATCTTTCTTAATGTGTTACTCTGTTCTTATGAACTTAATACTCTAGATGCATGCTGGATAACGGTCGATGTGTGGAGTAATAGTAGTAGATGCAGGCAGGAGTCGGTCTACTTGCCGCGGACGTGATGCCTATATACATAATCATGCCTAGATAATCTCATAATTATTCGCTTTTCTATCAATTGCTTGACAATAATTTGTTCACCCACCGTAATACTTATGCTATCTTGAGAGAAGCCACTAGTGAAACCTATGACCCACGGGTCTATATTTTATCATATAAGCTTTCATTCTACCTTTATTTGCATCTTTACTTTTCCAATCTATATTATAAAATACCAAAAATATATTTATCTTATCATACTATCTCTATCAGATCTCACTTTTGCAAGTGGCCGTGAAGGGATTGTCAACTCCTTTATTGCGTTGGTTGCGAGTTCTTTGTTTGTTTGTGTAGGTGTGTGGGACTTTTGAGGAGCCTCCTACTGGATTGATACCTTGGTTCTCAAAAACCGAGGGAAATACTTACGCTACTATTGCTGCATCACCCTTTCCTCTTCAAGGAAAACCAATGCAAGCTCAAGACGTAGCAAGAAGGATTTCTGGCGCCGTTGCCGGGGAGGTCTTCGCTCAAGTCAAGACATACCAAGTACCCATCACAAACTCATCTCCCTCGCATTTACATTATTTGCCATTTGCCTCTCGTTTTCCTCTCCCCCACTTCACCCTTGGCGTTTTATTCGCCCTCTCTTTCCCAATCTCCTCCTCTCTTTTTCACTTACCTTTTTCTGTTTGCTTGTGTGTTGGATTACTTGTCGCCATGGCGCAAGATAATACCAAATTGTGTGATTTCTCCAATACCAATAATAATGATTTCCTTAGTACTCCGATTGCTCCTCTTAATGATGTTGAGTCTTGTGAAATCAATACTGCTTTGCTGAATCTTGTTACGAAAGATCAATTCACCGGCCTTCCTAGTGAAGATGCCGCTACCCATCTAAAAAACTTTGTTGATTTGTGTGATATGCAAAAGAAGAAAGATATGGATAATGATATTGTTAAATTGAAGTTATTTTCGTTTTCCCTTAGAGATCATGCTAAAGTTTGGTTTTCGTCTTTGCCTAAAAATAGTATTGATTCTTGGAACAAGTGCAAAGATACTTTTATGTCTAAGTATTTTCCTCCCGCTAAGATCATCACTCTTAGGAACGATATTATGAATTTTAAACAACTTGATCATGAGCATGTTGCCCAATCTTGGGAAATAATGAAATTGATGATTCACAATTGCCCTACTCATGGTTTGAATTTATGGATGATCATACAAAATTTTTATGCCGGATTGAACTTTGCTTCTAGAAATCTTTTAGATTCGTCCACGGGAGGCACGTTTATGGAAATCACCTTAGGGGATGCTACAAAACTTCTTGATAATATTATGGCTAATTATTCTCAATGGCACACCGAAAGATCTACTAGTAAAAAAGTGCATGCTATAGAAGAAATAAATGTTTTGAGTGGAAAGATGGATGAACTTATGAAATTGTTTGCTACTAAGAGTGCTCCTATTGATCCCAATGATATGCCTTTGTCTACTTTGATTGAGAATAATAATGAATCTATGCATGTGAATTTTGTTGGTAGGAATAGTTTTGGTAACAATGCTTATAGAAGAAACTTTAATCCTAGACCGTTCCCTAGTAATTCCTCTAATAATTATGGAAATTACTACAATAATTCTTATGGTAATTTTAATAAGATGCCCTCTGATTTTGAGAATAGTGTGAAAGAATTTATGATCTCTCAACAGAATTTCAATGCCTTGCTTGAAGAAAAATTGCTCAAAGTTGATGATTTGGCTAGGAACATTGATAGATTCTCACTTGATGTTAATTCTTTGAAACTTAGATCTACTTCTCCTAAGCATGATATCAATGAGTCTCTCAAAGCAATGAGAGTGTCCATTGATGAGTGCAAAGAAAGAACCGCTAGATTGCGTGCTAAGAAAGATTGCTTCGTAAAGGCGTGTTCTTCTAGTTTCCATGAAAATAATGATGAAGATCTTAAAGTTATTGATGTGTCCCCCATTAGATCTTTTCAATATGAATCTTAATAATAATGGGACAGGAGATGATTCAACTTTAGTTAGAAGGCGTCCCAACAATTCGGAGTTTTTAGATCTTTATGCTAAATTTGGTGAAAGTGGGATTAGAGAGGTCATGACTTTAAATAGCATTGAACCCACTATCTTGGGTTTCAAGGAATTTGATTATGATAATTGTTCTTTAGTAGGTTGTATTTCCTTGTTGCAATCCGTTGTGAATTCTCCTCATGCTTATAGTCAAAATAAAGCTTTTACCAAACATATCGTTGATGCCTTGATGCAATCTTTTGATGAAAAACTTAATTTGGAAGTTTCTATACCTAGAAAACTTAATGATGAGTGGGAACCTACTATAAAGATTAAAATTAAAGATCATGAGTGTTATGCTTTATGTGATTTGGCTGCTAGTGTTTCCACGATTCCGAAAACTTTATGTGATATTCTAGGTTTCCATGATCTTGATAATTGCTCTTTAAATTTGCACCTTGTGGATTCCACCATTAAAAAGCCAATGGGAAGGATCAATGATGTCATCATTGTTGCAAATAGAAATTTGGTGCACATAGATTTTATCGTTCTTGATATAGATTGCAATCTTTCTTGCCCTATTATTCTTGGTAGGCATTTCCTTAGAACGATTGGCGCGATTATTGATATGAAGGAAGGGAATATTAGATTCCAATTTCCATTAAGGAAAGACATGGATCACTTTCCAAGAAAGAAAGTTAAATTACCTTATGAATCTATCATGCGGGCTACTTATGAATTGAGTGCCAAAGATGGCACTACTTAGATCTATCCTCGCTTTTATGCCTAGCTAGGGGCGTTAAACGATAGCGCTAGTTGGGAGGTAACCCAATTTTATTTGTGTTTTTTGCTTTTGTTTCTGTTTAGTAATAAATTCTTGCATCTACCTTCTGTTTAGATGTGTTTTTATGTTTTAATTAGTGTTTGTGCCAAGTAGAACCTATAGGATAACCTATGGTGATAGTTAATTTGATTCTGCTGAAAAACAGAAACTTTGCACGCATGAAATTAGTTTTGTTAAATCACAGAAACGTGATTTTGCGTTGATTCTCTTTGATGTAGATCAATAGACAAATTTCCAGGAGTTCCTATTTTGGTAGGAGTTTTAGAGTTCCATAAGTTTGCGTTAGTTACAGATTGCTACACACTGTTCTGTTTTTGACAGATTCTGCCTTTTGTGTGTTGTTTGCTTATTTTGATGCATCTATGGCTAGTATTAAGTGGTATGAACCATAGAGAACTCAAAATACAGTAGTTTTAACACCAATATAAATAAAGAATTAGTTCATTACAGTTCCTTATGTGGTGGTTTTGCTTTCTTTCACTAATGGAGCTTATGAGATTTCCTGTTGAGTTTTGTGTTGTGAAGTTTTTCAAGATTTGGGTAAAGATTTGATGGACTATGGAATAAGGAGTGGCAAGAGACTAAGCTTGGGGATGCCCATGGCACCCTAGGATATTTAAGAATAACCAAAAGCCTAAGCTTGGGGATGCCCCCGGAAGGCATCCCCTCTTTCGTCTTCGTTCATTGGTAACTTTACTTGGAGCTATATTTTTATTCGCCACATGATATGTGTTTTGCTTGGAGCGTCTTGTATGATATTAGTATTTGCTTTTTAGTTTTCCACAATCATCCTTGCAGTACACACCTTTTGGGAGAAGCCCACTTTATTGGAATTTATTAGAATACTCTATGTGCTTCACTTATATCTTTTGAGCTAGATAGTTTTTGCTCTAGTGCTTCACTTATATCTTTTAGAGCACGGCGGTGGCTTAATTTTGTAGAAATTGCTAGTCTCTCATGCTTCACTTATACTATTTTGAGAGTCTCTTAGAACAGCATGGTATTTTCTATGGTTATAAAATTGGTCCTAGAATGGTAGGCATCCAAGTTGGGTATAACAAAAACTATCATAGGAAGTGAATTGGATGCTATGATCATTTTGATACTTGACAATTGTTTTGAGATATGGAGGTAGTGATATTAAAGTCATGCTAGTTGGGTGATTATGAATTTGAAGAATGCTTGTGTTGAAGTTAGCAAGTCCCGTAGCATGCACCTATGGTTAAAGTTGTGTAACAAATTTGAAACATGAAGTGTCCTTGGATTGTGCACCCTTATGAGTGGCGGTCGGGGACGAGCGATGGTCTTTTCCTACCAATTTATCCCTCTAGGAGCATGCGCGTAGTGCTTGGTTTTTGATGACCTGTAGATTTTTGCAATAAGTATATGAGTTCTTTTGACTAATGTTGAGTCCATGGATTATACACACTTTTACCTTTCCATCATTGCTAGCCTCTTCGGTATCGTGCATTGCCCTTTTCTCACCTTGAGAGTTGGTGCAAACTTCGCCGGTGCATCCAAACCCCGTGATATGATACGCTCTATCACACATAAGCCTCCTTAATCTTCCTCAAAACAGCCACCATACCTACCTATTATGGCATTTCCATAGCCATTCCGAGATATATTGCCATGCAACTTTCCACCATTCCGTTTACCATCATGACACACATTACTATTCTCATATTTCCATTGCATGATCATGTAGTTGACATCGTATTTGTGGCAAGGCCACTTTGCATAGTTTTTCATACATGTCACTCTTGATTCATTGCCCCCGGTACACCGCCGGAGGCATTCATATAGAGTCATATCTTGTTCTAGTTTGGAGTTGTAATTCATGTGTTGTAAATCAATAAAAGTGTGATGATCATCATTATTAGAGCATTGTCCCCAAAAATAAGAAAAAAAGAAAGGCCAAAAAAGGCCAAAAGAAAAAAAAAGAAAGGCCCAAAAAAGAAAGAAAAAGAAAAAAAGAAAATAAATAAAAGGGGGGCAATGTTACTATCTCTTTTCCACACTTGTGCTTCAAAGTAGCACCATGTTCTTCATATATAGAGTCTCATATGTTGTCACTTTCATATACTACTGGGAATTTTTCATTATTGAACTTCGCTTGTATATTCCTACGATGGGCTTCCTCAAAATGCCCTAGGTCTTCGTGAGCAAGCAAGTTGGATGCACTCCCACTAGTTTCTTTTGTTGAGCTTTCATACATTTATAGCTCTAGTGCATCTGTTGCATGGCAATCCCTACTCCTCATGTTGACATCAATTGATGGGCATCTCCATAGCCCGTTGATTATCCTCGTCAATGTGAGACTTTCTCCTTTTTTTGTCTTCTCCACACAATCCCCATCATCATATTCTATTCCACCCATAGTGCTATATCCATGGCTCACGCTCATGTATCGCGTGAAAGTTGAAAAAGTTTGAGATTATTTAAGTACGAAACAATTGCTTGGCTTCTCATCGGGGGTGTAGAATTTGGGAACATTTTTGTGTGACGAAAATGAAGCATAGCCTAACTATATGATTTTGTAGGGATGAACTTTCTTTAGCCATGTTATTTTGAGAAGACATGATCACTTTGATTAGTATGCTTGAAGTATTACTATTTCTTTTGTCAATATGAACTTTTATTTTGAATCATTTGGATCTGAACATTCATGCCACAATAAAGAAAATTACATTGAGATTTATGCTAGGTAGCATTCCACATCAAAAATTCTGTTTTTATCATTTACCTACTCGAGGACGAGCAGGAATTAAGCTTGGGGATGCTTGATACGTCTCCAACGTATCTATAATTTTTTGATTGTTCCATGCTATTATATTACCCTTTTTGGATGTTTATGGGCTTTACTTTACACATTTATATCATTTTTGGGACTAACCTACTAACCGGAGGCCCAGCCCGTATTGCTGTTTTTTGCCTATTTCAGTATTTCAAAGAAAAGGAATATCAAACGGAGTCCAAACGGAATGAAATCTTCGGGAGCGTGATTTTTGGAACAGACGTGATCCAGAGGACTTGGAGTGCAAGCCAAGAAGCAACCGAGGCAACCACGAGGGTGGAGGGCGCGCCCACCCCTACAGGGCGCGCCCCCTATCTCGTGGGCCCCTCGGGCGGCCACCGACCTACTTCTTCCTCCTATATATACCTGAAAGAGCAATCATGCTCTTATATCATGTTTTGATGTTGATGACAATATACATGTAGGGGACTAACAATGGTTGTTAAGTAAATCTCAGGTGTTAGTCCCCGGTTTCATCGACGTGTGTGGATCAAGAGCATACGAAGTTATTTTACTCAAGGATGAAGTATCAAAATTGATTTCATATTTATTTCCTTAAGTATAGGATCCCACACTATTAAGAGGGGATCGATAGGGATAGTTTAAGGCTTGCTCATTTCACAAACATCTGTTCAACCTAGGCTATTGTTCCATCTTTATATTCTCTGATATGGTTCTGTCTCTGGCCTGCCAGATGTCCGGGCTTGACCCCGGATGTCCGGGCTCACGGCGGATATCCGGCCTGCTGACCGAATATCCGGGCCTGGCTATCTAGAATGCATTTATGCTGGTATCATTTGCCGGATGTCCGGCCCTCTATGCCGGATGTCCGGGCCCTCATGCTGCGCCGGATGTCCGGGCTTTATTCCGGTTGTTCGGCCTCTACTACCCATGGAACAACTATGTTTCTGTAACCCCTTAAGTGATCGCACCGGATGTCCGAGCCTTCATGATATGCCGGATGTCCGGGCTTGGGCCCCGGATGTCCGGCTCCTCTGTTTTCTGCTCTGCCTCTACTTTGTTCCTTGTGTGCCTTTGCCAATCCAGATGTCCGGCCCCTAGCCTGGATGTCTGGCCTGCCCGTTCACTTACACTACAACGGGCACATTTGTACTCACACTATATATAGCCCTTATTCCCCACGGGAGAGGAGGGACCACTCACTTTGAACAAAACCTAGAACACATTTCTTACTCCCTGTCACTCCTCCACACCAAATCTTAGATCCCCAAGGGATTTGAGAGCATTTGTGAGAAGTTGTCCAATCAAGTGATAGATCCACTCCTTCTCCTTCCTTACACCGAAGGAATTCGTGATTTGAGCAAGTCTTGAGCTTTTCCCCATTGGTCTTGTTACTCTTGGAGGTTGGAGACTCCTAGGCGGTAGGAGTCTTTCAGAGAGGAATCCAACTTTGTGATTACCCTCAGAAAAGTTTGTGAGGGTTTGAAGACCACCCCAAGGTCTACCACTAGTGGTTGAGAAACGCCTCCGTGGTGTTGTCTCAAAGGGAGAATAGGGTGAGCCTTCATGGCATTGGTGTGCCTTCGTGGTAACATCCACCTCTCTAACGGTGACTAGCTTCCCTCTAAGGAAGTGAACATCGGCATACATCCTCGTCTCCCAGAGTTGCGGTTATTCCTTACCCTAACTCTCTACTTGTGGTTACTTGTCTCTTTGCACTTACGTACATCATATTGTGCTTGCTTACTTATGTGCTTGTGTTACTTGCTTAGTACTTAGTACTCACTTGCAATTGTTAGGCTCATCTTCATATTCCGCATTATTGCCTAAAATTGCTAAGTAATAATTAAAATTTGTAATTGTACCTATTCACCCCCCCTCTAGGTCCATCTCAATCCTTTCAATTGGTATCAGAGCCTCGTGCTCTATTCTTGTGGCCTAACCGCCCTAGAGCGAGATGAACCCAGATGGGACTCCCCTGGTTGCAGATCCTATGGATAAAGGCGAGGCTTCTTCTGAAGTCAAGTCCTTTACATCCAAGGATCTGGAATGGGCCCTTGCTAAGCAAAAAGAGGAGCATGAGGCTTCTCTTGAGGCCTTGGTCCAACTAAGATTAGCCGCGTTGTCCACGATGCTTGCACCACTCTTGGGTGGTGCGACTTCGAGGCCAACTGTGCCTACTCCGTCACTTGGTCAACAACCTCCTAGCAATGAACACACCAGTGTTTCTTGGCTTTATGCAAGACCTCAGGTTGAGAAACCAAGATATAATCCTCAAGGCAAACCTCCTTTACTTAGTGCCACTTCCGATTTTGCTTTGTGGAGAGTTGCTATGCAGGATCATCTTCGACATGGAAACGATGAGATGCTGGAGATCTTGGAGTATGGCTATCATGTGGTTGATCCAAAGAACCCTACACCAAGAGAAATTTATGACAAGAATCTCAATGACACTGCAATCATGTGTATAAGGAGAGGTATGGATGAAAAGCAAAGGAGACCGTTCATACACATCACAAGTGCCAAGGAACTATCAGAAAGTGTTATAAGATCAAGACTGGCACCTCTACTCTCCGGAGTGCTCAATATGAAATTGCTAAGGGGCAATTGCAAAACTTTTGTATGGGGAAAGGTGAAACCCCCAATCAACTCCATGAGCGTCTCATGACTCTCACTGCCGATATTGAGTCATGTGAGTGTGACAAGACACAAGATGGATTCAACATGACTAAGCGATTCCTTGTGGATAAGTTGCTTCATGCACTTGCCCCATATCACCATCAAATGGTGTCGGACATAAGACAACACCATACCTTCAAGGAAATGACTACAGATGACATCATATCCACCTTCCAACGATTTGAAGAGTCAAAGGCTAATGCCATAAAACATCTTGCCATGCATGGTTCCCCATCATCAAAGATAAATCTTGCATTGAAGGCCAAGCATGTATGTGAAGATGAGCAAATTGAAGAAGAAGAAGAAGAAGAAGATGATAATGAAGATGCTGATGAGATTGAATCCGATGAGGTCCCTTCATATGAAGACATGTCTCTCTTTGTCAAGAAGTTTAGTGCGGGAAAATTCAAGGGAAGATTTCAAAAGAAGAAAGTAAGAAAATGCTACAACTGTGAAGAAACCAACCACTTCTCCAACGAGTGCCCTTATGAGAAGAGAGAAGATAAACCAAGGTTTCCCAAGACCTTTCTGTTGGGGATATAACTACTGAGTATAAACCGCCCAAGAGGGGCCGGTTTACCCTCAACCGTGTTGAATCCCATGAAGACTCAGAAGATGGCGTTTTACTATGAAGCTTAGAGGCCCAGAGCCTAGTGGCGGATTAGGGCCCATGATAGCAAACCGCCATACTTATGTAAACTTGTGTTGTAAGTTAGGAAAGGAGAGACTGAGCTGGACTCTTGTATGAGTCGGCCTCGGGACTCTGTAGACCGGCCGGGCGTCAACCTGTGTATATAAAGGGACGACCCGTCGGCGGTTCAGGGACAACATACAACAACTCGATACTCAGGCAAAGCATATCTGCTCCCTGATCATCGAAACCCAATCAATCCCATCACAACTAGACGTAGGCTTTTACCTTCATTGAAGGGGCCGAACTAGTATAAAACTCCCGTGTCCCTTGTCCGGTTTAACCCCTTCAAGCTAACCCGTAGCGATGGCTCCATGACTAAGTCCTTTCATGAGGACATCTGACGTGTTAATTCCACGACAGTTGGCGCCCACCGTGGGGCTATCGCACGATGGTGTCGAGTTCTTGAAGGGCTGCTCTGAAAGGCTTAAGGGGTACGTGGTTGGCCGGATGACCAAAAGTCATCGCGGCAAGCTCTACATCAACGATGAAGGATGGGGCCCCTAGGCCGGCTCAATCGAGTACGGGTACCGGGTCCCCTTTGGCGGAATTCACGTCTTCATCGGCAAAATCAGTGAACCGGGCCCTGAGCCGGACATCTGCACCGACCTCGTCAAGACGGCTCAGCGTGCAAGCCCTGCCCAGGTGAAACCCGCCATGAAGCGTGCGTTCGTAGGATGTGTCCATTGGATCGGATCTGAACCGGTGTCTGAAGGTGAGATAGTTATTTATTCCGATGACGAGTCATCCACTGGTGAAACCGAGTCCCTGTACCAAGTTCAGGATGGTGTGTTCAAAGGATATTCTGACGGCAACAGTATTCCGGACCTCCTTGAACCGCCGAGTCGGGTTGCTGTTTTCATGGCCGGAACACAGCCTACTCTGCAGTGTTCGTCAAATGCAGCAATGAATACCGGATCAGCAGCCGTGGCAGGAGGCCCGGCGTGCCGACCGGCTCAAGTCCTCTCCGGTTTGATGGACGCCTGGGCTACCTTGTTGACCTCGGCAGTTACCCCGGAGATGCAAGATCAGCATAATGCGAATATTGTGAAGCTGAAGGACCAGATAACACAAGCCAAGGAGGATCTAGCAGCGGAGGACGCTAGGTTGGCTGAAGAACGGGTCGCTTTGGATGCCCAGTCACAACAGATACAGGCGCAAAACTACCGACTCCTATTGGATCAGAATGCAACACATGACGTAATGCGGAGAAAGTATCGGTCGCGTCTTCCATCAATCTACGAGGGAATGAATCTTTTCAACACGCCAGGGGCTGGGCCAAGTAATCCGATACCCACAAATCGGACTGACGCACCAAGGGCAGCACCGGATCAACCACAGATGATGGAACCATCTCGACGAACAGATAACCCGCCGCAATACGTGCCTACTCCGCCGGGTCACTTCTCCAGTCCTTTGGATAATATGATTGCTTCAGCATCTCGCTTGGCAGCTATTCCGATGGAAGGCGATTCACTGGCAGCAATTGAGACACGGCGGGCCAGAGATCTTCTTCAAACCGCCGTGGTGCAGTAGCAGGCTTATTCCTACAGTCGGGATATAATTCATTCCACTCCTCATCCGAGCAAAAGTTATAGCAGGCACATGGATGAACCGGAAGTGTCTAGCAGTGCACATCACCGGAATGTTCCCCAAAGGCCCAATCTGGCACGTGGTGAAGTAAATGCTCAGGATGTGGTGGATAATGGCAGGGCACGAAGGGAGGCCGCTTTGGCAGCACAACATGCGGGTCATTATCAACCCGCCCCGGTTCAACCTGCGACGTCAGTAGACCGTGGTACCGGGTTAGCCTTTAGCTCCTGGAGAGTGCCTTGTCTTATTCCGGCTCTACGCAATGTGCGACTGCCTAAGGATTTCAAGGGTCCACGTAAGGTGCCGAATTACATGGCGGATCAACCACCAGAAGCGTGGATTGAAGTTATGAGATGGCGATGGAGATGCTGGACGTGGATGAAGCGGCTTGTGCAAAGTATTTCACGATGATGTTGGAAGGGACAGCCCGTACTTGGTTGAAAAACTTACCAGCTAACTCCATCGAATTGTGGGATCAGTTGAAGGCCCGGTTTATAGCCAATTTCAAAGACACCTGCAAACAGCCCATGTCTATTGTGGATCTGGATGCCTGTGTTCAAGGGGAGAACGAGTCAACTACTCATTGGGTGCGTCGGGTTTCAGAAGTTTTGCATTCTTCAGACCGGATTAACGCTGGTCAGGCAATCATCACTCTGGAACGCAATTGCCGGTTTAAGTCACTAAAGATGAAGTTGGGACGGCTCAAGCGCCATTGCGATGATTTGGGCACCCTCATGGCCGCCTTGGTCAAATATGCCGATTCTGATAATACCAAGGATCCCGATTCTGATGAGGAGAAATCGGAGAAGGGAAAGAAGAACGACGGTGCCAAGGGTCACCAGCACAACCAAGGAGGCCATGGGAACAACGGTAAGCGTAAAGTGGATTCAGATTTCGTAGCTAACGCTAATGTGCAGCGTCGTAAGGGTAAACCACCCCAGCGTGGCGGCGGAATGAATCTGGAGCGTCTGATGAATCAGCCCTGCCCAAAGCATGGGACCAAGGAGGTTCCTACAACGCATCTCTGGAAGGATTGTCACATTATGAAGGAGTTCAAAAACTCTAATCTTTTCCAATATGATCAAGGGCCATCAGGCGGTTCAGGTCCAGGTTTTCATGGTGGCGGCGGTTCAAGCTCTGGATTTCAGAATAATTAGGGCAACCAGAACAACCAAGGTGGTAATAGCCAGCAGAATAATCAAGGAAATCAGCAGCAGTCGGGTTACCAGAGTCACCCAAAGTAGTTGAACGGTGGGCAATATCATGTGTTTACCACTAGTTTGTGCAAGCGTGATCAGAAGCTTCACAAGAGGGCAGTTAATGCCATTGAACTGGCAGCACCACGTTATCTGCGGTGGTCCGAACAACCTATTGTGTGGAGTAGGGAGGATCATCCGCCCCGGGTTGACAATCCGGGTCACCTGGCTTTGGTGGTGGCACCTCAGGTGGGAGGTTATAAGTTCACCAAGGTACTCATGGATGGAGGAAGCAGTATCAACATTCTGTATTATGAGACCTTCCGTCGCATGGGGTTGACAGACAAGAGTCTTAAACCGTCCAACACTGTTTTTCATGGTGTGGTACCAGGTAAATCGGCATATCATGTTGGTAAGATTGCTTTGGAAGTTGTGTTTGGTGATGAGCATGATTCCCGGTCTGAGACATTGACCTTTGAAGTGGTGAGAATCAAGAGCCCATACCACACATTGTTTGGGCGACCGGCTTATGCAAAGTTCATGGCGAGGCCATGTTATATTTACTTACAGCTCAAGATGCCGGGTCATAAAGGGACCATCACGGTTCATGGAAGTCATAAAATTGCTTTGGATTGTGAGGAAGGTGATGCGGCCTATGCTGAGTCAGTTTGTGCTACAGAGGAGCTGAAGTTTTATAAGGAAAATGTTGATCCGGCAAACATGACCCCTCTGAAGAAGCCCACCACTGAGCATGACCCAACTCCGCATTTCAAACCGGCTGATGAGACTAAACTTGTTGACTTCGTTCCTGGTGATTCGTCCAAGCAGTTCAGCATCAGCACAAATCTGGATCCAAAATAGGAAAGCGTGCTCATCGAGTTCATCCGTGAGAACCGGGACATTTTTGCATGGAAGCCTTCTGACATGCCAGGTGTACCGAGGGAACTCGCTAAGCACACTCTTAATATTGATCCCAAGTTTAAAGCGGTCAAGCAATTTCTTCTTTGCTTTAATGAGGAAAGACGCAAGGCAATTGGTGAAGAGGTAGCCCGGCTGTTGGCTGCTGGATTTATCGTTGAAGTATTTCACCCTGAATGGTTGGCTAATCCGGTGCTTGTTCTTAAGAAAAACGGCACTTGGCGTATGTGTGTAGACTACACCGATTTGAATAAAGCTTGTCCGGCCGATCCCTTTGCTCTCCCGCGTATTGATCAGATTATTGATGCGACGGCGGGTTGTGAGCGCCTGAGTTTTTGGATGCTTATTCAGGTTATCATCAGATCAAGATGTCAGTTAAGGACCAGGAGAAGACAGCCTTCATCACTCCCTTTGGAGCCTTCTGCTATGTTTCTATGCCCTTTGGGCTCAAGAGTGCCCAGGCAACTTATCAGCATTGTGTGCAGAATTGTCTCCACACGCAGATTGGGCGTAATGTTCATGCCTATGTGGATTGCATTGTGGTCAAATCCAGGAAGAAGGAAACACTAATAGATGACCTCAAGGAGACATTTGACAATCTTCCGGTTTACAAAATGATGCTCAATGCGGATAAATGTATTTTTGGTGTTCCGTCAGGCAAGCTCTTGGGCTTTCTGGTGTCCAACAGAGGCATTGAGGCTTATCCGGAAAAAATCAAAGCAATTACATCCCTGGCTAAACCAAAGTGTATCAATGATGTTCAACGTTTGGCGGGTCGGATTGCAGCCCTTAGTCGGTTTATCAGCCATTTGGGAGAGAAGGCAATTCCTTTGTATCAGATATTGAAAAAGACAGATGATTTCGTCTGGAGTGACGCAGCTAATGCGGCTTTTGAGGAGTTAAAGCGGCAATTGGTTGAACAGCCGGTTCTTGCAGCTCCGGTTGATAATGAGCCCTTGCTATTATACGTGGCTGCCAATGCCCGAGCGGTCAGTGTGGCAATTGTGGTTGAACGTAAGGAGGCTGGGAAGGAGTATCCGGTTCAACGACCCGTATATTACATAAGTCAAGTCCTAATCGATTCGAAACAACGCTACCTGCATTGGCAGAAGTTGGTGTATGGGGTTTTTATGGCAAGTCGAAAGCTCAAACAATACTTCCAAGGCCATCCCATCATAGTGGTTAGTTCTGCTCCTTTGGTTGATATAATTCAAAACAGGGAAGCAACTGGCCGGGTTGCAAAGTGGGCAATTGAGCTTGGTCCACATGGTTTGAAGTATGTGCCCCGAACAACCATCAAATCCCAGGCACTTGTGGATTTCATCAATGATTGGACCGAGTTGCAAGCACCAGAGGACAAACCGGATAATCCATACTGGACTATTCATTTTGATGGATCCACGCAATTGGAGGGCTCGGGGGCTGGAGTTGTCCTTACTTCCCCTCGAGGTGATAAATTTGCTATGTTCTCCGCTTGATGTTTCCCTGTACTAACAATGCAGCTGAGTACGAAGCTTTACTCCATGGTCTACGGGTGGCTAAAGAGATGAACTTAAGTCGAGTTCGTTGTTTTGGAGATTCTGATCTGGTGGCTCAACAAGTTTCTGGTACTTGGGATTCTAAGGATCCACTCATGGCGGCTTACAGACGTGAGGTGGATATTGTGGCGGGTCACTTCAAAGGGTATCAGGTTGAGCATATCGATCGGCGCAAAAATGAAGCAGCAAATGCTTTAAGCCGACTTGGATCTCAGCGCAAACCGGTACCTCCCAATACCTTTTTAGATATCTTGCATAACCCATCTGTTAAGTTGCCTACAGAAGAGGATTTGGTTGTTCCTGATCCGGAGGCTCATTTGGTGGCCGCTTTACACGTTGTGCCCGATTGGATGGTTCCATATCTAGCGTATATGAACCGGGGCGAGTTACCAGATGATGAAGTTCTGGCTCGGCAGATAGTCCGGCGATCCAAGTCCATGGTTATTCACAATGGCGAGTTACACCGCTGTAGCGTTTCAGGCATATTTCAGCGTTGTGTTTCTCTGGAAGAAGGCCAAGAGATCCTACAGGAAATACATGAAGGGGATTGTGGTCATCATGCCGGTTCAAAGTCCCTGGTTGCAAAGGCTTTTCGACATGGGTTCTACTGGTTGACAGCTCATGCTGATGTGGAGGATTTAGTAAAGCGATGTGATGCTTGTCAAAAGTTTTCATGCAGAGCTCATGTTCCGGCTCAAGAACTACGGATGATTCCCGTCACTTGGCCTTTTGCCACTTGGGGGCTTGATATGGTGGGACCCTTTAAACGTTCCAAGGATAAGAAGACCCACCTGTTGGTGGCGGTCGATAAATTCACCAAGTGGGTTGAAGCGGAGCCTGTCAGCAAGTGTGATGCAGCTACGACGGTTCAATTTCTCAAAAAGATTATCTTCCGCTTTGGTTTTCCACACAGTATTATCACAGATAATGGTACAAACCTTTCTAAAGGTGAGATGGAGGATTTCTGTCAAAGAGAGCACATTCGGCTTGACTTAGCATCTGTGGCGCACCCTCAGACCAACGGTCAAGCAGAGAGAGCCAACCAAGAAATTTTGAAGGGTATTAAACCCCGGTCATGATTCCCTTGAAGCGGACGTCGGGTTGTTGGGTGGAAGAGTTACCTTCTGTCTTATGGAGCATCAACACCACCCCCAATCGATCAACTGGATACACACCTTTCTTCATGGTGTACGGGGCAGAGGCGGTCCTTCCAAGTGATATTCGTCATGACTCGCCCCAGGTTGCTAATTATGTTGAAGCGGACAACGAGCAAGCACACCAAGAGGCGCTGGATGTGTTAGATGAGAAACGGGACATGGCTTTGGCTCGACCGGTGGTTTATCAACAAGACCTGCGACGTTATCACAACCACCGGGTTAAGACAAGAACCTTTCAAGAAGGCGACTTGGTGCTTTGGCTCATCCAGGATCAGACCGACATGCACAAGTTATCCCCACCTTGGGAAGGGCCCTTTGTGGTCAGCAAAAATCTGCACAATGGATCATACTACCTCGTTGACGTTCGAGACAACTCACGCAGTTCTGAGGAGGAGACCCGATGGCCATGGAACATAGCTCTCCTACGGCCTTATTACACTTGAGCCATAGGCTTTTCTTATGTACATATTTCAACAATGTATATATTATGATCAATAAAATAAACTAGCATCCTTGCTATAAGCAAGGCCTCTGTTGTTTTTTCTCAAATATCCTTTGAGTTACATGGGGGCTTCAGCTGACAAAGCGGAGTACTACCTGTTAAACCGACTATCATGCCACAATACAACTTGGGAGCTTCACACCCAAGGGGCCAAAGAGAGTCTGGATGCTATGCACAGCTCAAACATAGGCACCCAATGAGCACAGCTCATCATGTTACTTGGGGGCTCCTTGTGTCAAATACCAAGGAGTTTGAAAGGACCCTTGTAGCTGGATATCGACCCACGGCTTGGAAGCCTGGTATATTTACCTAAAACCCCAGGTTAACCTGCCTTCATCAAGTAAGCCACTCCTATCCAGGTAATCCTAGCATGACCCTCTGAACATTTGACAATTACTCTCATTGAGACCCTGAACTTTTCAAAGTTAAAATGGTGATTGGTTAGTTGGAGGCCCATCTTAAAAGGCTTTGTCAAATGGATTAACTCAGCGACCTGGCAGCCCAGGAAAAGCCTCGAATTTGGGCCTGGCAGCCCTTGAAAAGCCTCGACTACACGGTTTTATTTGCGTTTGTCATTTTTCTTTTGATAAATTCTATGTTAAACCGGTGTCTATGACCTGGTATGGCTTTTCAGTCATTTTCTTAGCCCGGTGTTCCTTCAACCGGCTTGGTTTTCAACTACAAGTTGACAGACCATATTATCAAACCAGAGTTTTCATAACCCGGCCTGGCTTTGACAACTTGTCACCAGTTTTGATCATCTGAGGTTCATTATAACCCGGCATGACTTATTATATGCCATCAATGCATGATGGAGTTATTCAAAAATTCCAGATTTGGGTTTTTACCCTTATTACAATCAAAGTTGGTAAACCAACTAATGTGATATCACATCACAGGTATGAGTTATTTCATATTTCTTAAAGGTTTGATTATCAATCAAGCTTTATCTTGGGCATTATGACCCGTCCGGCGGTAAACCGCCAGGACAATTCTTTTTATGCAGGCATAGGGATTGCATATTATGATATATGAGCCAACATTGAAATTTTCATGACGGATCACATAAAGTATTTCCCGCTGCACGATGGCAGCAGATCAAAGTATTTTTGCTACCCTATTACAAGGCGCCTAACGGCCCAAAATATGGAATTGTCTTAAACCAAACAGTTTTCTGCAATATCCACCGGATTGCCGGATCAAGCTTCCTCGCCATGTTGACGTGAAGTGGAGGGGTCATCTAGCATCGGTTCAACCTCCTCCTCCCCATCCAGTGGCTGGAAGTCAGTAGTGGTCCAGTCAATCCGGGTTAAGGCCTGAAAGACAGCCTCTTCACTTATAAGATCAGTCGGATCAACGTCAGGGGTGTAAGTGTGCTTACGGGTTGGCGAAATAAGATTTTGTACTTCCGGAATGACAGCCTCAACCCGTTTGTTGTCAGCATCATAGAAGGACCGGTGAACTGTCATGTTTGCTTTGTCTGCCAACTGACTCGCCAGAGGACGCATCTCCCTTGTCACACGTTTGAGGGCATCGTTATCAAACACTGCCCCATTTTCTTGTTCACTGGGAAAGCCCTTGGCAATATTGACCGGATCAAGGTCAGCTATCCATGCCTTGGCTCGGGTGAGTGCTAACAAAGCACCAGCCCTAGCGGCGGATCGCTTCACCTCTTCTATCTGAGCTAACATCATAGATAACCTGGCCAGAGTGTCCTTGATCAGAGTTGGGGCCGCATTGTCATAAGAAGTTGCACAGATAACCCATTGGGCACCGGTATACAGTTGTTCAATCAGCGTATAGGCGGCCTTCAGCTTCATCCGTATATCAGAGCCCAGATGAGCAATGCGGCTACCTACAGCAGTTTAAGGATTTCATGTTAAACCGGCAAAATTTCAAAGCGGAACATTCACAAAAGCTTTGGCAAACAGTACTTACCAAATATTGCAGAAGTCATGGCATTAACTTGGCACTTTAATCCAGTAAGCTCTTCCGTCACCGGTTTAAGAGCCGATTCAGCGTCTTTCGCCCGCTTCAGCAATCCGGCCTTTTCGGCATCCCAGTTAGCCCGCTCAGACTTAAACCATTCTTTGAGCTGCTCCATGGTGGTTAAGGCGGTTTTCAATTCATCCCTGGCCTTGGTGGTTTCTGCTTGTTGGGATTTCAGATTTTCTTGAAGATCGGCAATCTAAGAGACTTGTTGATTTATCTCACTCTGCAACAATAAGAAGAGCATGTCAATACCTTTTTGAAAGTCCCAAGCATATAACTAGTTATACACTTGGAACTTGGGGGCTAATGTGGATCACTTTTTTCTACTGATTATTGAAGTCCCACGGATTAATACAAGTTTTAATCATGTCACTTGGGGGCTAATGTGTGTTTGATCAAAAATACACAAGGAATGTCAACAAAGTACAGTATGGAATATACAAAGTCCCGATTTGACTTTCTAAAGACAAACCGGCCCTTGAGGGCTACAATGTAATGAAGGTACAGAGTAAAGGATCAAACAGTTTACCTCATAGTGCTCCTTCATCAAATTTACCAAACCGGCCTCATAGTCTCGGCTGGTGAAGAGACGGTTTAAGAAACCGGAATGAAGGTCCTGAGCAGATAAATCAGCATAGTCTGACAAGTCGGTTTTGCTTTTCCCCTTGTTCATAAACGCAAATTCATCCTTGGTGGAATGCTTGGATAAGGCAACCGGATTGCCTGGGGTGGTATATGTCGTGCCAGTAATAACAACGTCATCATCCTTGGCTGGGCTTGATGGATTGACGTTCTCCTTAACAGGGCTTGGCGCTTTGGCGGCAGGGCTCGGTGGTTTGGTAACAGGGCTTGGCGGATCAACAGTTGGACTTGGAGGGGTGGCGTCAGGAGTTGATGTATCAACCTGTGTCTCCGGTTCAGCTTCTGGCGGGTTAGAATCAACGCCTGGGTTTTTCGGAGCAGAGTGATCTGTGGCAATCTCAGGATTTTCGCCCTCATTCTCTGGGGTCTTCTCCGGATTAACATCATCAGTGTGGCCGTTGGTCTTGGCTTTCTTACTCAATCGAGCCTTGGCGCTACAACATCCAAAGTTAGAATATGATAAACCGACGCATGAAGAAACAACTTAAGGAATAGTGTACTTACCCAGCGACGGTCTTGAGGGGAGGCAGCTGAGTGGTTGATGACGCCATACGAGTTGGAAGATGCCTGATAATTCGGATCAGACGGATTGAGTGGGCATCGGAAGAAACCCTTCAACGGATAAAGTTTTTCAGGAGAACAAGTCACCTCTGGACGACATTTCCGGGTTGGTGTATCTGGTAAACCGGATGAGGTGATTTGCTGGCCACTGTGCCGGGTTGTGCGACATTCTGCAGCTTGCTGAGTCTTCAAAGAAAATTTTGGATCCAAATGAGCAAGGGGGTGAGATTGTTTTACTTTCTGAACTATGCGGCGAACTCTTTGAACCGACACAAGATCTGAATCGGAAGAAAGAGTGATTACCTCAGCATTGTCTGCGTGGATGGCCTCAGCGTCCTCCTGGGAATAATCATTGTCAATAAGATGTATGAATAAGGAACCAAGTGAGTCAAGTTCTACCTCTGCGTCTGATTCCTCATCTTCTGGCGGATCAGAAGACTCGGCGGTTTTCTTCTTGGAAATCTTCTTGGTGGCCTTAGTCTTTGCACGAGGAGCCCTGGCCGGTTTAGTCCGTTTCCAGAAGGAGCTATTGGCCTGTGACATTAAGGCAAAGAAATGTTAGCACGTAGTTAAAGCGGAGGCGAATAAGTAAATATTAAGATAAACTTTATCGCTAGCGGTGGATTGGAGACGCAAAAAGGTGGCAACCCGGTTTGACTGCATACAGTGATTGTTTCATCGAGCATCTTCTTCACCGATTTAGTAACTTCAAGATCCGTCATTACTACTTCATGATAGAGTTGAGGGTCTTTGACGTTGCTAGTGTATTCATGCATCAATCCGGGTCAGCGGCTTAAAGGCAAAATGCCCCAAGATACCCAGCAGCGGACAAGGTCAATGCCAGTTAAACCGTTGGCCATGAGAGCCCGGAGCTTGGCGATTTGAGGTGCAAAGTTTTTCCGTTCCGCAGTAGACAAGCATGAAGGTAATGGGTGACCGTTGTTAAGCCGATGGGGACAGTAACCCGGCAGAGGATTTTCTCCATCAGGGGTAGTGTTCCGGCAGTAAAACCAAGTCTGGTTCCAATCTTTAGGATGGCTATGATGTTTTGCATGTGGGAAGTCAACTTCTTTCCTCTTCTGAATTGAAACGCCATCAAGCTCTGTGTTGGGACCATCAGAGAACTCTGTACGGCGGTTCAAGTGGAAAAAGTCCCGGAACAACTCCACAGATGGCTCTTTTTGAAGGTAGACTTCGCAGAATACTTGAAAATTGCATATATTGGACACGGAGTTCGGTCCAATATCTTGTGGATGGAGCTGGAAGCTTGCGAGGACATCCCGGAATTTTTTTGATCCAGCGGGCTGAATCCCCGGTCTAAGTGTTGCATAAATACAATCACTTCTCCATCCTGAGGTTTAGTTGGGCATTCAGAGTCCGGAACTCGCCAGTGAAGTACCCTCTTTGAGGCTAAAGCACCAGTGGTGACATAACCGTTCATTTGTGTTTCCATAATCTGGGACGGAACCCAATTGCAGGCAGAGAATTGTTTCGTCATCTCAGAAGGAAAACTGAAAGGAAAAATAAAAGCCGGTTTACAAATTAAACGGTTTAAGTGTATTATTCAGTGTTAAACCGGCAAGTTGCTGTTCAAGTTCAGTTGGCGGTTTAAGAAAGGGCTAATGGTATATGGCGGATTGGTTATCAAAGGTTAAACCGCCCGCAGGCAGAAGGGCCTGGGTTCAAAATCTGCTAAGTGTTGACAGAAACAGATTTCACACAACGGCGAAATTAATTTGGATCTACCAAAGCTTCAGTAAGAAAAAATTTCTGCGATCTATAAGGGCGTTAAACAGAGCAGAGAAGTTCGTGCATTCTATCAAGGGATTCTGTACAAGAAGGAAGACCTACTAAGTACTAAACTGGATGCGGAGCAACTACCGTATGAGATTTATGCTATAGTTAAATCAAAGAAGCTATGGCAGAAGCAAAAATGAAGAAACTAGACATGAACACCTATGAACGCAGATGAAAACAGGAGCCCTAAAATGCAGATCTAGGGTTATGAGGGAGAAGCTTACCGGATGCGCATGATAGCGGAGGAACGCCAAAGATCTTTGGTACAACCAGGTTGATGCAGCGGCCTTTGTTGACGCAACGTTCGAAGGTCGAGGGCGGCGGCGGAGCTTCAGAGCTGGGGCATCGCAAGGAAGAAGAAGAAGAAGTACGGAAGGGGAAGAAAAGAAAGGCCCCCCGGGTCTATTTATAAGGAAAATGGATAAAGACTGGCGCGAAAATCGAGGAGTCCAAAGCGGCAAGTGGTGCAGCTGTCGCCTCGATTTCCGGGATGACATTAATGAAGGGAATCTTTTTATTCGTTTTTTACAGAGATGACGTCATGATGATCCATTGCGGTATCCGGAGGATGACATCATGGCGGTTTACGAGAAACGAAGGAAGATGTTTTCAGGATTTTTCTAAGTACTAAAGATTGACATGAACAAGTTCAAGTCACTCCGGGGCCTAATGTTGGGGACATAACTATTGAGTATAAACCGCCCAGGAGGGGCCGGTTTACCCTCAACCGTATTGAAGCCCATGAAGACTCAGAAGATGGCGTTTTACTATGAAGCTTAGAGGCCCAGAGCCCAGTGGCGGATTAGGGCCCATGATAGCAAACCGCCATACTTATATAAACTTGTCTTGTAAGTTAGGAAAGGAGAGACCGAGCCGGACTCTTGTATGAGTCGGCCTCGGGACTCTGTAGACCGGCCGGGCGTCAACCTGTGTATATAAAGGGATGAACCAGCGGCGGTTCAGGGACAATAGACAACAACTCGAGACTCAGGCAAAGCATATCTGCTCCCTGATCATCGAAACCCAATCAATCCCATCACAACTAGACGTAGGCTTTTACCTTCATTGAAGGGGCCAAACTAGTATAAAACTCCATGTCCCTTGTCCGGTTTAACCCCTTCAAGCTAACCCATAGCGATGGCTCCACGACTAAGTCCTTTCATGAGGACATCTGACGTGTTAATTCCACGACACTTTCCCAAGAAGAAGTTGCCAAATCCTTTGAACTCCAAGCTCAAGAAGAGAGATGGGAAAGCAATGGTTGCTCAAGAAGAATCCGATCCGGATTATGTTAGTGGTGTTGCCGGAGTTGCTCAAGACTCTCAAAACACTTTGAGGTTAGTAAACAAGAGTGGTGACGTGGTCACCTACTACTACATGAAAGACTACAAGGGCAACGCCCACAAGTGCCTAATGGCAAAGGCCATGGTAGAAGATGGAGAAGACCAAAGCTCTCCTGACAAGGTCAAGGTAACTCCACGATCAAATCCTCCTCTTTTCACTCCGTCTACTCCTAGTGATGAGTATCTTGATGCGGAGGATAGTTATGAGGATGATGATCTAGATGATCCTATGATTGCTAAACTCAATAAGTTCATGTGCTCCCTCAAAGGAAAGAAGCTCACTATGTTTCGTATGCTCATGGAGATGGTGAGTAAGCACACCATCACCATTAAGGAACTCGAAACCCTCGTCACCGAGGAAAAGGAAAAATGTGAAATCCTTGAGCGGAAAGTCCAATATGAGGAAGCAAGAAATGATGAACTATGCTTAAAAAAGGTGCAAATATTGATGTTCATACTAATGATCTTGCCTCCTTGAAAAAGGCTATTGACTCTTGTGAAGAGTTGATGAATGATAAAAATAAGCTTGTGAAGTCTCATGCTTCTCTCTCTAAGGATTGTGAGCTTCTATCCGTGTCTCTCAAGACTAAGGAAGGAGAGCTCACCATTCTTACAAAGAGTTTTGAGACGCTCAAACTTACTTATCTTGAAACTCTAGCCAAGGCTTACTCTTCTCCTATTATCAATGTTGATACTTGTACCACTAACTCTAGTAGTGATCTAGCATCTATTCTTGAGGAAAATCGCTTTCTCAAGGCTCAACTCGAGAAAGGTCTCATGACATGTGCTCAAGGGCAAAAGAACCTTGATGAGATATTGTGCCAACAAAATGAAGTGTTTGCCAAAGAAGGACTTGGGTTTGACCCATGCACAAGCAAGAAGAAGACGTTCTCTCAAAAGTGCACAACCCCTCTAAAGGAAACATTTGTACGAGAAGGGCACAAGGAGAATGGTAAGGTTGTTAGTGGGAAGACCACAAGGGGCATGCCCACTCTAAACAAGCCAAAAGAGTTCATGCCTCCATCCTATGTACTTTGTAAGAATAAGGATGGAGAAGTTTATGCAAAATTTGTTGGTCCTCGAAATGCATTCCGGTTCTATGCTATTTGGGTCCCTAAGACCCTTGTGACTAACATGAGAGGTCCCATTGCAAAATGGGTGCCTCTAACCAAGTCCTAATTGTGTGTAGGTTGACTTCCGGTGGAGTGAAATGGGTGATTGATAGTGGATGTACAAATCATATGACCAGAGATAGCAAATTGCTCTACGATTTCATGGAAGCTATTCAACCATGCATGAGCATTATGTTTGGTGAAGGTTCAAAAGGACAGGTACTCGGGTTGGGTAAGGTGGCCATCACAAATGACATGTCTCTTGCAAATGTCATGCTTGTCCAATCCCTTAAATACCATTTGCTTTCTGTTCGCCAATTGGCTTCTGTTGGTTATGATACACTCTTCGGACTAACGGATGTGAAAGTCTTTAAGAGAGATACTCTTGAAGTTGCCTTTGTTGGAGATTTGGATGGCAACCTTTACATGGTTGATTTCTCGAAAGAGAGAACATTTCATGCAACTTGTCTAATGGCCAAGGCCGAGAAGGGGTGGCTATGGCATCGCCGGCTAGCCCATGTCGGCATGAGAAACCTTCAAGATCTCTTAAAAGGGGATCACATCCTTGGACTAACCAATGTCTCTTTTGAGAAAGACTGTGTGTGTAGTGCATGCATAGCCGGGAAGCAACATCAATCAAAGCACCCACCCAAGAACATTGTGTCTACTTCAAGGCCCTTTGAGCTCCTTCATGTGGATCTTTTTGGGCCTCCTTCATGGGATAGTCTTGGTGGGAAAAAGTATGGTCTTGTCATTGTTGATGATTACTCAAGATATACATGGGTGTTTTTCCTCAAGTCCAAGGATGAGACGAAGATCACTTTCATTGATTTTGCCAAACAAGCACAACGCAAGTTTGACAAAGAGATCTTGGCAATAAGAAGTGACAATGGCTCTGAGTTCAAGAACTATACCTTGGAAGAGTTCCTTAGTGATGAAGGGATTGAGCATCAATATTCAGCTCCATACACTCCTCAGTAGAATGGTGTAGACGAAAGGAAGAACCGTACACTTGTAGAGATGGCAAGGTCCATGTTGGATGAATACAAGTCACCGCATAGTTTTTGGGCCGAAGCTGTCAACACTGCATGCCATGCATCAAACCGGCTCTTCCTCTGTTCTATATTGGAAAAGACTCCATATGAGCTCCTAACTGGGAACAAGCCAAATGTCAAGTACTTTCGTGTATTTGGGTGCAAATGTTTTATCCTCAACAAAAGAGAGCGGTTAGGAAAATTTCAATCCAAAACAATTGAGGGCATATTTGTTGGCTATGGATGAAACTCTCACGCCTATAGAGTCTACAACAAATCCAATGGATGTGTTGTAGAAACTTGTGACATGGTTTTTGATGAATTTAATGGCTCCTGTGGGGAGCAAGTTGATCTAAGTGATGTAGGTGAAGAAGATTCTTCTCAAGACATTTTGAGCATGGGTGTTGGTGCACTTCTTCCTATGGAACAAGAACCTCATGATGATGAAGAAGAAGATAGAAGCTTCACACATCATCAAACTACTTCAACACCCATACCATCACAAGTTCCTATTGCTTAACCGATGCCCTTAGCCCAAGTAGAAGAAGATGATCAAGTTCCTCTTCATGATAATCTTCAAGAACAAGATCATCATCAAGGGCAAGAACAAGAAAGTCCAATCATTGATGATGAACCTCAACAAATGCAATATGAACAAGAAGATCTTCCTCCACACATTAATGATCCATATGTTGAGGATGTGGATGATGGACATGAAGTTGAACCTCGTGAAACCCTTACCTCCATCATGCCTCGAGTGGCCGGTCGTGTTGATGTTGACAGAATTCTCACCGGCATATCGGAAGGTAGAGTCACTCGTAAACATATGACAAACTTTTGTTCTCACTTCTCATTTGTGTCTAGTGTTGAGCCCCTCAAGGTACAAGATGCATTGATAGACAACGATTGGCTCGTTGCTATGCAAGAAGAGTTGAACAGTTTTGAACGCAACCAAGTGTGGTCATTAGTCAAGAGGCCACCTACCAAGCACAACGTCATTGGAACAAAATGGATTTTCAAGAACAAACAAGATGAGAATGGTGTAATCATCCGCAACAAGGCAAGGTTAGTGGCACAAGGGTACTCACAAGTTGAAGGTTTGGACTTTGGTGAGACCTTTGCCCCCGTTGCCCGTCTTGAATCCATTCGCATCTTACTTGCTTATGCTGCTTTCAATGGCTTTACATTACATCAAATGGATGTAAAGAGTGCTTTCCTTAATGGTCCTCTACAAGAAGAAGTATATGTGTCACAACCACCTGGGTTCGTTGATCCAGATCACAAAGACCATGTGTACAAACTTCATAAGGCTTTGTATGGCCTCAAACAAGCACCTCGTGCTTGGTATGATCATTTAAAGAAGTTTCTACTCGATGATGGTTTTGTGAGAGGGGTGATCGATCCCACTCTTTTTACTAAGAGGGATAAGGGTGATTTGATCTTATGCCAAATCTATGTAGATGATATCATTTTTGGTTCTCCTAACATTCATTTGTGCAAGAAGTTTGCGGCTTCAATGACCAATAATTTTGAAATGTCACTCAATGCGAATTTGAAGTTCTTCCTCGGATTTCAAATTCAACAATTTCAAGAAGGAATTTTCTTGTCTCGAGCAAAATACCTCAAAGATATCCTAGAGAAGTTTGGTATGTCCGATGCTAGTCCATGTAAGACACCCATGCCAATCAAAATTACACTCACTAAAGACACAAACGGTATCCCTTTCGACCCATCTAAATACCGCTCTATGATTGGTTCATTGCTTTATCTTTGTGCATCTAGACCAGACATCATGTTTAGTGTATGCATGTGTGCTAGATTTCAAGCTTCCCCTAGGGAAAGTCATCATAAGGCGGTTAAGCATATTCTTAGATACCTTGTTCACACCCCAAAGTTGGGTCTATGGTACCCCAAGGATGCTAAGTTTGATCTCATTGGGTACACGGATGCGGATTGGGCTGGAGACAAAGTGGATCGTAAGTCCACCTCTAGTGCATGTCAGTTTCTTGGACACTCCTTGGTAAGTTGGTCCTCGAAGAAACAAAATTGTATTGCCCTCTCTACCGCAGAAGCTGAATACATTGCAGCCGCCAGTTGTGCAACACAGTTACTATGGATGAGGCAAACTTTGAAGGATTACGGTATCACCTATAGACATGTGCCTCTTCTATGTGATAATGAAAGTGCCATCAATATTGCTGAGAACCCCAAAGATCATCTCCGCACCAAACACATTGATATTCGGTATCACTTCTTGAGAGATCATGTGGAAAAGGGTGATATTCACATTGATCACATTGGTACAGATTTGCAACTAGCATATATCTTCACCAAACCTTTGGATGAAGCAAGGTTTTGTCGACTTAGGCGTGAACTTGGTATCTTGGAGCTTGACAATATTATGTGAAATCTAGTACCCATTCATGCATGAATTTAATGTCTTGTCATGATGTAGGCATATATTTAGGGGGAGGCATTCAATTCATGAATATTCTCACCCTACATAATGCGTAAAAAGAACCAACACTCTCAAAGTTATCATGGTTCTCGAACTATGGTGCTTTAACATGATGGAGTCGTGACTATGTGCCCAAAGTCTACATCTTTGCAGCACTATGTTACCTATGCTCAAACATGGTGACCTCGGTCATCGCTTGTTCATTGCGTGTGTGAACCTTTCGTACTTATTTTGGTAGTACTGTTATTCATCTTAGTATGGCCTTAGAATTACTCAGGGAGTCACCTTTATAAATTCTCTCAAAAACTCCTTGGTGGAGTCTATATCAAATCACATTAGTTGTCTCCTTCCAAATCTTCCTCTTGCCTAAGGTTATTGTCCAGTGGCCGGACATCCGGCCCCTCCACCGGACATCCGGGCCCTGGAGCACTGCCGGACATCCACCCTTTTGGCGGATTTCCGGGCCCTGATCTTTTAGCTGTCGGTCCCTCACACGCTGGATATCCGGGCTCCTCCCCGGATGTCCGGCCCGTTGTCCCTCGTTTCTTTGCTCTCTGATCTCCGCTCGCCGGATATCCGGGCCAGGCCCCGGATATCCGGTCCGTCACCTGCTGCCACACATAACAAGGGAGGGACTTGGGCATTGGGGCATCTTTCCCCATTTACTCCTGCTCCTCTTCCCCATCGCACCGCACCGCGCCGCCGCCGGGCCGTCACTCCGATGCTGCCCCTGCCCTCTTGTCGAAGCTCCGACCCTGATCTCCTGCTCACGGCTGCTCCTCCTCCTGATCTACGATTCTATCCAATCCATTTTTTGGGTTGGGTTGTGAATCCCTCGGGAGGAACCGGTGTATTGTGGGAGTGACTGCAGGAGTTCCTCATGGCACGGACCAAGAACTGCGGCCCCAATCACCTCGAGCCCTCTTCTAGGGGTATGAATACTATTTCTTCTCCATTCCCCTTCTATGGTGACCAAAAAGTCTTAGGGCATTACTCTCTCCTGCATATCTGATGCCTTTGGCCCTCTTGTGTGTTGGTGTCTCTTATCTGAGCCTATACATCTGTTAATGCACTCGGCTACTCAATTTAAATCATGGTCATGTCTCATTTTTGGTCTACCACTGAACTTATTCTATGGTCATGCTCAAAATGGTCATCCCATTGTTTAAAGTTGTTTTTATCATTGTTCATAATTACTGGTACCATCTCATCGGGATCTCTCATCCATTCCAGTTGTTCGTCGGCAAGGCTCAACCGACTCCGATGAGCGTGCTCGGCCTAAGAAGAAGAAGACCACCACCGTTAAGAAGAAGAAGTGGGCACCATCCACTAGTCCGTCGGCCTCGGATCCAGATGATGCAGACTATGTTGGGGAGGATGAGGAGGTCTGTGCACCAAGACACTCTGCTGGACAGTCCAAGCCTGGTACTAGGAGGGCACCGATGCCTCATGTCCATGGTTCTGCAATGCCCGTTGTCCATGGCAGTCGCATCTCCATGGAGCTTCCGGATAGCGGAGATCACGCTCCTCACAACTTCAAAACTGTAGGGGCGTTGGTGTGCCTTCGTGGTAACATCCACCTCTCTAATAGTGACTAGCTTCCCTCCAAGGAAGTGAACATCGGCATACATCCTCGTCTCCCGAAGTTGCGGTTATTCCTAACCCTAACTCTCTACTTGTGGTTACTTGTCTCTTTGCACTTACGTACATCATATTGTGCTTGCTTACTTATGTGCTTGTGTTACTTGCTTAGTACTTAGTACTCACTTGCAATTGTTAGGCTCATCTTCATATTCCGCATTATTGCCTAAAATTGCTAAGTAATAATTAAAATTTGTAATTGTACCTATTCACCCTGCCTCTAGGTCCATCTCGATCCTTTCAATACCCATGTACCCCGAAAACATCCAGGGAGCCAACAAAAAACAATTTCCACCGCTGTAACCTTCTGTATCCGCGAGATCCCATCTTGGAGCCTTCGCCAGCGCTCCACCGGAGGGGGAATCGACACCATAGCCCCTCCGATGAGTTGTGAGTAGTTTACCACAGACCTTTGGGTCCATAGTTATTAGCTAGATGGCTTCTTCTCTCTTTTTGGATCTCAATACCATGTTCTCTTCGATCTTCTTGGAGATCTATTCGATGTAACTCTTTTTGCGGTGTGTTTGTCGAGATCCGATGAATTGTGGGTTTATGATCAAGTTTATCTATGAGAAATATTTGAATCTCCTCTGAATTCTTTTATGTATGATTGAGTTATCTTTGCAAGTATCTTCGAATTATCAGTTTGGTTTGGCCTACTAGATTGATCTTTGTTGCAATGGGAGAAGTGCTTGGCTTTGGGTTCAATCTTGCGGTGTCCTTACCCAGTGACAATAGGGGTAGCAAGGCACGTATTGTATTGTTGCCATCGAGGATAAAAAGACGGGGTTCATATCATATTGCATGAGTTTATCCCTTTACATCATGTCATCTTTCTTAATGCGTTACTCTGTTCTTATGAACTTAATACTCTAGATGCATGTTGGATAGCGGTCGATGTGTGGAGTAATAGTAGTAGATGCAGGCAGGAGTCGGTCTACTTGTCGCGGACGTGATGCCTATATACATGATCATGCCTAGATAATCTCACAATTATTCGCTTTTCTATCAATTGCTCGACAATAATTTGTTCACCCACCGTAATACTTATGTTATCTTGAGAGAAGCCACTAGTGAAACCTATGCCCCCCGGGTCTATCTTTTATCATATAAGCTTTCAATCTACCTTTATTTGCATCTTTACTTTTCCAATCTATATTATAAAATACCAAAAATATATTTATCTTATCATACTATCTCTATCAGATCTCACTTTCGCAAGTGGTCGTGAAGGGATTGACAACCCCTTTATTGCATTGGTTGTGAGTTGTTTGTTTGTTTGTGTAGGTGCGTGGGACTTTTGAGGAGCCTCCTACTGGCTGATACCTTGGTTCTCAAAAACTGAGGGAAATACTTACGCTACTATTGCTGCATCACCCTTTCCTCTTCAAAGAAAACCAACGCAAGCTCAAGACGTAGCATAGTTGCCTCATGATCATAAAAACTTCAACCAGTGTAGCCCCCAAGGGTCGGGTCATTATGCAATAATGATCAGGGGCTCTTGCAGATCTGATCATATAGGCTTGATGAGCAAAGTGTAGCCCCCAAGGGCTGGCTCAGTAAGACAATACTGGGTTGGGACTTAGCAAAAAGGATAAAAGGTCGGTCGTCTTCTTGAAAGAACTAGTCTGTTGTCAATGTGATAATTTGAAAAGCGACCTGCATTAGCCCCCAAGTGCCATGCTGCATGCTTGCAGCAACCTGGGACTTGCATACTTGATAAAATCTTGACTTGAATAATGTAGCCCCCAAGTGCCGGGCCGTATACCTACAGCGAGTTAGGACTATTCCTTCCATTGTAGAGTAAATCATATCTATTTATAAAGAAATAATAGCCATTGCGCTGAAGCAACTTTGAAAACCTCAATCATAATACTGGTTATTGATAACCATAATAAAAACCCAGCCATGTTGGCTATTCAAAATTTGAATAATATAATCCGGTATGAAAACCTCAATCATTCAATATCATAATGAAAATCCAGCCAAGTTTGGCTATGAAAGATTTGAATACTTTATCTATTGACAAGTAAATCCAGAGTTAAATACACGGTGGCTCTTGGCCGATGTTGACTTAATACGCATCCATTGTGATCCGGGATTTTTTTAACCCGGCGGCTCTTGGCCAATGGTGACTTAATACGCATCCATTGTGATCCGGGATTTTTATAACCCGACGGCTTATAGCCTTTGAAAAAAAATCAGAAATTGATAACCCCTGCAAGCAGACATGTTATTGCAAACATGCACAATAATATAATTCATGAGTCGACTTTTGAGGCTCGAATCCAAGGTGGGTTAAATAACCCAACGATCCATGGCGGCTCATAATCATGTCCGGTTTTTGAAAAAGATCACTTTGGCGTCTTATAGCCTCAATAAACTCAATATGGAGCAATATAACCTAGAGCTGATATTGTCAGCTCACAGCACCATATGTAGTAAAGGTGACAACCCCAATATTTATAAGTGCCTGATTTCAATGAAGCCTGCTGGCAACTCAAGTAAAAAGCCAGGGCGGGTGACAACCCAAATACTTGCAATCACGGCTATTTAAGCCGGAGCATACTGGCGATTTATAGTCAAAAGCCAGGGCGGGTAATGACCCAGAATAATCGAGCATGAGTCATAACATAATGGCGACTTATAGGCAAAACCAGTGTGGTATCAAACCTCGCATATTCTTATAACAACTAAAAACATACTTGGAAAATTGGCTCATGGTGCCGGCTTACAACGCCATATCCAATGAGGGTGACAGCCCAAAGACTTATAACGCATAGTTTCAATTGCGCAATCAAAATATACTGACGACTTAACGTCCAAAACCAAGACGGGTTACAAAACCCCAAATATCCATGCAATTTTATTGAAAGACATACTTGTAGATTAATACCATGGTGATGCCTTGATAATTATAATTCGGAGCCAGTATCAACCCGGAGTCATGAAATATCATCATTTTGATTGCTCGAGGCAAAATATCCTGGCTACTTAAAGTCTGCTATCAGGGCGGGTTACCAATCCCAATATGCTCAATTATGAGTCATATAGTCAAGGCTACATGGCCTGATTTGTTTTAAACCATATGTTAATATGGAATAAGGATATGAATCCAACAATGTTTAGAGAGAACAATAAATTAAAAAAACAAGGCTTTCATAGGCCACAAACCTTAATCTCAAGTGCTTTCGTGGGACGCACATCCATTGAGTTAATCCTTCATTCAAACCTGTAAGTCGGGCCTCACATGACCAACCGCTGTTTTAACTTTGGACAAGTTTAGGGTCTTTATAAGATTGACTGTCAAGAGTACGGCGGGTCATTCCAGGATTACCTGGGCGGACTGGCAGACATACGAGGCAGGATAAACCGGAATTTGGTGTTTACGCCTGGCATACAAGCCAATCAAAAGGGTAAATAAAGTTATGTTCATTGAACAGGGAGCCCCCAAGTGACGTATAGTGAGCCCTCAAGGCAGGATACCTATGTTTGAACTATGCACTGCAGCAAGTTCTCTTTGGTAACCTTTAACTCTAGGCAGGAAATCCCAAGTAATTTGCAACAAGGCATATAAGCCGGATCAAAAAGGGTAGTCATAGCTCTGCTCAATGAGCAGGAAGCCCCCATGCAATTTGTAATAAGGCTGTAAGCCGGATCAAAAGGGTAGTCATAGCTATGATCAATGAGCAGGAAGCCCCCATGCAACTTGTAACAAGGCGTGTAAGTCGGATCAAGAGGGTAGTCATAGCTATGCTCAATGAGCAGGAAGCCCCCAAGTGATCTGAAATAAGATAAGCCAATAAGGCAGGATACTATGTTTGAACCGCGCATCATGGCGACAAGTTCTCTTTGGCAACCTTTAATTTTTCCTGAGAACTCGAACTTTGTGAGAGATAAATTTCTTCTTGAGCTGGGATTTTAATCCAGATATTGTGAGCTTCAAAGCTTTGTGAAAGACAGATTTCCCTTGAACAGGATTTTGAACCGGAATCTTTCCTGATAACGCGAATGGTGACTCATGTCATTGTAGCCCCCGAGTCTTAAGACGACTCGAGGAGTTGGCTTGAGATTTCCCATACTTGACCGTGATATAATCCGGCATATAGTTGAACAACAGAACACTGGAATTTATGTAAACCAGAACCTGGAAGCGAGTTGATGATCCTTGCAATACTTGATGTATACTCCCGGCATGAGTCATTCAAAAAACTCCGTGACATGACGGTCACCTTTGTAGTAGACAATTTGTCCATGGTGAAGCCGAAGTTAATCATGGACGAGTCGGCAGCGGGAGAAGACAAATGAATCGGCCGCGACATTGTAAGCCGGCGCGGACGAGTGAGTCAATTGCAGGCGCGGTCAGCCGCGCGGACGAGTGAGTCAGCCGCGTCGTGTTGATGTAAATTGGGACGCAGAGGTGGCGGCTTGCACGTATATTCGTTGAGCATCATGGCACGGTTAGATGCTAGCGCATGATAATGGTGGCGCGAGCTATATATCCATGACACGACCATCGCTCTTGCAGTGAATAATTGTCCTGCATCCAGAAAATATCACAAGCCAAAGTACTTGTTCTTTTAAAGAATAAATATGTATCAATAAAAATTAACCGGATGGATTTCACCTGATTCGTCTGGACGATAGACGATCAGTATATAACGTCTACGTATATCCTCTAGTAATTTCAATGGCAATTGAGCCACTCTCTCAAGACTGCGGCGAAGATGGCGGCTTAGAACAAGTCTGACCGGGCCTAACTTAGCACGAGGTCGTAGCGGTGACAGCCATGGCCGACAGCTTGAAGTGCGCCAGTAGCAGCACCTGAACCCAGGCGCTTCAGAATGGACCCTCCGGGTCATGCTGACCTTCCAAAATATTTGGTTGTGTAAGACTGTAGAAACCATCCTCCTGAACAAGCTTTTAAATAGCGTCCGCTATCTCCGCTATTGCGGCCGCAATAGCGATAGCGTCACCCTGCCGCTATTAGTTTAAGGTTGCGTTAGAAAATAGCATGTTGTCATGATGCGGGTGCAATATCATTTGTTAGACCGCTATATCGTCCGTTATTCACAATATCGCCCGCTATATAAGTCCTTGTTGTTCTGTTGTGTAATATATTTTGGCAAATGTGTCTTGCTTGCATGGTTGCATGACCAAATATTGTTCAATTATAGTTTATATTCTTATATAAATGATGATTTCTCAAATTAAGTGTCATATTTTTTGTCAATGGCCTAGAAATATACACAACAATCTCAAATTTATGAGTGTTTTTTAAAAATTGGCTATGTGGACATAGCGCCCGCAATATCGTCCGCTATCCGCATTCCGCTACGTGAACCCTAATCCGCAACCGGACCGCTATCCGATATTTAAAAGCTTGCTCCTGAATCACCAATGTTTTGCAGCACTATCTTGAGAATCTTTCTGCGGTAGATGCTGGATCATCAGAAAGTCAATAGAAAGGCCTCATGTTGACTTCACTTTGCAACTTGTTATGATCTGCGATACCTCGGCGGTACAACAACTAAGGACACTGGCCAATCCAAGACCCAGGGCGACACCATCCCCTGTACTGCACAAACAGTTGTACTGTATAAACAGTAGCTCAGACAGATTTTAACCCATTCTGTTTCTCCCGTCTGCATGCAGCTCGGCAGAAGCATTCTGCTGAAGATACCCATTCACATGTGTACTCAAACTGGAGTTGTTCGTCCATAGATGCCGCTTCTCGGCTCCAGTGTGGGCGGCCCGGAGCACGGCTGTGAAGATGGTGGCTCATGGCAAAGTCCGATTAGTGAGGCATATTGAGGCAACGGTCCACAGCAGCGCGGCGGCTCGGGGCGACTTGCGGCGACAGCCGTGACCGGCACGAGGTAATACAGACGAGACAACTTGCAAGGTCGCAGCGAGACGGCGACTTGGCGCGGCTGTATGGCGTCGGCCGCTCAAGCAGGCAGCTCGACGAAGATTCAGGGAGGCCACAGCGGCACAATGGCTCGGACGATGCAGAGGCGGGCCAGAGGCAGCTATGGAGTAGCAACGGGGCTTGGGCCGTGCGCCCGTGCTGGCAGAGAAGGCAAGGCCCGGCGCGGCCCGGGGCAAAGAGCGGCCGGCTGGCAACAGAGTCCGGGTTGAACGGCGGCTCAGCGAGGAACAGCACAGGGGTGACACTCAAGGTTGCGCGAGGTGTGGTGGTTTGATGTGGCGGCTCAAGACCACAGTGCCGCGCAAGGGCGATGGAGCCCGAGGCCAGGCGGCGGGTTGATGCAGTGCCTTGGAGACGGCGGGTCATGTGCGGTGCAACCGAGGTAAAACCGGACTTTAACGGGCACAGTACAGACGGCCGTGGTGCATACAGGCGGCAGCTCAAGGCGACACTTGAGGCGGAGATGGCTTGAGGAGACACCCTGGCGGCTTGTGACTCACGGGCAGCTTGGAGATAGAACGGCAGCGGCGACTCGCTCAAGACCAGAGGCGGCGGCTCATAGCGGTGTCGCGGTAGCCGCAAACGCGACGACGACTGGTGGCTTGAGGAGGAGTGACAGGGCGGACCGCCGGCGGGGGCATGTCGAAGGCAGGCGGCTTAGAGGCGCGGTTGTAACACACCGGCGGAGCCCGAGGCCGCGGTGAAGGATTGGAGTCGCGGCGACTTGAAGTTCTGGCGGAGGCCGAGTCCACCTCTACTTTCTGAGTTGTGGCCGGTTTGATTTACTCTCGTTCGTGTCTTTCTCCCAGTAGTTGCCTTCATTTTCCCTTTTTTTCATTGATTCCCTCAATCCCAATTTGCAAACAGCACACAATGACTAGGCCAGGATCCCTCGGTTCCTTAATCAATTCAGTTTTGCTGCAGATCAGATCAAACTGACGACTTATTTTTTCCTTCAGCAGATAAGCGCGGTTTTGAATCCATGGCGACTTGACAGCTCTTACTTGATAACAGTTAGAGCAACTTCAATGGGGCGACCCATTTTGTCCGCCGACGTCCGTTTGGTCGGCGCGGACAGAAAAGGCGGCCCAACGCGCCGACCCAAACGGATGCACGTCCACTTTTCGTCTGCCGGCGACCCATTCCTGGCCCATTTTTGAGCCGGATTTGCGTCGGCGCGGACATGCGACGGACGCGCGCATGCTCGCCCTCTCCTTCCTCGGGCCCGCTGGTCTGTTTCACATTGCCCTCCCCCATCTAACAGCAACCCTTGCCGCCCTCCTCCTCCGTTGCCAATGCCGCCACCCATTTTTGCTGGCGACTCTGCCAGCTGCCGGGGCCTCCACATCCGCCTAGCTACACCGCCCACTCCCACGTCGCCCGCCACCGCCGTCTTGCCGCCGGGAGCCGTCTGCTACCCACCCCCCGCGCCCCCCACCACACAGCCGCCCCCGACCAAGAAGCCGCCTCACCGCCCGTCCAGATCCTCACCGGCACGCTCATCGAAAGCCGACACGCTTGTCGGACACCAGCAGGACAGCTAGCTGGTCCGTGTGTGCCGCGACTCCCTTTGCCGGCCGTCTCCTTCACCGACGCCCGCAAGCTGTTCGACAGTTTGCCAAGGTACAAAATGGACTCCGACGATGAGTTTTTTTTTAACAATTTCCTTTGCGACTCCAACGATTCGTCCTCCGATGACGAGGAGGAGATATTGGCTGCCGTGTTGGTCCATCACCACCTCAATAGCCAGCAGCCATTGTTCCGTGGCTCCATTCCGGGCCACCTTTCGGCGTTGAATCGCAACCGAGAGAGCGAGCATTTCCTTCTTTGGAAGGACTACTTTGATACAACAAACCCATTGTTCAAACATCAGAAATTCCGCCGCTGTTTCCGTATGATTAGGCATGTTTTCAACCGTATTAGAGAGGGGGTGGTCGGCTATGATGACCATTTCGAGTGCAAAGAGGATGCCGTTGGCAATATTGGTTTTTCCTTTATCAGAAATGCACTGCCGCCATCCGAATGCTTGCATACGGAGTGCCTAGTGATCTCATTGACGAGTACGTCTGTATGAGTGAATCTACTTGCCTAGAGTCCCTGTATAAGTTCTGCAAGGCTGTTATTGCTGTGTTTGGCCCTGAGTACTTGAGAGAGCCGACTGCTGAAGATACAACTTATTTGTTGGTGATGAATGCCAGCAAGGGATTCCTAGGGATGCTTGGTAGTATAGACTGCATGCATTAGGAGTGGAAGAACTGCCCTTCTGCTTGGCAAGGGCAGTATAAGGGCCATGTCAGGGCTTGCACTGTCATACTTGAGGCCATGGCATCTCAAGATCTCGATCTGGCACTCTTTATTTGGCATGGCCGGATCACACAATGATATCAACGTGCTTCAGCGCTCACTGGTGTTTGCTAGGCTTGGCGAAGGCAACAACCCACCAGTGAACTTTATTGTCAACGGCCACACCTACGACAAAGGATACTATCTGGGTGACGGTATATATCCTCAGTGGACCACTATTGTCAAGACAATACCCAACTGTCAGAGAGAAGAGGAAAAGATTTACCCAAGAGCAAGAGAGTGCTAGGAAGGATGTCGAGCGTGCCTTTGGTGTTTTGCAATCTCGATGGGGCATCGTTCGGTATCCTGCTAATACCTGGAGCACGCAGAAACTATGGGAGGTGATGACTGCTTGTGTGATCATGCATAATATGATTGTAGAAGACGAGCGCCCGGAACATCTGTATGATTAAGGGTTTCAGTTTCAGGGTGAGAATGTTGTGCATGAGCATGGAGTAGAGACAATGTTTGAACAATTCACCCAATTTCAGAAACTCACGTGCAACTGAAAAATGATTTGGTTGAGCATATGTGGGCTCATGATGGCAACCAATAGATGTATCTTCTTTTATTCGTTTGCAAAACTATGTGAGAGCTATGTGAGACCTTTTTATTTTCATTTGGCTTGTAATAAACTGCGCTATTTTATTCGGTCCAAAACGATTTTAGTTTGAACTATGCAATCATGCAAAAAAAATAAGGGGGCCAAGCAGCCACGCCGGCACATATGGGTCGGTGCGTTGGGCGCCCTGCCGACCCATATCAAAACAGGGCAGACGCCGGGCGGGCGGCCGACCCAAACGGACAAAAAGCGGACGAAATGCCGTTCGTTTGGGTTGCCCCATTGGAGTTGCTCTTACAGATCGAAACCTGACGTGCCAACAAAATAGACTGATGCAAAAAATTCCATCCTCGGCGACTTGTGATTCAACTGCTCGCTCAGACGAACAGTCGGTTGACTCATCTTGAACTCAAATATTGCACTGTCAGAATCAAAGTTGACCAGCGAATTGCGAACCTCTTGGTTCCCGAGATGGATCCCTTCAAGAACTCAACACCACCGTGCGAGGCCCCACGGTGGGCGCCAACTGTCGTGCATTTGTCACGGCAGATGTCCTTAGTGTGAGGACTTAGTCATAGGCCTACGCATCTATGTGGTAGCTTGAGAGGGGTTGAGTGGGACGAGAGATGCAAGGTTTTTTACCCAGGTTCGGCCCCTCACGGTGGAGGTAAAAGCCTACATCCTGCTTCATTGATATTGATCATGGTGCTCACAATTACAAGGGTGTTCTTTCGCTACCTCTACATCGAGAGCTATTGATTTGTCCGTCCCAACTTGTGAAACTTGTCCCTCTTGGGGTGCCATGTCCCTCCTTATATAAGTTGGAGGGGTGGGTTACATGTGGAGTCCTAGTAGGACTAGGGCTATTCTATTACAAGTGGAATCCTAGTCTTGCTTCTTGCTTCCCTTGTAAGAGAAATATTCCTTATGCCCTTCCTCTTAAGCCGGCCTTCCATGAGCCGCTTTCTGGGCCACTGGGTCTTGTCGCTCCTCTGACCCGCCTGCCGGGTCACTAATGAACCGTCAACTCTGGGTGGGTTACTAGTCAGTCGCCGGGTCAGGGCGGGTCACCAGTGAGTCGCCAAGTCCGGCCGGGTCATACATCCGGTCGGGTTACATCGCGGGGTATATCCTCGACATACGTGACAAGTGGTTCTCAGCAAGGTATTCTCTGCAAGTACTGAAAGTAGCACTGACATTTAGTTTTGTAGCAACTTGATTCGTATCAAGTAATACGTAGCATGAGTAACAAATGAGCAGCAAGGTGGCCCAATTCTTTTATGGCAAAGGACAAGCCGGGAAGTTCTCTTATATAAAGCAAAGCATTATCAAGGACACATGGGAATTCCCGTCTAGTCACGTTCATCATGTTTAGTTTATTCGCATTCACTACTTTGATATGCGGGTGGACCAGTGCTAGGGTGTTGTTCTTACTTGAACAAGCAACCCTCTTATGATTACCCCCTCTCGCAAGCATCTGCAACTATGAAAGAAGAATTAAGATAAACCTAACCATAGCATGGAACATATGGATCCAAATCAGCCCCTTATGGAATAACGCGTAAACTAGGGTTTAAGCTTCTGTCACTCTCGCAACCTAATATGTCTCCAACGTATCTATACTTTTTTATTGTTCCATGCTATTATAGTATCAATCTTGGATGTTTTGTATGCATTTACATGTCATTATATATCTTTTTTTGGGACGAACCTATTAACTTAGTGCCAAGTGTGAGGTGTTTTTTTGCATGTTTTTGGTTTTCTAGAATATCAGCACCAAACGAAGTCCAAATGGCACGAAACTTTTTGGAGATTTTTTCTGGACATAAGAGACCCTGTAAGCTTCGGGAGAGGGCCAAAAGATGAATGAGTGGCCCACGAGGCACTAGTGCATACCCAGGGGGTGGGTGCGCCCTGGTGGTTTGTGGGGCCCACGAGCGTCCATTTGACCTTATTCTGCCTCTAGAAATTCTCTAAAATTTTAAAACCAACAGAGAGCCACCCAAAACACTTTTTCCCGCCTCCACAAGGTTCTGTTCTCGTAAGATCCCATCTCGAGGAATTTTCCTGTACTCTGCCGGAGGGGGGGATCAACCACGGAGGGGCTCTACATCAACCTTGCTGCCCTTCCACGTGTGAGTAGTTTACCACAGACATACAGGTCCATAGCTAGTCGCTAGATAGCTTATTCTCTGTCTTTGATCTTCAATACAATGTCTCCTTGAAGTTCTTGGACATCTATTCGATGTAATCACTTTTTGTGGTGTGTTTATTGGGATGCAATGAACTGTGAGTCTATGATCAGATTATCCATGAATATTATTTGAGTCATTTTTGAACTCTTTTATGCATGATTATTATAGCTTTGTATTTCTCTCCGATCTATTGATTTGGTTTGGCCAACTAGATTGATTTTTCTTGCAACCAGAGAGGTGCTTTGTAATGGGTTCAATCTTGCGCTAGTCTATATCCTAGTGATAGAAAGGGACAAGACACATATTTGTATTGTTGCCATTAAAGATAAAAAGATGGGGTTTATTCATGTGTGAGTTTACTTTGTCTACATCATGTGATCTTGCTTAAGCCGTTACTCCGATCTGTTCTTTATGAACTTAATACGTTAGATGCATGATGGATAGTGGTCGATGTGTGGAGTAATAGTAGTAGATGCAGGCAGGAGTCAGTCTACTTGTCTCGGACATGATGCCTATATACATGATCATTGCCTTGGATATCATCATGATTATTCGATTTTCTATCAATTGCCCAACAGTAATTTGTCTTCCCACTGTATGCTATGTTCAAGAGAGAAACCTCTAGTGAAAACTATGGCCCCCGGGTCTGCTTTTTATATACTAAAATCCCAAAAATACTTTGCTGCAATTTTATTTATTTTCTTTATTTTGTCTTTTAGCTATCTATCTATCACTATGAGATTTGATCATTGCAATTAACCGCTGAGTGATTGACAATCCCTTGTTTGCCTTGGGTGCAAGTTTTTGTTATTTTGTGTGCAGGTACTATTGATGAGGTGTTGCTTGTTTCTCCTACTAGATTGATAACCTTGGTTCTTAATTGCACTACAAGAAAAGACACATCCATGACATGACATTTTGGGCCGAATGAATTTTTTTCCCTGTCATGCTTATGACACTTCTATGACTATAATTATGACAAAACCCGGTATCATCATAGATGTGCTGGGCTCCTACTTCTATGACAAAAAATCATGACACAAAATGGGCTTTTCATCCTAGGCGGGTCGGAGACGCAGCTACATGACGTTCTTTGGGCCGTCCATGATGGAGCAAACTGTGGTAGAAGTGAGGGCGAGGAAAATATCAGGGAGTTCCCGGTTATGGTGGGTGGTCGGGGCCAAGCGATGCACAGAGGGATTGCATGTTTCTCTCATACACGTACGCACGTGGGTGTGAGGCATTGGCTCTAACTGAACCCGAGCGAGGCATTCACCTACTAAACCCGAGCGATTGCTCTGGCTACGCGTTACTGAACCCGAGCAATCAATCGATCCATGGTTGTTAACTGAACCTAATCGAGCGATTCCTTCGCTACTGCTGCTAACATAAGCTGATCGAACCTGCTTCCTCTTGATGAACAGTGGGTGTTGTTGGGGGTTGGATGAACAGTTCCCAGCGGGGGTTGGATGAACAGGACCCCGTGGTAGTATAGGCCGTTGCCGCTGGATGAACAGGACCCCGATTGATCGAGCTGGTTGGGGTGGATGAACAAGACCCCGTGGAGGGCTGGTTGAACAGTAGCCGGTGGAGGGTTGGATGAACAGTAGCCCGTGGAGGTCTGGTTGAATAGTAGCCGGTGGAGGTTGGATGAACAGGAGCCCGTGGATGAACAGTAGCTGGTGGAGGCAGGAGGGAGACGCCATGGATGAACAGTCGCAGGTGGAGGCTAGAGGAGGTCGACGATGGATGAACAATAGCCCGTGGAGGCTAGAGCAAGGCGGTAGATGGTGGACGAACAGTAGCCTGTGGAGTCCCATTTTACGGTACGCCACACCCCTCCCGATGAAAAGGACCCCCATTTCGACCATAGGAGGTCGAAGTGAAGTTTGTTTCCTTTGTTTTGCGGTATGACACATCCCTCCAAATCAACAGGACGTCGTTTCGACCGTAGGACGTCGAAGAGAAGTCCGTTTCCTCCGTTTTGTGGTATGCCAGGCCCCTCCCGATGAACAGGATCCCGTTTCGACCGTAGGCGGTCGAACAGAAGGCCGTTGGCTCCCAATGAACAGGACGCATTCCATTGCCTCCCGATGAACACGACACAATTTCTCCTTTTCGACCCGTGAAAGGATCGATAAGGTTGACTAGAGGGGGGGGGTGAATAGGCAACTAACAATTTTAGATTTTCTTGACCAATTTAAACTTAGCATCAAAGTAGGTTGTCTAGATGTGCAACTAGGTAAACAACCTATATGATGTAACAACAACAAGCATACAAGCAAGCTAGGGATACAACACAAAATAAGCTTCGACAAGTAAAGGTAAGTTATAACCAATAGCAGAGCCGATGGAGACGAGGATGTGTCACGGAAGTTCCTCCCTTTGAGAGAAAGTACATCTCTTATGTCTGCTAGAACTACGTCGGTATTTCCCCAAAGAGGAAGGGATGATGCAGTATAGCGATGGTAGGTATTTCCCTCAGTGATGAGATCAAGGTTATCGAACCAGTAGGAGAACCTCCTCACACCATGTAAACAATACCTGCACACAAATAACAAATACTCGCAACCAACGTGTTAATGGGGTTGTCAATCCCTTTCGGGTACGACGCATCAAGATAGGCAAATAACATGAGGTAAAAGTGGTAGATAGGACAAATAGACCGCGGAATAAATAAATTGCAGCAAGGTATTTTTGGTTTAATATATCTAAAAATAAATGCAAAGGAAATAGATCGCAAAGGCAAATATGATGAAAAGAGACCCGGGGGCCGTAGGTTTCACTAGTGGCTTCTCTCGAGAAAAATAGCAAACGGTGGGAAAACAATTACTCTTGGGCAATTGATAGAACTTCAAATAATCATGACGATATCCAGGCAATGACCATTATATAGGCATCACGTCCAATATTAGTAGACTAACTCCTGCCTGCATCTACTACTATTACTCTACACATCGACCGCTATCCAGCATGCATCTAGTGTATTAAGTTCATGGAGAAACGGAGTAATGCAATAAGAATGATGACATGATGTAGACAAGATCTATTTATCTATTTACTTTGATATAGACCACATTGATGACCCACAAGTATAGGGGATCTATCGTAGTCCTTTCGATAAGTAAGAGTGTCGAACCCAACAAGGAGCAGAAGGAAATGACAAGCGATTTTCAGTAAGGTATTCTCTGCAAGCACTGAAATTGTAGGTAACAAATAGTTTTGTGAGAAGATAATTTGTAACGGGTAACAAGCAATGAAAGTAAATAAGGTGCAGCAAGGTGGCCCAATCCTTTTCGTAACAAATGACAAGCCTGGACAAATTCTTATAATGAGAAAAGTGCTCCCGAGGACACATGGGAATTATCGTCAAGCTAGTTTTCATCACGCTCATATGATTCGTGTTCGTTACTTTGATAATTTGATATGTGGGTGGACTAGTGCTTGGGTACTGCCCTTTCTTGGACAAGCATCCCACTTATGATTAACCCCTATTGCAAGCATCCGCAACTACAAAAGAAGTATTAAGGTAAACCTAACCATAGCATGAAACTAGTGGATCCAAATCAGCCCCTTACGAAGCAACGCATAAACTAGGGTTTAAGCTTCTGTCACTCTAGCAACCCATCATCTACTTATTACTTCCCAATGCCTTCCTCTAGGCCCAAATAATTGTGAAGTGTCATGTAGTCGACGTTCACATAACACCACTAGAGGAGAGACAACATACATCTCATCAAAACATCGAACGAATACCAAATTCACATGACTACTAATAGCAAGACTTCACCCATGTCCTCAGGAACAAACGTAACTACTCACAAAGCATATTCATGTTCATGATCAGAGGAGTATTAATATGCATTAAGGATCTGAACATATGATCTTCCACCAAGTAAACCAATGCTCATCAACTACAAGGAGTAATCAACACTACTAGCAACCCACAAGTACCAATTTGTGGTTTTGATACAAGATTGGATACAAGAGATGAACTAGGGTTTTGAGAGGAGATGGTGCTGGTGAAGATATTGATGAAGATTGACCCCCTCCCGATGAGAGGATCATTGGTGATGACGATGGTGATGATTTCCCCCTCCCGAAGGGAAGTTTCCCCGGCAGAACAGCTCCGCCGGAGCCCTAGATTGGTTCCGCTAAGGTTCCGCCTCGTGGCGGCGGATTTTCGTCCCGTAAGCTTGCTTATGATTTTTTCCAGGGTAAAAGACTTCATATAGCAGAAGATGTGCACCGGAGGGCCACCAGGGGGCCCACGAGACAGGGGGCGCACCCAGTAGGGGTGGGCGCGCCCCCACCCTCGTGGCCAGGGTGTGGCCCCCTCTGGTACTTTCTTTGCTCAATAATTCTTATTAATTCCAAAAATGACTTCGGTGGAGTTTCAGGATTTTTGGAGATGTGCAGAATAGGTTTCCAATATTTGCTCCTTTTCCAGCCAGAATCCCTGCTGCCGGCATTCTCCCTATTCATGATAAACCTTGTAAAATAAGAGAGAATAGCCATAAGTATTGTGACATAACGTGTAATAACAACCCGTAATGCAATAAGTATCGATACAAAAGCATGATGCAAAATGGACGTATCAACTCCCCCAAGCTTAGACCTCGCTTGTCCTCAAGCGGAAGCCGATATCAAAAAGTATGTCCACTTGTTTAGAGATAGAGGTGTCGATAAAAATAAAATATGAACATGAGGGCATCATGATCATTCTTATAACAACAACATATATAGATTTTGTCATATGATTTCTTATGCTCAAGTAACAATCTACTCACAATGTCAAGTATGGTTCAGAAACTTCATTGAGAACTAGCAAACTAAAATCTTAGCCATTGAAGCAATTGCAATTTATCATAACATCGGGAAGAGTCAAGAATAGAGCTTGTCAGCAAGTCCACATACTCAACTATCATATAGTCTTCTACAATTGCTAACACTCATGCAATACTTATGGTTATGGAGTTTTAATCGGACACTGAGAAAGATAGGGGCTTATAATTTTGCCTTCCAACGTATTCACCTTTGGGTGATGTCAACAATAATAGTTCATGCTAACTTACATCCAATTGGATATATATCAGGATCTTTCCAACACGAGGTGCTTGCCAAAGGATGAAAAAGGGAAAGGTGAAAATCACCTTGACTCTTGTATATAGTAAAAGACATGAAGTAAAGGATAGGCCCTCCGCAGAGGGAAGCAGAGGTTGTCATGTGCTTTTATGGTTGGATGCACAAAATCTTAATGCAAAAGAATGTCACTTTATATTGCCACTTGTGATATGAACCTTTATTATGCAGTCCGTCGCTTTTATTACTTCCATATCACACGATCGTATAAAGTTTATTTTCTCCGCACTAATAAGTCATACATATTTAGAGAGCAATTTTTATTGCTTGCAACATGACAACTTACTTGAAGGATCTTACTCAATCCATAGGTAGGTATGGTGGACTGTCATGGCAAAAACTGGGTTTAAGGATATTTGGAAGCACAAGTAGTATCTCTACTTGGTGCAAGGATTTTGGCTAGCATGAAGGGGAAAGGCAAGCTCAACATATAGGAGCGATCCATGACAATATACTTTAACTAAGATGTGAGAAAACATAACCCATTACATTGTCTTCCTTGTCCAACATCAACTCTTTAGCATGTCATACTTAATGAGTGCCCATAATTATAAAAGATGTCCAAGATATTATATTTATATGTAAGAACCTCTCTTTCTTTATTACTTCCTATTAATTGCAACGATGACCAAAACTATGTTTGTCAACTCTCAACAACTTTTATGCCTCATACTCTTTATATGTGAAGTCATTGCTATCCATAAGATCAATATGAACTATTTTATTCTTTTTATTCTTTCTAATTTCTCAAGATCATAGCAAGATAGGAAAGCCCTTGACTCAACACTAATCTTTATTATAGATAGCTCACGGACTCGATTACATAAAGGATCAGAAAGCAAAACTCAAAACTAATTCATACCAAAACTTCAATCTACTAGATCTAGATATTACTAAAAGGATCGAACTAAGTAAAACGGTAAAGATAGGAGTGTGATGGTGATACGATACCGGGGCACCTCCCCCAAGCTTGGCAGTTGCCAAGGGGAGTGCCCATACCCATGTGATTATGTCTCCTTCTTTAGAGTTGGGGTTGTGATCTTCTTGGCGATGATGCCCCTTAGGATACGATTCTCCTCCTCGAGCTTATTTACTTGTTGCTTGAGGTCCATATTTTCCTCGCGGAGCTTGACCGTGACAGCTAAAGCTCCTTTTACCCAAGGATGATGCATAGCTTTTGGAGAACAAGTGACACTCTTTTTCATATTTTCATAAAAAAAGAAATTTAACATTGGAAGGGATGCCCGAGTTTGGAATAGCTGAGCTCTGTAGTTCCCCCATCATGAATCCTGCTTGGAAGCGAGAGGTAACTTCTTGATCCTCCTCCATGGCATCTATCCTTTTCAAATTGGCCTCCATCTCATCCTCTGTTGATGGCCCAAAGTGATAAGCATCGCTGTTTGCTCTTGGACCTGGCGTCGGGTGGGACACCCGACTCTCCCCGACTGACTCTTGAGAAGACATCTTGCTCTAAATTTGTAACAGAAACAACTCGAAACAAAGACAAAAGATTTTTTGCGTGATACGGTGGTCAAAATCTCTGGGAGATTATATAATGAATTTTTACCGACCAAAAGAAGTATTGTGAAAGAAAATGGAGTCCGGAGAGCACACAAGCTGCCCACGAGGCAGGGGCACGCCCAGTAAGGGTGGGCGCGCCCTCCACCCTCGTGGAGGCCTCGTGTCCTTCCCGGATTACCTCTTGCTTTCTAAATTCTTAAATATTCCAAAACAGAGAAAAATTGCCATTAGAACTGTTTTGGAGTTGGTTTACTTACCGTACCACATATATTCCTTTTCAGAGTCTGAAACGTTCTGGAAAGTGTCCCTTATGTATTCCTTCGGGGTTACGGTTTTAATAATATTAGTTTCAACATTTATAGGATTACTTGAGATATAATGTTTGATTCTTTGACCGTTCACCACCTTTGGATTTGTGCCTTTGAAATTGTTGATTTTTATGGCCCCGAAACGGTAGACCTCCTCGATAACGTAAGGACCTTCCCATTTAGAGAGAAGTTTTCCTGCAAAAAATCTTAAACGAGAGTTGAATAGCAACACATAATCACCTACGTTAAACTCACACTTTTGTATCCTTTTGTCATGCTATCTTTTAACTTTTTCTTTAAACAGCTTCGCATTCTCATTGGGTTCTCCATTCATCAAGTGAGCTAGTGTCAAATAACCTCTTCTCACCGGCAAGTTCGAAATCATAGTTGAGCTCTTTAATAGCCCAATATGCCTTATGTTCAAGTTCGAGAGGTAAGTGACATGCTTTTCCATAAACCATCTTATACGGAGACATAACCATAGGATTTTTATATGCAGTTCTATAGGCCCATAATGCATCACCAAGTTTCTTGGACCAATTCTTTCTAGATCTATTGACAGTCTTTTGCAAAATTAATTTGAGCTCTCTATTACTCAATTCTACTTGACCACTAGACTGTGGGTGATAAGGAGATGCAATTATATGATTAACATCATACTTAGCAAGCAATTTACGAAAAGCACCATGAATAAAATGTGAACCACCATCAGTCATTAAGTATCTAGGGACTCCAAACCTCGGAAAAATAACTTCTTTAAGCATCTTAATAGAGGTGTTATGATCAGCACTACTAGTTGGAATAGCTTCTACCCACTTAGTAACATAATCAACAACAACTAAAATATGTGTATATCCATTAGAGGAAGGAAAAGGTCCTATATAATCAAAGCCCCAAACATCAAATGGTTAAATAACAAGAGTATAATTCATAGGCATTTCTTGACGTCTACTAATATTACCAATTCTTTGACATTCATCACAAGACAAGACAAACTTACGGGAATCTTTGAAGAGAGTAGGCCAATAAAAGCTGGATTGCAATACCTTATGTGCAGTTCTATTTCCAGCGTGGTGTCTGTTGGTGTCGAAACCGGCGGATCTCGGGTAGGGGGTCCTGATCTGTGCGTCATAGGCTGATGGTAACAGGAAGCAAGGGACACAATGTTTACCCAGGTTCGGGCCCTCTCGATGGAGGTAAAACCCTTCTTCCTGCTTGATTAATATTGAAGATATGAGTAGTACAAGAGTAGATCTACCACGAGATCATAGAGGCTAAACCCTAGAAGCTAGCCTATGATGATTATGATTGTAATTGTGATCGGCCTTCTAAGGACCAACCTCTCCGATTTATATAGACACCGGAGAGGGCTAGGGTTTACATGGAGTCGGTTACAAGGAAGGAAATACAATATTCGGATCGCCAAGCTTGTCTTCCACGCAAAGGAGAGTCCCATCCGGACACGAGACAGAGTCCTGAGTCTTGTATCTTCATGCTCCAATAGTCCGGACGATGTAGATAGTCCGGCTGTCCGGATACCCCCTAATCCAGGACTCCCTCAGTAGCCCCTGAACCAGGCTTCAATGACGATGAGTCTGGCGCGCAGTCTTGTTTTCGGCATTGCAAGGCAGGTTCCACCTCCGAATACTCCAAAGTACTTGTTAAGACGAATAGTGTCCGGCTTCTCATCAATGTTGTACTCCTCGGCTTTAGTGCCTCAATAATGACCATTTCCACATGTCGAGCGAATGCGAGGAGCCGAGGCATTTTTGCATTTGCCACCCTCGATCCTTCGGGCTAGCCGTCTATTTGAAGATACGGGGATTCTCAGATCCAAACCCCACTCTCCCCCCCTCGAGCAAGCATCCAATAGAGCGCTCCAGAAAAACCATTCCAGCATGGCCGGTCGTCACAGCTCTTCTGCTCGCTCTCCTCGCTCCAAGCCGGGGGACTGGGAAGAGTGTTCAGTTCCTCGCTGCTCTGGCAATGATATTGTCCGATTTATACAAAGGAGAAGAGGAAGAATTCCTCCACCTTAAACCGCGGGATGGATTCTCCATGTACAACCCCCCAAACTGGGTAAGTCATCATTCCTTTCCCCGCTTCACTTATTGTGGCGTTCTTTGCTAAGGTTATCTACCTCGATATTTCCGAGCAGGAACTAAGAAGGTCCGTAGAAGGAATCTCCAGCCCTTCCCCGCAGCCAGAGGACCCCGGGAGGGCCCTAGATCTAGGACTCGAAGAAGATCCGGATATCACCATGGAGCTTGTCAACGGGATATTTTATCAGGCGAGCTGCGATGGCGCCTCAGTGGCTATTATCGCCGATTATCCCAGACTGCTACCTACGTCGCGTGTAAGACATGCCGAAAACTCTATCCTCCGAAGAGGACTCCTTCCTGATGTCATGCCTTACCCCTGAAGTGTCATGTTTTTGCAGAGATGATGGTCGGAGCGCGGGGCCGAGCCCCTAGGGACCCGTCGACCACAGGCGTCCGGATCGGGCAGGCTCAAGAGGAAGGCAGTTAGGGTCGAAATGCCGCTACAGAGGTAAGGCAAAAACCTGTCTTGCAATTATTGTATTGGAAGTATAACAACGCCCTTCGTGTCCTGGCAGGAAGAGGAGTAGCCGGACTATATCTGGGGATCCTGCCAATCTCGCCTCCACTAGCCGGATTCCAGAACCGGCTTCGAGAGAGGAGGCGGACGTGGGGCCGACGCCGCGCAGTTCTCCAATAGAGGATGCATATATGCTCTCCGCAACGAATTCCGAAGTAGAGAGCACCATGAATCACCAGCACCGACGGGCCGTACTTCGCAACAACATCTTTTCCGAAGAGGCATTTAATGCTTTCAATTCGGGAGACGCATATATCCGAGCTGCTCAAGGTGGGCTTGCCCGAGTGATGGACCAGTATACCAAAGATATACGGGTATGTAAGTTTGATAAGCATGTATAGCAGTAGCCCCTGAGACTTGAAATTGTTGGAACAGCTGTTTTAAGGATCAATTTATGCACAGGTCTTTGTAGATAAGAATGAGCAATTGTCACGGGAGCTGGAGGAGTGCAAGGCTTAGCTGAGGGCCACTGTTGCCAAGTTAGAGGAATCCCAGAAGGCCTCATCTGGTAACATTTGTCTCAATTGTACGAAGATGCACCAGTTAGTAAGTGGCTGGTATGACAAGTCTAACAGAAAATTCTGCAGACAACCCCGGGGTAAATCCGGAGGGTGTAAGGGATGATGAGTCGCATCTCCAAAGGCAGCTAAAGGCTGGTGAGCGCATTCTTACGCAAGTTAGGTAGGAGAAGAACAATCTTCTAGATGCCAATATTCGGCTGGACGTGGAATTAAAAGACGTCCGTGCTCAGCTGGCGGACTCCGTGAAGGAAAACAAGAGGCTTCGACGTGGCATTTATGGTAAGTGCCTGGACGAACTGTAGTACAGCTCGGCGAAGAAGCATATTAAAAGAATGTTGCTTGCAGGAATGCTAACAGGCCGTCCTAAGGAGGAGATGCCCTCATTTGCTAGCGATTTACTGCAAGAACTCTCATAGCTGCACGAGCGAGCTCGGCAAGTGATGCAGGGTGTTGCTCAGGCCTTGTGGCCATCAAGCTTCCTGCCGAATGGCATGGGGGAGCTTGTGGATATGCTTCAAGGAGCACGGTGGCGCTTCCAATTGTGGAAGGTGTCAGCCTGCCGGCAAGGTGCAAGAGAAGCCTGGGCTATGGTGAAGACGCGCTACACAAAGCTGGATCCGAAACATATGGCCGAAGTCGGACCGGCGGGGCCAGATGGGCAAGAAATTCCCGTTAGTCTGGTGTATGACCAGGTAGCGTTAGCCGCAAAGTATTCCCAACAGGATTGTAAGCTAGATAGCCTGTTGGATGGTATAGAGGAGGAATATAGTCAGTCCAAGTGACTGTGTAAATCAATGTACATTAGTATTCCCTAGCCGGATTAAAATCATTTGTCACGGCGGACCTTTTTGCTTCAGCCCCCGGATCCTACAGTCTGGGGTGTTTCCGAATACCCGCTCAATTATTTAGAACCGGGGTATGCGTGGAAACCAGGCATAGGGGTCATAAGTGCTTGAACAGACAAGTACCCAACTAGTTATGTTATATTACATGGATAGTAAGAAACATCTTCCAGGGAGAATAGTTCCGTTAGGTGTTCCTTTCCCTGGGTACGCATGCGACGATGCACATGTCCGGACTACAAACAAAGGCGCAGGATACAAAACTTGTGGGGATTTACGTTGTAATAAATTAATACATCTTTTGTTCACCGACCGAATATTCTCTTAAGGACGCTAGCTTTCGGCTTCACCCAGTCTGAGGTACACATCCGGCTGAACCGGCAGTAACAATCGCAGAGGTGCTCCCCTTATGCCCTAGCTGAATTAACGGGAATGTAGGGCATAAACACAAGAGCCAGGCAACCCAGCTTGGCCACATCTTAAGTCATATCGATACATATAATGGTGAAGAAAAGGCACATATGGAAAAAGAAACACATATGTGATGGGCAAAAAGCTTTTAGAGTAATTATTTTTAGCTTCCATATAGGAAGCCCCCAGGTATTGCTTACACACATAGTGCGGCCGGAGTGATCCGGAAGTCTGTACTATATTAAATACTTTGTATGAAGAGAAAAAAGGCCGAGAAAGGAAAAGGGAGGGAGCATAATTAAAAAAGGAGGAGGTAAGGAGATGAACACTGAGTTCAGCGCTAGGCGTAGAATCTTTGGAGTCTAGCCGCGTTCCATGGGTTCGGCTCGAGTCTGTTATTGGATGCATTACGTAAGCGGTACGCTTCGCCGGTGAGAACTTTGTCAATGACGAAGTGACCTTCCCACTTGGGTTTGAGCTTGTCCTTCTTCTTTTCCGGTAGGCGTAGAACAAGTTCGCCAATATTATAAGTTTTGGCCCGCACTTCTCTGCTTTGGTACCATCGAGCCTGCTGCTGATAGAATGCGAAGCGGGATTTTGCGACGCCGCGCTCCTCCTCCAGGGCATCCAATTATCCTGCTGATCTAACTCGGCTTCCTTCTCTTCGACATGCGTACACGTGGCGAATCGTGTATTATGTCATAGGGTAGTACTGCTTCTGCGCCGTACACCATAAAAATGGTGTATATCCGGTGGTGCGATTCGGCGTGGTCCACAGCCCCCAGAGTACAGATTCGAGCTCCTTGACCCAGTGCGTGTCCGACTCTGTCAAGGATCACACTAGTCTGGGTTTAATGCCGCTCATGATGAGACCATTTGCCCGTTCGACCTGGCCGTTTGTTTGAGGATGGTAGACGGAAGCGTACTCAAGCTTAATGCCCATTTTGCCGCACCAAGCTTTCACTTCATCGGCTATGAAATTTGAGCCATTATCAGTGATGATGCTGCGAGGGACACCGTATCGGTGTACGACCCCGGATATGAAGTCTATTACTGGTCCGGATTCGGCCGTTTTGACTGGTTTGGCTTCTATCCATTTGGTGAACTTGTCCACCATGACCAATAAGTATTTTTTTCTTATAGCTTCCCCCTTTAAGAGGTCTGACCATATCCAGCCCCCAGACCGCAAAGGGCCAAGTTATGGGGATTGTTTGGAGAGCGGTAGGGGGCATATGACTCTGATTGGCAAAGAGCTGGCAACCGACGCAGTGTTGGACAAGGTCCTGTGCGTCTGCTCGGGACGTCAGCCAGTAGAAGCCTGTACGAAAGGCCTTGCTGAATAATGCTCGAGCCACGGCGTGATGGCCGCCCAGTCCGGCATGGATTTCAGCCAAGAGCTGCCACCCTTCCTCTTCGGAGATGCACCTTTGGGGCACTCCGGTCGCACTTTTCTTATAGAGTTCCCCTTCATGGACTTTGTAAGCTTCAGAACGCCGGACGATGCAGCGTGCTTCATTTTGGTCTTCGGGGAGCTCCTGCCTATTTAGGTAGGCCAAGAAAGGCTCAGTCCATGGGGCGATTACATCCATGATTTCGTGGGCCGAAGATGTTATTTCGGTGGTAGAGCCTCCGATTATGTTTGATAGTTCGGAATCTGGGGATGTATTTGTATCCGTGCTAGTATTGCCGGACTCCCCTTCCCATACCACGGATGGCTTGAACAGCCTTTCCAGGAATATGTTAGGTGGGACAGGGTCGCGTTTAGCGCTGATGCGGGCAAGGATGTCTGTCGCTTGATTGTTTTCTCGAGCCACATGGTGGAATTCGAGCCCCTTGAACCGAGCTGACATTTTGAGGACGGCATTACGGTAGGCTGCCATTTTCGGATCCTTGGCATCAAAGTCTTCGTTTATTTGTGATATTGCAAGGTTTGAATCCCCGCGCACCTCTAGGCATTGAATGCCCATAGAGACTACCATCCGAAGATCGTGCAACAGAGCCTCGTATTCGGCTGCATTGTTGGAGTCTGTGTATAATATTTGGAGGATGTACTGGACCGTGTCTCCGGTGGGAGACGTCAGGACTACACCTGCTCCCAATCCGGCCAGCATTTTAGAGCCGTCGAAGTGCATGGTCCAGTTAGAGTACGCGCCGTACTCTTTAGGGAGTTCGGCTTCTGTCAATTCGGCGACAAAGTCAACTAGTACTTGCGACTTGATGGCCCGCCATGGCTTGTATGTTATGTCGAACAGAAGGAGCTCGATGGCCCATTTAGCGATCCGGCCCGTAGCGTCGCGGTTATTTATTATATTGTTGAGTGGTACTTCGGAGGCCACCGTAATCGAACACTCTTGAAAATAGTGTTGTAGCTTTCGGGATGCCATGAAGACCGCGTATGCTATTTTTTGATAGTGTGGGTATCGGGATTTGCATGGGGTGAGGACCGTGGATACGTAATAAACCGGCTTCTGTAGCGGGAATTTGTATCCGTCAACCTCTCGTTCGACGACGAGGGCTGCGCTTACAACTTGATGTGTTGCAGATATGTACAGCAGCATGGGCTCGCCGATATTTGGTGCTATTAGGACTGGATTATTGGCCAATAAGGTCTTTATTTCGTCGAGTCCGGCCGCGGCTGCATCCATCCACACAAAGTGTTCGGTGCGCTGGAGAAGGCGGTAAAGAGGTAATGCCTTTTCTCCTAACCTGGAGATAAAGCGGCTTAAAGCAGCCACACATCCAGCTAGTTTCTGGATGTGCTTGAGGTCTGTTGGTATAGCCAACTGCGATAGAGCTCAGATTTTTGCCGAATTCGCTTCAATTCCTCTATTGGAAATGATGAAGCCCAGCAGTTTTCTAGAGGGGACGCCGAAAACGCATTTTTCCGGGTTCAGCTTGATGTCGTATGTTCGGAGGTTGTCGAACGTAAGCCTGAAGTCATCTATGAGGGTTTCGACATGTCTTGTTTTTATGACCACGTCGTCCACATATGCCTCCACTGTTTTGCCGATTTGCTTTTCCAGGCATGTTTGAATCATGCATTGATAGGTTGCGCCGGCATTCTTAAGCCCGAAAGGCATAGTGTTGAAGCAGAAAGGGCCATATGGCGTTATGAAAGCTGTTGCAACTTGGTTAGACTCTGTCATCTTTATTTGATGGTATCCAGAGTATGCGTCGAGGAAACACAGTGAGTCGTGTCCCGCTGTGGCGTCGATGATTTGATCGATGCAAGGGAGGGGAAAGGGATCCTTGGGGCAAGCCTTGTTGAGGTCTTTGAAGTCGACGCATAGGCGCCGGGATTTGTCCTTCTTTGGTACCATTACCAGGTTTGCCAGCCAATCCGGATGCTTGATATCTCTGATGAATCCGGCCTCGAGTAGCTTGGCTAGCTCTTCCCCCATGGCTTTCCGTTTGGGCTCTGAAAACCGCCTTAGAGTCTGCTTGACAGGTTTGTATCCTTTTAATATGTTGAGGCTGTGTTCAGCCAATCTGCGTGGGATGCCTGGCATGTCCGATGGGTGCCAGGCAAAAATGTCCCAATTCTCACTTAAGAAGTCTCGCAGTGCAGCGTCCATTGCGGGGCTCAACCGTGTCCCGATGGAAGCTGTCTTCATGGGGTCTGTTGGATGGACTTGGAATTTGACTATCTCGTCTGCGGGTTTAAATGAGGTGGACTTGGGTCGCTTGTCGAGTATCACGTCGTCCCTGTCCACGGTGTCATGCAGTGTTGTCAATTCTTCGGCTGCTAGGGCTTCGGATAATGCTTCCAAGGCTAGTGCTGCGGTTTTGTTTTTGGCGCGGAGTGCGACGTCCGGATCACTGGCTAGAGTGATGATTCCATTGGGTCCGGGCATTTTAAGCTTCATGTACCCGTAATGGGGTATAGCTTGAAAGCTCATGTAAACGCGTCCCGCCCTAGAAGGGCGTGGTATCCGCTGCTGAAAGGAGCCACTTGGAATGTAATCTCTTCGCACATGTAATTCTCCAGGGTGCCGAATACCACATCGAGTGTGATTTTTCCCGCACACCGTGCTTCCCGACTAGGGATAATTCCCCTGAAGGTTGTGCCGCTTTGTTCAATGTGGCTTTTATCAATTTCCATCTTTTTGAGTGTTTCTTCGTAGATCAAGCTTAATCCGCTTCCGCCGTCCATGAGTACTTTTGTGAGCCAAAAGCCCTCCACTATTGGGCTAAGGACCAGAGCGGCTGGCACCCGGACGGTCTGGAATTGAGGTTCATCACTGGCATTGAAAGTTATAGCAGTGTCATTCCACAGACTTATTTTTGCCACATGGCAGATTCCACCGGGGCTCCAATGAGCTCGCTTGCGCCTATTGTTTGAGGCAAAAGTCTCAAAGACTGTTAGTACCATATTGTGTTCTTTGGCGGGATGTCGTTCTGCTTTATGGCTTACAAGGAGATCCTCGTCACTTTTTGCTACCTGCCGGAGTATCCAACATGCCCTAAGGCTATGGGTTGGTGTTGTGTCCGGCGTACTATGGAGCTTACATGGCCCATTGAGCCATTCTTCCAATACGGTTCCGCACCCTAGGGTGGGCTTCGACTTCTTGGGGATTGGGTCGGCCGACTTACGAGAGTTCGCCCGTTTAGCTCGAACAAAGGTTTTGGTGAGAGCCGGGCTATCCCAAAATTTTGTTTGGGTTTTCCAGGCGCTTTCCATCGCACAATATTTTTGTACTATGGTTGCCAAGTCAGCAAGGTGTACTATGTCATGGCGACTTATAGCATTAAGGATTCCTTTGTCCGTACAATTTTTGCAGAAAAGTGAGACTGCGTCCTCCTCGCGACAGTCCTTGACCTTATTTAGCACAAGGAGGAATCTGGCCCAGTAGCGATGTACTATCTCATGGGGCTCTTGTCTGATATGGGAGAGACGGCTTAGGCACGGGTGGGTGTCCGTGGCTGAGTCCGGATTCTGATCTGGCCTAGCGCCTAGGGGCAGGGGAGCCTCCGAGTTTGACAGCTTGGGATCTGGGATGCTGCCCAATTTTTTCGGCCGAATACCTGATCCTAAGTCCAGGATCTGGGCCATGTCTTCCCTTGAGCGGGAGTTCGGCTCAGGGAGCCTGGTGATCCGGACACGATTCATCCTCAAAATAGAGGGGTAATCCGTATGTGGTTCCTCCACTACCACTATCTCATGGGTGGTCGGCGGGGATTTAATGTCCCTTTGGTCGGGTTTAAGCCCGATCCGGTCATAGTCCGTAGCGACTCCCAAAGCGGCGATGCGATCCAAGATCTCATTAAGGGAGGAGAGCTCTATCGGATCCATCTGTTCGGCGAGTTCTGAATTGATGTGAAGGTTATGCATGACGACCCGAGAGGCCATCGTTGGCGCGACAGCCGATGGGGAGGCCATGATGAAGCCGTCAAGTCGGAGAGTTTGGCCTACAGCCAGCGCTCCCCCAAAGGTAATGTTGTCCCTGACAACGAGACGAGCCATCGAGCCTTGCACCAACGACACAGAGGAACTCTCAATGAAAGCACCAATGTCGGTGTCAAAACCGGCGGATCTCGGGTTGGGGGTCCCGATCTGTGCGTCTTAGGCTGATGGTAACAGGAAGCAAGGGACACAATGTTTATCCAGGTTCGGGCCCTCTCGATGGAGGTAAAACCCTACTTCCTGCTTGATTAATATTGAAGATATGAGTAGTACAAGAGTAGATCTACCACGAGATCGTAGAGGCTAAACCCTAGAAGCTAGCCTATGATGATTATGATTGTAATTGTGATCGGCCTTCTAAGGACCAACCTCTCCGGTTTATATAGACACCGGAGAGGGCTAGGGTTTACATGGAGTCAGTTACAAGGAAGGAAATACAATATCTGGATCGCCAAGCTTGTCTTCCACGCAAAGGAGAGTCCCATCCGGACACGAGACAGAGTCCTGAGTCTTGTATCTTCATGCTCCAATAGTCCGGATGATGTAGATAGTCCGGCTGTCCGGATACCCCCTAATCCAGGACTCCCTCAGTGTCCTCCATATGGTTCGGAGTGACACTTGCGTAGGATTTGTTCCTGTTCATGCTCAAGTATACAACGTCTAATAACACCATCTACTCCTTCTTTATAAAGGTGTGGGTCACCCCAGAAGTAATGTCTTAAATCATAAAAGAACTTTTTCTTTTGCTGGTATGTGAAACTAGGTGGTATAAATTTAGCAACAATGTAATTAGCATAATCAGCATACCATGGAGCAGTGTAAGAAGCATTAATGACCGCTAATTGTTCATCAGGAAAGCTATCATCAATAGTTAGTGGGTCATCAAGAACATTCTCTAACCTAGACAAGTTGTCTGCAACGGGGTTCTCGGCTCCCTTTCTATCAATAATATGCAAATCAAATTCTTGGAGCAAAAGGACCCATCTAATAAGTCTAGGTTTAGCATCTTTCTTTTCCATAAGACATTTAATAGCAGCATGATCAGTGTGAATAGTTACTTTAGAATCAGCAATATAAGGTCTGAACTTATCACATGCAAATACAACTGCTAAGAATTCTTTTTTAGTAGTAGCATAATTTCTCTGGGCAGTGTCAAGAGTTTTACTAGCATACTGGATAACATTTAGTTTCTTATCAACTCTTTGTCCTAGAACAACACCTACAGCATAATCGCTAGCATCACACATAATTTCAAAGGGTAAACTCCAATCAGGTGGTTGAACAATAGGTGCAGAAAGCAAAGCGTTCTTTAGTATTTCAAATGCTTCTACACAATCATCATCGAAAACAAAAGGAATATCTTTTTGCAATAGATTAGTCAGAGGCCTAGAGATTTTAGAAAAGTCCTTAATGAACCTCCTATAAAAACCGGCATGACCAAGGAATTTTCTTATACCTTTAATGTCCTTGGGACATGGCATCTTTTCAATAGCATCAACTTTAGCTTTATCAACTTCAATACCTCTTTCAGAAATTTTATGCCCCAAGACAATGCCTTCATTAACCATAAAGTGGCATTTTCCCAATTCAAGACGAGACTAGTGTCTTCACATCTCTGCAAAACTCGATCAAGGTTGCTCAAGCAATCATCAAAAGAGGATCAATAAACGGAGAAGTCATCCATGAATACCTCACAAATCTTTTCACAAAAGTCAGAGAATATAGCCATCATACATCTTTCAAAGGTAGCAGGTGCATTACATAAACCAAAAGGCTTACGTCTATAAGCAAAAGTACCGAAAGGGCAAGTAAAAATAGTTTTTGATTGATCATCCACTAACACAGGTATTTGAGAGAAACCAGAATAACCATCTAGGAAGCAAAAATGTGTGTGTTTGGATAGTATTTCTAGCATTTGATCAATAAAAGGTAAAGGGTAATGATCTTTTTTAGTAGCTTTATTTAATTTATGGAAATCAATTACCATCCTATAACTTGTAATAATTCTTTGCGGAATCAATTCATCTTTATCATCAGGAACAACTGTAATACCTCCCTTCTTAGGGACGCAATGGACATGACTTACCCAATCACTATCAGCAATGGGATAAATTATACCCACCTCAAGGAGCTTTAGTATCTCCTTTCTTACCACTTCTTTCATCTCAGGATTTAAACGCCTGATATGTCTCCAACGTATCTACTTTTCCAAACACTTTTGCCCTTGTTTTGGACTCTAGCTTGCATGATTTGAATGAAACTAACCCGGACTGACGCTGTTTTCAGCAGAACTGCCATGATGTAGTTTATTGTGCAGAAAACAAAAGTTCTCGGAATGACCTGAAAATCCACGTAGATAAGTTTTGGAAAATATAAAAAATACTAGCGAAAGAATCAAGGCCAGGGGGCCCACACCCTATCCACGAGGGTAGGGGCGCGCCCTCCCCCTGGGCGCGCCCCCCTGTCTCGTGGGCACCCTGACGCTCCACCGACCTCAACTCCAACTCCATATATTCCGTTTCACGGAGAAAAAAATCAGAGAGAAAGTTTCATCGCATTTTACGATACGGAGCCGCCGCCAAGCCCTAATCTCTCTCGGGAGGGCTGATCTGGAGTCCGTTCGGGGCTCCGGAGAGGGGGATTCATCGTCGTCGTCATCATCAACCATCCTCCATCACCAATTTCATGATGCTCACCGCCGTGCGTGAGTAATTCCATCATAGGCTTGCTGGACGGTGATGTGTTGGATGAGATTTACCATGTAATCAAGTTAGTTTTGTTAGGGTTTGATCCCTAGTATCCACTATGTTTTGAGATTGATGTTGCTATGACTTTTCTATGCTTAATGCTTGTCACTAGGGCCCGAGTGCCATGATTTCAGATCTGAACCTATTATGTTTTCATGAATATATGTGTGTTCTTGATCCTATCTTGCAAGTCTATAGTCACCTATTATGTGTTATGATCCGGCAACCCCGAAGTGACAATAATCAGGATACTTCTCAGTGATGACCATAGTTTGAGGAGTTCATGTATTCACTATGTGTTAATGCTTTGGTCCGTTACTCTATTAAAAGGAGGCCTTAATATCCCTTAGTTTCCACTAGGACCCCGCTGCCACGGGAGGGTAGGACAAAAGATGTCATGCAAGTTCTTTTCCATAAGCACGTATGACTATATTCGGAATACATGCCTACATTACATTGACAAACTAGAGCTAGTTCTGTGTCACCCTAGGTTATAGCTATTACATGAGGAATCGCATCCAACATAATTATCCATCACTGATCCAATGCCTACGAGCTTTTCACATATTGTGCTTCGCTTATTTACTTTTCCGTTGCTACTGTTACAATTCCTACAAAACTATTGTCTTTACTTTTGCCACTGTTACCATTACTATCATACTACTTTGCTACTAAATACTTTGCTGCATATACTAAGTTATCCAGGTGTGGTTGAATTGACAACTCAACTGCTAATACTTAAGAATATTCTTTGGCTCCCCTTGTGTCGAATCAATAAATTTGGGTTGAATACTCTACCCTCGAAAGTTGTTGCGATCCCCTACACTTGTGGGTTATCAAGACAAATTTCTGGCGCCGTTGCCGGGGAGCATAGCTCTATTCTTTGAGTCACTTGGGATTTATATCTGTTGATCACTATGAGGAACTTGAAAGACGAAAGAACCAAGATTTTGCCCTCAACTATGAGGGGAGGTAAGGAACTGCCATCTAGCTCTGCACTAGATTCTCCTTCTGTTATTAGTAAGCTTGCGACACCTAAACCTGCTACTGCTATGAATTCTGATATGTCGCATGTTATTGATGATGCCACTTCTGCTATGCATGATACTTATGATGAAACTACTTCTGTGTGTGATACTACTTTTCCATTAGGTGAATTTCTTGATGAACAACTTGCTAGGGTTAGAGAGAATGAAATTATTGAAGATGCTATTATTTATGATAGTGATGATGAAAGTTCTCCCCCTGATTATGAATTGCATGTTGTTCCTGAGGGTTATGTTATGAACGAGGAAGCTGCTAGAGCTATCTTTGCTTGCAAAGATAGACATGATCTTAAGAAATTATTAGCTAAATGGAAGCAGCAATCTCTTAATGCTAGAATGAAACTTGACCCTGCGTTTGCTACTTCACCTATCTGTGTTACTGATAAGGATTATGAATTCTCTATTTTTTTTGAAGGTTGAACAGTAGGAAAAGCTCCTACTGCAAAATATATTAAAACATCACAAAACTTTACAAGGAGATGGGGGGGAGAGGAAGATCTACATTAGAGCTATCTTTTTACAAGTATATCTCAGGTGGAGCTAAGCTATGTCTGCAAGGCTATAGAGGTTAGGCTATAGTGACATGGAAGTCAGTGATCAGATGTTTCTTGTGCTCAGGTAGCCTGTGTATAATGTTAGAGAAATCTGCCACGAATCTGGCCTTCCAAGATGGAAGGGAGGGGGTCACCTGCCGAAAGTAGTTTTTATTTTGTTCTTTCCAGAGACTCCACGTGGCCACGAGGAAAATGTCCATGATCAGTTTCTGTCGATGCCTAGACTTGAGGTGGTCATCATATCCAAGCGATTGCCAGCGGCCGGCCAACTAATGTTAAGCTTACCCCAGCATTGCTTACTGAATGTGCAGTGGAAGAAAAGATGCTCCACTATTTCTTCCACATGGACCCCACAGAGAAGACAATCCAGATTAGTCCTGATATTATAATGCCTTCGCTTCAACATATTACGTGTATTAAGGCGATCTACCAAGAGGAACCACCCAAAGACTTTGATCTTAGGCACACTTTTGGATTTCCACAACCATCGAAAGGCAGCATGGGCAAGGACCTCCCGAAAGAAGAACTTGTAATAATCCAGGTCTTAAAGATCTGCGCCCCCCACGTGCAAATCTAGATATCTTTGTCCTCCGTTAGAGTTATGGAGCTGACATCCTCCTGGAGCGCGCGAAGCTCTGTATGGGCCTGTTCAGGGAGAGGAAGATGAAACGCCTCTCTCACATCGGGAGTCGTGAGCATTGTGTTGACCGATGCATCTTCTAGGGTGGTGTAAGAGAACGCGCGCGGGAAGGTTTCCTCAAGAATATGATGGTTCCAGTCATATTTCCAAAATAAAGTCATCCGACCGTCGTTGATCAAAACCTTCGTGACCCCATGATAGATTGGCATGAGTTTGATAAGTTCGCGCCACCAGAAGGATCCACATGGGGCCGACGCATGCGGGATCACACCCGAGTAGTAGGTGTCCCAGAAAAGTTTCACCCAGGGTATATCCAGTCGGTTGTAGAACTTGTGGAGCATTTTGAGCAACATCGCATCATTTTGAACTTTAAGATTAAGTACCCCCAATACTCCATTCTTCTTTGGGTGACAGACCATATCCCAAGTAGCCAGCGGGTTAGATTTATCACCAGACTCGGTTTCCTTTCTCCAGAACCCATGCCTTCGGATCTTATCTAGTTGCTCAACAGTTTTAGGTGAAAGGCGGAGAACTCCCATGGGGTAAATGGCCAGCAAAGTTACTAGGGAGTTCATGAGAGCCAGTTTTTCCAGCATACGACATGAGAGACATGGCCGCTGTGATCCTGCCTTCCGCTTTGCGCACCCAGGGGGTCAAGTCCAGTACCAATGGTTTGGTGGTTCCCAGTGGGAGGATGAGGTACGTGAATGGCATGTCAGCCATGATGCAACCAAAGATAGCGGCCAACTCTGTACATTTGTCTTGTGGAGTATTGATGGCAATCATCGTAGACTTATGAAAGTTGATGTGCAGACCAACCGAGGCAGCATAATCAGTAAGAATTGTCTTCATGGTTTTCGCTTGATCGAGACAGACAGGCATGACAATAATAGTGTCGTCAGCGTATTGTATCACCGGAAAGTCGGCCGCATTGGTGGATGGGATGGGCAGTTGTAAGCGGTTATCTTGTAGGGCCTCATTGATAGCCGTTTGAAGTAAATCCATAGCAAGAACAAAAATGAGAGGAGAAAGAGGGCCTCCTTGATGCACCCCGCATTTGCACCAAAAATGTTTACCAAGTACCCCGTTGAGCAGCACAGAAGATTTCCCCAAAGATGATAGGCTCATGATAAAGTTAACCATTTATCGTTAAACCCCATGTTCCTCATAATCTGGATGATGGCATTATGCTGAACAGTATCGAACGCCTTGGCAAAGTCTAGTTTGAGGAGGATAATTTCACGTTTTGAGGCTTGACATTGGTGTATATATTCGAAAGCCCAGGCAAGGCAGTCATGAATGGATCTCCCCTTCAAAAAACCATATTGATTTTTGTGCACAATGTTCAGAATCACCTTTTGAAGTCGATTAGCCAGAATTTTAGTGATGAGCTTGAGACAGCAGTTGAGTAGTGTAATGGGTTGGAAGTCATTGACAGTTTCAGGGGCCCTGGTTTTTGGTATGAGTGTGATGTACCCATAGTTTAGACTTTCAAGGTTTAAGGTGCCACTGTGGAACTCATCACAAAGTTGATAAAAATCTTCCTTAATGATGGACCAACATGCTTTGAGGAATGCACCATTAAAGCCATCAGGACCCGGAGCATGGTCCGGGGGCATATCTTTGACGACATCGTCGATCTCCTTATGCGTGAAGGGGACGGTCAGGCTATCAGAATCCACTTGCGAGCGAAGCATGCTAGAAAGATTGAATTTCATTTGTGGCTTGCTCATAGTACCCATATGCTTTTTGAAGGCCTCAAACAAGACCGATTCCTCGCTGGAGTGATCATCCATGACCATTCCATCGTCAGTTTTTAGAGTAGAGATGCAATTTTTCTATATCTTTCCGTAGCCACTGCTTGAATTTTTTTGATTTTTCATCACCAAACTCGATCCAACGAATAGTGCATCGTTTTTCCCAGTAATATTTTTGATATTGTAAGAGCTAAAGGAGGTGAATGCGTAGAATGCGTTGGAAATTCCCCTTGGGTATGGTCAGGTCATGTTTTATCTGCAATATGATCCAACTCCAGGAGTGTTTTATTGGTGTTCTCAATTGCAGTTTTTAACCTAGAAATACCTTGCTCCAGACGGTGAGATCATGCCTGAGGTTTTTAAGTTTCTAACAGAGGCTAGCAGCTGGATTTTTATGTTTGCCATGACGAATGGGTTATTCCAAGCGGTGTTCGCCACGTCAAAGAAACGAGGGTGTGCAATCCAATAAGATTAAAAACGAAACAACTTACACTTGGGGATGGTTGTTTGAATGACACGTTGCAAGGTATATGGTCAGAGATTGGCTTGCCGAGCGGGTTGACCAGAGTATTAGGGAATGAGGCAGTCTAGTTAAGCATCGTGAAGAACTAGTCCAGCTGTTCTAGAAGAGGGTTTTGTTGCATGTTGGACCATGTGAAGCTTCTACCCTTAATGGGTAGTTCGGTCATGTTCTGCTCTCTGATGAAATCGTTGAACGTGAACATATCAGAAACATCCCCCCAGGTTTGTTGCGGTTTTCTGGCGATCTGATGAAGTTAAAGTCACCAAGGATAAGCCAGTCCTCAGAAGAAGGTATATTAACATCGAAGAGCCAATCTGTGAAAGAAGCCCATGCCTCACCTTGGCAGGGGCCATAGATATTAATCAGCTTCCAACGATGAGAGGATTGCCGAGAGGAAAATTCAACCCCGAGAGCAAATTGTTCGGTTAAGAAAACTGTGCCATCAAAAACACTACTGCACCATATCGTAATGATGCCACTGAAGGCCCCAATCGCAGGATCAAACGCAAAACAATCAAAATGTCATGGGTAAAGCATTTTAAGCGTACTAGCATCAAAAGTTTGCATTTTGGATTCCTCAATACAAATAACCGTGCAGCCTGACGAGTTGATCGCGTCGAGAGAGCTAAATGTTTATCGGGCGAGTTCAAACCACGTACATTCCAACAAAGTATGTTCCAAGTTTGCAAAAGGGCCATAGCTAATGAAAGGAAGGAACTTAGGTGGACTCGGAAGTTGAGCCACCATTCTTGTCGGAGAGGGTCTCATCAGTGAGCTCATCAGCAGGAATAGCGCAAAGATGCATACCAATGTTCTGCATCATGCTGACAGGAGTGGGAGGGGGCACCATTTCATTGTTGTCCACATTGCTATCCACAAAAGGAGCAGCCTCCTCATTAGCACCAGGAGAGAGCAGATGGTAGCACGCGGGGCTTCACTTTGGACTTGGTGATTCGACCTTCAGAGTGCAGGTTAGTGCGGAAACCATCATACTTATTCGACCTGGTGCTGCGCCTGAGGGAAGCAGTATCAATGGGGGCCTGGCTCTTGCCTTTGCGTAGCGTAGAGGGCATTGGATCTATGCTGCAGTTACCCAAGAGATCAACATCAGCGGGCTGGGTGGGTGCAAGTGTAGTTTCAGTGTGAGACTCTGACGAAGGCAACATGGCATTAATCTCAGCAGAAAAGCTGGGAGCAGGAAGAGCGAGCATCTCCAAATGTGGCTGAGTAGCATCCATACGATCATCTAGATTGGAGGTAATGGGAGCAGGCAAAGTGAGATCACCAGCGGACACATCAGAGCTCTCTTGATCCAGATTGGGGGGATGAAAAACCACCAAGGCAGAATCAGCAACCGGAGCAGACTCAATCTGCAGAGAAGAGAGATCATCATTGCAGGCAATTCCTGAAGAAGAACAGTGGAGGCAGGTGCCACAATCTGAGGGACAGAGACAAACTGCAGTCCATTTTCACCCACAGAAACATGAACTTTGACTCGAAAATGGTCCTGTATCATCCCATATCCTTGAGCCCATGGCCCCATAGTGGCCAGAAGAGGGCGCAGAGCAAGATAAATGGAGGCATTGAGTTGCTACCTTGGGATGGGGTCAGATAGCAGAAGATTCATGAGGTTAGTACCTTGAGTTGAAAGACCAAAACTCAAACCCTAATGATGAGCATCCACAGTGACTGTCAAAACCTCATTGGCAGCAGACTGAACAGCAGGCACATCTTGGACAGTAACTAGATCATCCATAATCAGCAATGCCAAGACAGAGTCAGCGGTGCTGTCGTCAGAGATCATAATAGAGTCATTCCAGGCATCCGCAGCATTATCAGTGATGTTGTTCTCAGGAGTGATGCCAGCACCAAAAGTCAGACCTTGCGCAGATAACCAAGCCTGAAAGTTCATGAGGTGTGAAGGCATGGCCACCAGAGGAGCAGGCGGAGCAGGAGCTAGAGCAGGTGCAGTGTTCTGAACTAACCAGCTGTGAACCTGCTGCTGATAGAGCTGCTCCGCAGTAAGGTCAGGGCTAAACTATGGGTGAGGGTTGCCGTCCGGAGGCGGTGGTTCCTCGCCAGCCGGTGGAACCTCCAGGAGCAGCCCGTTCCAGTCATTACTATGCAGGATTGTAACTTGGACAGTCCAACAATCACGGGCTCCACCCAATTGGCAAACCACAAAGCTCTTTGGTACCAGACGAAGATGAATAACCTGAACTTTGAGCAGCATGAAGCGCCGGTCCTATCTAGGATCATACCAGGAGATCAAAGAACCAAAACCCCCAAGAGACTTGTTGATGTAATAGTAAGTCTGGTAGTCATATGGAAATACAAAATGCATCAACCGAATGGCCGGCCCAAAGGTGCTGGAGCAGCGATTCAGAGCCTCATTATGCGGCGCAAACGTGATAAGTAAATTGTCTTCTTCAAGCTCTAGGGGAGTAGCCATAGCAGTGTCGCGCATGAACGAATCTACGAAGCCATAAATCCCAATACCGAAAGGATGGTCGCTGACCTTAGTAGTGAAGAGTTGCGATTCCTGCAGCAATCCAGTGATGGTGTGGCGGATGGCCGCCCGACGATGGAGAGGCACATACTGACTGGTCTCGGTGATGGCGAGATATTCATGGCTGAGGGGCGGAATCGGCCCGACCACCATGCCGCTGTGGACGACGCGATTAGCCGAACCAGGCTCGACGACAAACCCCGGCGACAGGAATGGCACAAGGTTGAGCGGGTAGTTGGCCATTGGAGTCACTGATGAGGGTGGCAGCAATGGTGAAAGGACAGGACTGGGCGGCAGTGTAGGTGGTGTGGCAATCAAGGGCGGAGTGGAACGCGGAGCGTGAGGGGTAGGAATGGAAGAAAATTTCCTTTTGGGAATCCATCGCCAGCCTTCTCGTATTCTCCTATGAAAACAAGATCAAGCCACGTGTCCATAGGCCCCACAGGCAGTGCATCGGACGGCTGTAGTAGCATGAGTCCGCCTCCGAGAGATAAGCTTAGGAGGGAAAGGTGAATCGGAGGATTCAGATTGTTTCTGCTCATTTCCAAGTATTTGAATGCCTGGATTAGGCAGCTGCTTTGTCAAAGGGCAATGAATCACCTTGTGATCAGAAGCTGAGCATTTAAAACAAATAAGCCGAGCATGGCAAACAATCTTTTGATGCCCCCATTGAAGGCAACGGCTACACAGATTAGCCCAGTGAGAAGAAAGCTTAGAAATGTCTTGCTCCGAGTAGCCGGCCTGGGCCAAGTCCACCTTATGTTGGGCCGATAGAATAGGTGGCCAGGCCAAAAATGGAGGTGCATATTTGAACACCGAGGCCAGAAAACATTGTGGCAAAGGAGGGTAATAGTGTCGGAGGGCGCATTTAAAGCATCCTAACAGCAGATAGGATGGTGACACTAATTCCTCCGATTCCGCTTGCCGTTGATACTGAGTAATTAAATGTGTCTGGCCAACAGCGGCCGTGATAGGCTCCGTGACATTAATGTCCGATTGGATAGTTCCAAAATTGAGGGAAAACTTCTCATGAGCATGCGGTTGAACGTTTGCCAAGGATGAAGAAGCTTCATCATGATGAGAATTCGAGAAAGCCATCGTAGACAAAGGAACCAAATTAAACTTACCCAACTCCTATAAGGAGGAGGGGTGTAAAGATGCTCCATCTTAAAATGTACCCAAATTGGACTTAATCGCAATAGGCTTCCTGGCAGAAATATCCTTCAGTTCCTCATCCGTGTGCCACAAAGAATTGAAATGAGAAAACCGAGCAAAATGACCATTGAAAAGATGGAAGTGACAAACAAAGTCTAGCCATATGCGATCCTTGAGCCGATATATGAAATGACCAACTTTATTCCCGGCCACAGAGAAGCAAAACGATCTTTCATTGATCTTAGAAACCTTAAAACCTTTGTGATGACTTCCAATGCAACATTGAAGGGCCACACACACAGAATCTTCAAAGAGAGGGAAGGAGGCCAAAGAGAAAGAGACCACCAAGAAGAACTCCTTGGTAGGGCGAGAAGGAGAGAAATGGACCGTTTCTCCAAACCATCGACGTACCTGATCAGCAACCGCAAGGCCGGGATTGAAATCCCAGTGTAGGAGACCATCCATGATGAAGATCAGAGGCTAGATCCATGGTGTGGAGCAGGTGGGAGAGAGGGGGAGGAGGAGGAGGGGGAGGAGGAGGGGGAGGAGGGAGCCATCAGGAATTATAGCCATCAGGTTCTTTTGATCGTTGCTTCCTTCTTCGACATTAAAGGGTGAATTCTCTGTTGATCCTGAAATAATTACTTTAGTTGAATCTGATCCTTTTTATGGCCTTGAATCTGAAATTGTTGTGGCACATCTTACCAAGTTGAATGATATAGCCACCCTGTTTACTAATGATGAGAAGTCTTGCTATTATTATATCCTTAAGATATTTCCGTTCTCATTAAAGGGTGACGCTAAAACTTGGTTTAATTCTATTTATCCTGGTTGTGTGCGTAGTCCCCAGGATATGATTTATTACTTCTTTCCTAAATATTTCCCTGCTCATAAGAAACAAGCTGCCTTGCGGGAAATTTATAATTTTGTGCAAATCAAAGAAGAGAGTCTCCCACAAGCTTGGGAGAGGCTTCTCCGATTACTTAATGCTTTGCCTGATCATCCTCTTAAGAAAAATGAAATACTTGATATCTTTTATAATGGACTAACTGATGCTTCCAAGGACTACTTGGATAGTTGTGCTGGTTGTGTTTTCAAGGAAAGAACAGTCGACCAAGCTGAATTACTATTGAATAATATGTTGACTAATGAAAATAATTGGACTCTTCCTGAGCCAATTCCTGAGGCAATTCCTGAACCAATTGAGCCAACTCCTGAGCCTATTCCTGAATCTACTCCGAAGAAGAGGGGCGTTCTATTTCTCAGTCCCGAAGATATGCAAGAGGCAAAGAAATCAATGAAAGAAAAAGGTATTAAAGCTGAAGATGTTAAGAATTTACCTCCTATTGAAGAAATACATGGTCTTAATATACCGCTTGTCAAAGAAACACATTGTCTTGATAACCCAACACAGGTAGTAAAGGTAAATTCTCTCTATAGATATGATAAAGTTGAAATCCCGTCTACTAAATTTCATAGCCCATGCTTAGATGAATTTGATGACTTTATGGATAGACAGGAAAGTTTGAATGCTTATGTTGGTAGAGAATAAAAGAATAATGCTTTCGAAATAGGACGCTTGAGTGATTATATGGCTAGAGTTAAAGGTGAACTTAAACTCATTAGCAAATATGCTTCTATGGTTACCACCCAAGCTGAGCAAGTACTTAAAGCTCAAAGTGATTTGCTCGATGAATTAAATAATAAATATGACTTTGCTGTTAGAGTGGCTACTAGAACTGGTAGAATGACTCAGGAACCTTTGTATCCTGAAGGCCACCCTAAGAGAATCGAGCAAGATTCTCAAAGAAATAATTTAGAAGCACCTAGTTCTTCTACAAAGAAGAAAAAGAAAAACTATAGGACTTTGCATGCTTCTAGTGAACCTGTCGTAGACACACCTGAGAACCCCAATGATATTTCTATTTCTGGTGCTAAAACACAATCAGGTGATGAACATGAACCTAGTGATAACGTTAATGATAATGTTCATGTTGATGCTCAACCTAGCTGTCGGATGTTGGGTTCCGGCAGACCCTTAAGGTTCAAACTCTGGGGTGCGCGTGAAGATCTTCCCCCTACCACTCCACGTCCGATCGCCTTGCGGGAATCTAAGCTAATTGAGGAACAGCACGAGGGACACAAGATTTGTACTGGTTCGGGCCACTGTCGTGGTGTAATACCCTACTCCAGTGTGTGGTGTGGTGGATTGCCTCAGGGGCTGGTGATGAACAGTACAAAGGACGAACAGCCTCGCGAGAGGTGTTCTTGGGCTGGTGCGATGAACTGCTTGGACGAGTTCGGTCGCCTATCGATCTAACGAGGGTACCAGGAGATGCTATCCGATGTGGTGGCTAGCCCTATATATAGAGGCCCTGGTCCTCTTCCCAAATATTGAGCAGGAAGGGCGCCAACAACAGCCATTTTGAAGGGGAACATCTAGTACAAGTTATCCTGACCAAAGTTGGTCTTCGGCTGCCAAAGGTACTGGCGATGATGCCGTCTTGGGCTCCACGGTGACCTCCATCCTGCCGCTCTGCTGGTCTTGGTCTCGTTGCACCGAAATGGCAGCCTTTGCCTGATGCCTCGGTACTCCACGCCTGTGCTTGCCCCTTTGCACCAAAGAGGAAACAAGGACACTGCACGGGCCGGCGCCCGCCTAGCCTCGATCGTCACGGCTGCGTCACGAGCACCTCGCGAGGTACCCTTGCCTTGATCTCTCCGCCTCCTCACGAGCTTGCCTGGCGAGGCCGCTCCTGGAGAAGCCTCGTGTCATCCGCCCCGCGAGGCTTGGCCCCTCGCGAGGGTCTTGAGTCTTGCGTTGGTGAAGATGGGCCGTACTGGGCCACCACTCAAGCCACGCCGTAGGCAGGCAAGTCTGGGGACCCCTATTCCCAGAATGCCGACACTAGAAATAACAATGAAGTAGAGATTGAACCCGCTGTTGATCTTGATAACCCACAATCAAAGAATCAACATTATGATAAGAGAGATTTTGTTGCTAGGAAGCACGGTAGAGAAAGAGAACCATGGGTTCAGAAACCCATGCCCTTTCATCCTAAATCATCCAAGACAAAGGATGATGAGGATTTTGAGCGCTTTGCTGAAATGATTAGACCTATCTTCTTACGTATGCGCTTAACTGATATGCTTAAAGTGAACCCTTATGCTAAGTATATGAAGGATATCATTACAAATAAAAGAAAGATACCGGAAGCTGAAATTTCCACCATGCTTGCTAATTATACTTTTAAAGGTGGAATACCAAAGAAACTTGGAGATCCCGGGGTACCAACTATACCATGCTCCATTAAAAGAAATTATGTTAAAACTGCTTTATGTGATCTTGGAGCCGGTGTTAGTGTTATGCCTCTCTCTTTATATTGTAGACTTGAATTGAATAAGTTGACACCTACTGAAATATCTTTGCAAATGGCTGATAAATCAACTGCTATACTTGTCGGTATTTGTGAGGATGTGCCTGTTGTGGTTGCAAACATCACTATCTTAACGGACTTTGTTATTCTTGATATTCCCGAGGACGATAGTATGTCGATTATCCTTGGTAGACCCTTTTTGAATACTACAGGGGCTGTTATTGATTGCAACAATGGCAATGTCACTTTTCATGTTAATGGTAATGAGCATACGGTACACTTACCGAGGAAACAATCTCAAGTTCATAGCATCAATTCTATTGGAAGAAGTCCAACTATCATTATTGGAGGTTTTGAATTTCCTCTTCCTACTGTCAAGAAAAAGTATGATATTCTTATTGTTGGGGATGTTCATATCCCCATTGAGGTAACTTAGTGTTATTCAAAATTTCTCCGGTTTCGTGTTATTCAGAATGAGTTCATTAACAAGACGTGATCAACCTTGTTAGTGGATTCATTTTGATGATCATGAGATGGATGAAACTAGAAGGCACAACCTTCCGTACCCTCTTTTTACTTTCTGTTATTTAGAATAAATAAAGCAAAATAGTATTATCTATTTGTTTTCTGAATTATCCGTGCAATAAAAAATATCCCGAAAATAAAAGTGCTCCAAATGCCCTGCAAATTTAGTATGATTTTTATGGAATATTTGAGGATTTTAGGCACTGAAAACACTGCAAGAGGGGCAAGCACCTAGCCACGAGAGTGGTGGGAGCGCCCACACCCCCTGGGCGCGCTCCTTGTCTCGTGGGCCCAGGGTGGCCCCCTCCACTTATTCCTGCACCCACACACTCCATCTTATTCCCAAAAAAATCCCCATCCAGCTCAAGCACGAGTTCTAGCTCATTTTGCTGCGATTTTCGATCTCCTTGCTCAAAGCTCCATTCACAAAACTGCTTTGGGAGATTGTTGCTTGGTATGTGACTCCTCCATTGGTCCAATTAGTTTTTGTTCTAGTGCTTTATTCATTGCAAATTTTTGCTGTATAGGTGACCCTGTTCTTGAGCTTGCATGTTAAATTTATGAGGTCCCAAGTGATTCTAATGCATGATATAGGCTCTAGGCACTTGTAGGAGTAGTTGCTACCAATCTTGTTTAGTTTTATTCACTTTTATTTTGAAGTTACTAAAATTTCAGAAATTTTCCGAAAATGTTAAGGAGATTTTGAGGGGCTCTTCTAGCCATGGCTCCCAGGAAAGACAAGCTAAAGAGAAGGAAAAGGCCAAGTATAATCTTCCTTGCATAGCGGAAGTTCGGTGAATGGCCATGTGACAATTTCTTGAGATAAGCCAGAATTTATGAAGACTTTTATTCTTTGATTGAAAATGCAAGCCTCACTGACTTCCTCCACGACCGGATCGATCAGTATCTCTTACTCACCAATACTTTCGTGCAAAACTTTTATTATTATCCTAAGAAGTCGCTGCCTTCAGTATCATTCCATTTATATGATGAATTCAGGGAAATGTCTTTACGTGATTTTTGCGCGGTATGTAGGATACCCTTTAAGGGAAAATTAGATGAACCACATCGTAAAGATGTGGATGGCTTTGTTAACACTATCACTGTAGGGGATCCAAAGAAGGGTTCTGATGCGAGAATCTCTGGCATACACTTTCCTGTTTTACGCTACTTTGCCATATTTGCTAGTAGATGCTTAATTGGTCGTGGAAATAGTGGAAACTTCAGTGTGCCTGATATTATTATTCTATTCCATGCCATGTTTAGAGATAATAGTTTTAGTATGGATGCCGCCATTGCTAAATGGCTAAGCCTGAACCGTACAAAAGGCCCCATCTTTGGAGGTATCTATGCTGCACGTCTTGCTAAACATTTTGAGATACCTATTAGGCACCGTGAAAAAGAGGAGACAATATTGCCTCCTTACATTTTAGATTACAGGAGAATGGTAGCGCATGAGTTCATTGTTGACAACGAAGATAAGCTGCTTTTGTATAACCTGAGATTTAATAAGAAACACAATGAGACTATTATTCTGCCCGCGCCTCTGTTGTTTGATTTGACTGTAGTTAATTATCTTGTCACGCCAGAGGCAGTCTACACCCATCGAGGCCAAGCATCCACTCCAGAGCCTGAGCCTGAGCCGGAACAATCACTGGACCCTTATCATGCATCATCTTACCAGTGGGATCCGGAGGAGATGGCTAGCCAGTGGTACCCTGATTACACCTCTCAGTACACCGGGGAGAGTAGCCGCGGTCCTTGGTAGTAGACCAACTTAGGCCAAAAGCCTAAGCTTGGGGGAGTACATATTTCTCACCGACTTTACATTCATGTTCACACACTATTCTAGTTGTCGGTGCTCATACTCTTTCATTGTATTATCCATGTTAGTTTAATTTCCTTTTTCTCGCTTTCTTCTTGTGTGTTTGATAAACCTTAAGAAAAACCAAAAAAATTAGTTAGTTTAATTTCCATGCTTGTAGTAGAATTAAAATGAAAACCCAAAAAGATTTATCGTTCTTCTTTTTGCTTGTTGGGAGCTTTCCCGTGTATATAGTTTTATTTTCTTTTCTTTCCTTTGGGGGTCGAGAGTAGAAGACCATATGTTTAGTGGCTCTCATATGCATGATTGTTTATTTAATTTGGAGCCCATATTACTATGTGTTCTCTCTTGAGTTGAATGCTTGCAAATTCCAGCTTAGTCCAATGCATGTGCACTATTATTATTATACACATCGTTCGGTCATGCAAGTGAAAGGCAATAATGACGATATATATATGATGGACTGATTGAGATGAGAAATGCTGGTATGAACTCGACCTCTTTTGTTTTTATAAATATGATGAGTTCATCGTTCCTGATTCAGCTTATTATGAAGTAAACATATTTGCAATGACATCTAGAGATTATGGTTGCTTGTGCCATGCTTGATTAGCTATGAGTTATAATGGTTTACCTTGCATGCCAACATGCTATTAAAATGATTGTGATGTGGTATGATGGGATGGTATCCTCCTTTGAATGAATTGAGTGACTCGACTTGGCACATGTTCACGCATGTAGTTAAAACAAATCAACATAGCCTTCATGATATTTATGTTCATGGTAGATTATATCCTACTCATGCTTGTACTTGGTGTGAATTGATTTTAATGCATGTTTATGACTGTTATTGCTCTCTCAGTTGGTCGCTTCCTAGTCTTCTGCTAGCCTTCACCTGTACTAAGCAGGAATACTGCTTGTGCATCCAAACTCCTTAAACCCCAAAGCTATTCCATATGAGTCCACCATACCTTCCTATATGCAGTATTTACCTGCCATTCCAAGTAAATTTGTATGTGCCAAACTCCAAACCTTCAAATGAAATTCTATTTTGTATGCTCGAGTGGCTCATGTTTCAACTAGGGCTGTCCGTATCTTCCATGCTAGGTGGGTTATTCTCAAGAGGAGTGGACTCCGCCCCTCATTCACGAGAAAGGGCCGGTAACCGGGATGCCCAGTCCCATGATCCAAAAAGATCAAAGCAAATCAATATAATTAAACAAAACTCCCCCAAGGCTGTTGTTAGTTGGAGGCACTCGTTGTTTCGAGCAAGTCATGGATTGATGCTTGTTGGTGGTGGGGGAGTATAAACTTTTACCATTCTGTTTGGGAACCGCCTATAATGCATGTAGTATGGAAGATATCGCCATCTCATAGTTGTTGCATTGACAGTGAAAGTATGCCGCTCAACATGTTATTCCTCTCTATTTTGAAATCGAGCTTTGGCACCTCTACAAATCCCTGCTTCCCTTTGCGAAGGGCCTATCTATTTACTTTTATGTTGAGTCATCATCCTCGTATTAAAAAGCCCCCGCTGGAGAGCACACTGTCATTTGCATTCATTACTATTGGTTTATATTGAGTATGACTTGACTAGATCTCTTTTACCATGAATTACAATGTTTAGTCAGTCCTTGATCTTTAAAGGTGATCTGCATTTATGTTTTGCGGTCTCAGAAAGGGCTAGCGAGATACCATTTTGTTATATCATATTATGATTGTTTTGAGAAAGTGTTGTCATCCGAGTTTTATTATTATGGCTCGCTAGCTGATTATGCCATTGATATGAGTAATTGTGAGACCTAAGTGTTATTGTGAGTATGGTTAGTTCATAATACTTGCTGAAAACCTGAATGTTGGCTTTACATATTTACAACAACAAGAGCAAACAAAGTTTGTAAAAGTTTTTCTTTATCACTTTCAGTTTATCAACTGAATTGCTTGAGGACAAGCAAAGGTTTAAGCTTGGGCGAGTTGATACGTCTCCAACGTATCTACTTTTCCAAACACTTTTGCCCTTGTTTTGGACTCTAACTTGCATGATTTGAATGAAACTAAACCGGGCTGACGCTATTTTCAGCATAACTGCCATGATGTTTTTTATTGTGCAGAAAACAAAAGTTCTCGGAATGACCTAAAAATCCACGGAGATAAGTTTTGGAAAATATAAAAAATACTTGCGAAAGAATCAAGGCCAGGGGGCCCACACCCTGTCCACGAGGGTAGGGGGCGCGTCCTCCCCCTGGGCACGCCCCCCTATCTCGTGGGCCCCTTGACGCTCCACCGACCTCAACTCCAACTCCATATATTCCGTTTCAAGGAGAAAAAATCAGAGAAAAAGTTTCATTGCGTTTTACGGTACAGAGCCGCCACCAAGCGCTAATCTCTCTCGGGAGGGCTGATCTGGAGTCCGTTCGGGGCTCCGGAGAGGGGGATTCGTCGCTGTCGTCATCATCAACATCCTCCATCACCAATTTCATGATGCTCACCGCCATGCGTGAGTAATTCCATCATAGGCTTGCTGGACGGTGATGGGTTGGATGAGATTTACCATGTAATCAAGTTAATTTGTTAGGGTTTGATCCCTAGTATCCACTATGTTCTGAGATTGATGTTGCTATGCTTAATGCTTGTCAATAGGGCCCGAGTGCCATGATTTCAGATCTGAACCTATTATGTTTTCATGAATATATGTGTGTTCTTGATCCTATCTTGCAAGTCTATAGTCACCTATTATCTGTTATGATCCGACAACCCCGAAGTGACAATAATCAGGATACTTCACGATGATGACCGTAGTTTGAGGACTTCATGTATTCACTATGTGTTAATGCTTTGGTCCATTACTCTATTAAAAGGAGGCTTCAATATCCCTTAGTTTCCACTAGGACCTCGCTACCACGGGAAGGTAGGACAAAAGATGTCATGCAAGTTCTTTTCCATAAGCACGTATGACTATATTCGGAATACATGCCTACATTACATTGACGAACTAGAGCTAGTTCTGTGTCACCCTAGGTTATAGCTATTACATGAGGAATCGCATCCGACATAATTATCCATCACTGATCCAATGCCTATGAGCTTTTCACATATTGTGCTTCGCTTATTTACTTTTCCGTTGCTATTGTTACAATTCCTACAAAACTATTATCTTTACTTTTGCCAATGTTACCATTACTATCATACTACTTTGCTACTAAATACTTTGCTGCAGATACTAAGTTATCCAGGTGTGGTTGAATTGACAACTCAACTGCTAATACTTAAGAATATTCTTTGGCTCCCCTTGTGTCGAATCAATAAATTTGGGTTGAATACTCTACCCTCGAAAGCTGTTGCGATCCCCTACACTTGTGGGTTATCAACGTCGTTGATGATCTCTAACTGGTTTGGAGCCTTCGTCCAATTTAACTTTGTGTTGGCATAGAGTGGGACCAATGCCCTTAAGATCATCAAGAGTATATCCAATAGCAGCACGGTGCTTCTTCAGAGTTTTCAATAATCTTTCCTCTTCCTGCTCTGAAAGGTTAGCACTAATAATAACAGAATATATCTTCTTTTCATCAAGATAAGCATATTTAAGATTATCGGGTAAAGGTTTGAGATCAAACACGGGATCACCCTTGGGTGGAGGAGGATCCCCTAGGATTTCAACAGGCAAGTTGTGTTTCAGAATAGGACCCTGTTGAAGGAATACTTCATCTATTTCCCTTCTTTCATTCATAAACATATCATTTTCATGGTCTAGCAAATATTGTTCTAAACGATCAGTAGGAGGCACGGCAATAGAAGCAAGACCAATAATTTCATCCTTACTAGGCAATTCTTTATCATGGGGTTGTCTACGAAATTTAGCAAAATTAAACTCATGAGACATATCTCCTAAGCCAATCGTAACAACATCCTTTTTTGCAATCTATCCTAGCATTAACAGTATTTAAGAAGGGTCTACCAAATATAATGGGACAAAAACTGTCTTGTGGGGAACCAAGAACAAGAAAATCAGCAGGATATTTAACTTTCCTACACAAGACTTCAACATCTCTAACAACCCAAACTGGTGAAATAGTATCTCTATTGGCAAGCTTAATGGTAACATCGATATCTTCTATTTCAGCATGTTGGGGATATAACTACTAGATGTAAACCACCCAGGAGGGGCCAGTTCACCTTCAACTACATTGAAGCCCACCAAGACCCAGAAGATGGCGCTTTACTAATGAAGCTTAGAGGCCCGTAGCCCAAAGGCGGATTAGGGCCCATAGTGGTAAACTGCCATGGTTATGTAACTTGTATTGTAAGTTAGGAAAAGAGAGACCGAGCCGGACACTTGTATGAGTCGGCCTCGGGGCTCCGTAGACCGGCCGGGCGTCAACCTGTGTATATAAAGGGACGACCCGGCGGCAGTTCAGGGACGACAGACAACAACTCGAGACTCAGGCAAAGCGTATTTGCTCCCTGGTCATCGAAATCCAATCAATCCCAATCGAAATCCAAAATCTGCCCTTCCACGTCAACTACGGATGTTTGGCACTACATGTGGGGTGCGGCCGAGTTTCGACCTAAGGACTACTATTCTTTCTTCTTTCGAGATGCTCAAACCGATCCCATGTTCAAGCACCTATGGGAATCAAAATGTACGATGAAACTGAAGGTGTTTGGGTGGCTACTTTTCCTGGATAGGCTCAACACACGTAATATGTTGAAACGGAGGCACTACAACATTGGTGATGATTTTGATTGCCTCCTTTGCGGGCTGCCAATTGAAGAAACGGTGGACCACATGATCTTCACTTGTGATTTTAGCAGGACCTACTGGACCAAGCTTGGCATTCATTGGCCCCCTTTTGATAGCCGTCTCGCTGCCATCAGATTAAATAGAGACTCCTGGCCTGACCCTTTTTTCATGGAAGTTTTTCTCGCTGCTGCGTGGAGCTTATGGAAGGAGAGGAAAACAAGCACTTCCGAGAAGTTGACCCTGATATTGGGTCCTAGTTCTCACGCTTCAAAAACGACCTGAGTGAGCTCCAATATAGAATCAAGGAGGCCCATCGAGGCTCATTTGTAAACCTTTGTAATACTCTAGGTTGATCCTTGCTGAATCTTTGCTCTTGCCCCCTTCTGTGGAAGGCTGGTAGTTTGCCTCCTCCCTAAGCCATGGGGAGGGGGTGGTAGTTGGTTGATTGTGTTTGGCATTGTATATGTCTATGTAAACACCCCATTTATATAGATATATAAAACAACAGTGGGAGTGCTCTCCCACTGTCAATTCTCAAAAAAAAAACTAGACGTAGGCTTTTACCTTCATCGAAGGGGCCGAACTAGTATAAAACTCCCGTGTCCCTTGTCCCGTTTAACCCCTTCAAGCTAAACCGTAGCAATGGATCCACGACTAAGTCCTTTCATGAGGACATCTGACGTGTTAATTCCATGATAGTTGGTGCCCACCGTGGGGCTGTCGCACGATGGTTTCGAGTTCTTGAAGGGCAGCTCTGAAGGACTCAAGGGGTACGTAGTCGGCCGGATGACCAAGAGTCGTCGCGGCAAGCTCTACATCGACGACGAAGGATGGGGCCCCGAGGCCGGCTCAATCGAGTACGGGTACTGGGTCCCCTTTGGCGGAATTCATGTCTTCATCGGCAAGGTCGGCGAACCGGGCCATGAGCCGGACATCTACACCAACCTCGTCGAGACGGCTCAGCGTGCGAGTCCTACCCGGGTCAAGCCCGCCATGAAGCGTGCGTTCGTAGGATGTGTCCATGGAATCGAATCTGAACCGGTGTCTGAAGGCGAGACAGATGTTTATTCCGACGGCGAGTCATCCACCGGTGAAACCGAGTCCCTATACCAAATTCATGATGGTGTGTTCGAAGGATATTTCGATGGCAACAATATTTCGGACCTCCTTGAACCGCCGAGTCGGGTTGCTGTCTTAATGGCTGGAACACAGCCCACTCTGCAATCTTCATCCATAGCAGCAATGAATACCTGATCAGCAGCCGCGGCAGGATGCCCGGCGCGCCGACCGGCTCAAGTCCTCTCCGGTTTAATGGATGCCTGGGCAACCTTGTTGACCACGGCAGTGACCCCGGAGACGCAGGATCAACATAATGGGAATATTGCGAAGCTGAAGGACCAGATAACACAGGCTAAGGAGGACCTAACGACTGAGGACGCTAGGTTGGCTGAAGAACGGGCCGCTCTGGATGCTCAGTCACAGCAGATACAGGCGCAGAATTACTGGCTCATGTTGGATCAGAATGCATCAAATGATGTAATGCGGAGAAAGTATCGATCATGTATGCCACCAGTCTTCGAGGGATTAAATCTCTTCAATACATCGGGGGTTGGGCCAAGTAATCCGGCAGCCACGAACCGGACCGACGCGCCGAGAGCAGCACCGGATCAACCAAGGACGATGGAACCACCTCGACAAACGGATAACCCGCCGCAATACGTGTCAACGCCACCGGGTCACTTCTCGAGCCCTTTGGATAACATGATTGTTGCAGCGTCTCGCTTGGCCGCTATTGCGATGGAGGGCGATTCACTGGCGGCAATTGAGACGGGCGGTCCAGAGATCTTCTTCAAACCGCCGTGGTGCAGCAGCAGGCTTATTCCTACAGCCGGGATAGAATTCATTCGACTCCCCGTCCGAGCAAAAGTTATAGCAGGCACATGGATGAACCAGAAGTATCTAGCAGTGCGTGACACCGCAATGTTCCCCAGGGGCCCAATCCGGTGCGCGGTGAGGCAAATGCTCAAGACGTGGCGGTTAATGGCAGAGCGTGAAGGGAGGCCGCTTTGGCAGCACAATATATGGGTCGTTATCAACCCGCCCCGGTTCAGCCTGCGGCGTTGTAACGCCCCGGATTCGATGCTCCAGGTGTCTGCCAGTTATTCTCCGTCATTTCCATGTCATTTGCTTGCATGTTGCATTTTATCATGTCATCATGTGCATTTCATTTTGCATACGTGTTCATTTCTTGCATCCGAGCATTTTTCCCGTTGTCCGTTTTGCAATCCGGCACTCCTATGTCATCCGGCGTCCCCTTCTTGTCTCTTTTCGTGGGCGGGTGTTAAATGCTCTCGGAATGGACTGAGGCTTGCCAAGCTGCCTTGGTACACCACCGGTAGACCGCCTGTCAAGTTTCGTGCCATTTGGAGTCCGTTTGATACTCCAACGGTTAACCGGGTCACCGTAAAGGCCTCTTTTGTGTGCGGCCCAACACCCCTCCAAAGTGGCCCAATAACCCATCCTAAACCCCCTCCATGCTCTCCGCCGTTCGATCACGATCGCGTGACCAAAAACCGCACCTCATTTGGACTCTCCTAGCTCCCAGAATCTATAAATATGCCTTCCCCGTCCAAATTCACGGATGAATCCCCCCAAACCCTAAATTTTCCCCCCCGCACCGCGCCAGACGCGTCCGCCGCCGCGTCCCAGCCACTCCGGATCCGTCACGTGGCGCCCCCGCGCCCACATCGCCGCCGGCCCGCTTCGGCCCGTGC